>NC_087342.1:163922091-164242448 GCF_030014295.1 Loxodonta africana | reverse complement strand
CAAACTCATGGATAGGATGGCTTATCCACACCTACACTTAAACGGTTTAACTTTCATAAAGAAAAATTTGGAAATCATCCACCTGACTGGTTTCACTTTAAATTCATGATTACAAATCTTAGGTAGAAACTCACTGTTCTGATGTGTGCCGCTGACCCTACAAGACAGAGTGTATATGTCCCATAGAGTTTCCTAGGCTGTAAATTTTACAGGAGCAGATTGCTAGGTCTTTCTCCCATGCAGCTGCTGGATGGGTAAGAAACACCGACCTTTAGGTCAGCAGCCGAATGCTTAACCATCGGACCAGTACGGCTCTTAGAAGCCCACCACGGCCTTGCAATCCTTCTTTGTTTCTCAAGTAGTCTTACTTTCTAACTCACCAAGAGCTATTTCATACTTACTTCATCCTCCTCTAATATAAAAATCTTGCCTCAACATTTTTTGAAAATAAGGAAGTCAATAATCTGCTTTATATTCTTGGTCCTAAACCTATAAACTTACTGGCATCTGCATCCATTTTTCCCTACTCCTCTCAAAGCATAATTCCTCCTTGTGTGCTTAGGTTCCCACCCCTTTTCTCACCTTTTCAAGAACGTCACCGCTTCGGTCAATTCTTCCCCAGTCTGCATCAGCAGTTTGTCTCTCTCTGCTGAATCAATTCTATCTATACAACATGCTGTATTATCATGAATTAAAAAAAATCTCTCTCCACCCCAAAACTTCCTGGCCCTCCTCCATAGCCAAATTCCTGAAAAGGCATTATTTGTGCTGCCTTCACACTCTCACCTCCTATTCACTTTTCAACCCACTTCAGTCTGGTTTCTGACCCCACCACTCCAGTGAACAATTTGCTTTCTTTAACATTTACTTTTCAGAAGCATTAATCAGAGTTGACAACTCCATCCCTCTGCTGAGTGCAGTACTCCATACTCTTTGAGTTTCCTTCTACTTCTCTGGTCACTCTTTCTCAGTCTCCTTCTCCCCCTGCCCGAAACTAAATTTATAAATGTTGGTAATCCTTAATGCTCAGTGATGGTCAGCCTTCCCTTCTTTCTTTAGGAGATTTTATGCATCTGGCTTAACATACTACCCTTTAGGTTTATCAGAGCCCTAGTGGCGTAGTGGTTAAGAGCTCAGCTGCTAACCAAAAGGTCAGCAGTTCAAATCCATCAGCCACTCCTCGGAAACCCTATAGGGCAGTTCTACTCTGTCCTATAGGGTCGTTATGAGTCAGAATTGACTCTATGGCAATGGATTTTTATATGTTTATCTCCCAAAAATTTAGATCTCCAGCAGGAGTCTTTTCCTTGAACCCCAGACTCACAATATCCAACTGCCTATTTAGTATTTTAGTTGGATATTTCACAAACATCTCCAATTTAGATCTCCAGCAGGAATCTTTTCCTTGAACCCCAAACTCACAATATCCAACTGCCTATTTAGTATTTTAGTTGGATATTTCACAAACTTAACGTGCCCATAGTTAAACATTTGTCCCCTCAGCCAGTCCTCTTTCATTCTTCCCTATCTCAGTAAACAGCATCGCTATACAACCTGGCAGTCAACCCCACATCTAAGTATACAGTATCTTGAATTGGAGCATTTCCTCCATATTTACTACCATTACTCTATTTATAGCCACAATTATCTCTCCCTAGGTCTCTGAAAAAGCCTCCAAAATCAGTCAAAATAGGATAGGTAATATTGCAGCAACAAGCCATCATGAGATTTGAGTGACTGGGAAAGAAGAAGAACCAGGAAATTTTGACATTCGGCACTAACGACTATCACTGTCCGACTCTCCATGAAGGCAACATGACATTCCACCCAACTATGGTACCAAGTAGTCTACTATGCGTGGAATGCCAACTTGAAGAAGAATGGCGTTGCATTCATCTTCAAAAAGAACATTTCAAGATATATCCTGAAGTACAATGCTGTCAGTGATAGGATAAGATCCATATGCCTACAAGAAAGACCAGTTAATACGACTATTATTCAAATTTATGCACCAAGCACTAAGGCCAAAGATGAAGAAACTGAAGATTTTTACCAACTTCTACAGTCTGAGATTGATTGAACATGCAATCAGTTTGCATTGATAATTACTAGAGATTGGAATGCAAAAGTTGGAAACAAAGAAGAAAGACCTGTAGTTGGAAAATATGGCCTTGATGATAGAAATGATGCTGGAGATTGCATGCTAGAATTTTGCAAAACCAACAACTTCTTCATTTTTCACCAACATAAACGGTGACTATACACATGGACCTCGCCAGATGGAATACAAAGGAATCAAATTGACTACTTCTGTGGAAAGAGATGATGGAAAAGCTCCATATCATCGTTAGAACAAAGCCAGGGGCCAACCGTGGAACATACCATAAATTGCTCATATACAAGTTCAAATTGAAATTGAAGAAAATTAGAACAAGTTCTTGAGAGACAAAGTACAACCTTGAGAATACCGGCCCCCCCCCCCCCAATATACAGGCCATCTCAAGAATAGTTTTTATGCGTTGAACACTAATGACTGAAGACCAGAAAAGTTGTGGAATGACATCAAGGATATCATACATGAATAAAGCAAGCAGTCATTAAAAAGACAGGAAAGAAAGAAAAGACCAAAATGGATGTGAGAAGAGACTCAAACTTGCTCTTGAACATCAAGTAGCTAAACTGAAAGGAAGAAATGATGAAGTAAAAGAGCTGAACAGAAGATTTCAAAGACTGGCTCGAGAAGACAAAGTAATGTATTATAACAACATGTGCAAAAACCTGCAGATGGAAACCCAAAGGAAAGAACACACTCTTCATTTCTCAAGCTGAAAGAACTGAAGAAAAAATTCAATCCTCAAGGTGCAATAGTGAAGGATTCTATGAGGAAAATATTAAACAACTCAGGAAGCATCAAAAGAACATGGAAGGAATATACAGAGTCACTATACCAAAAAGAATTGGTTGACGTTCAACCATTTCAGGAGGTACCATATGAGCAGAAACCAATGGAACTGAAGTAAGAAGTCCAAGTTGCACTGAAGGCATTGGCGAAAAACAAGGCTCCAGGAGTTGACAGAATACCAACTGAGATGTTTCAACAAATGGATGCAGCGCTGGAAGTACTCATTTGTCTATGTGGAGAAATCTGTAAGACAACTACCTGACAAGCAACTGGAAGAGATCTATACTTACGTCGACTCCCAAGAAAGGTGATCCCACTGAATGTGGAAATTATGCAACAATATCATTAACATCACATGCAACTAAAATTTTGCTGAAAATCATTCAAAAGTGGCTGCAGCAGTATATCAACAGGGCACTGCCAGAAATTCAAGCCAGATTCAGAAGAGGACATGAAACAAGGATATTATTGCTGATGTCAGATGGATCCTGGCTGAAAGCAGGGAATATCAGAGAGATGTTTACCTGTGTTTTATTGACTATGCAAAGGCATTCAACTGCTTGGATCACAACAAATTATGGATAACATTGCTAGGAATGGCAACTGTGCTAATGAGGAACCTGTACACAGATCAAGAGGCAGTCATTCGAACAGAACACAGGGATACTGCATGATTTAAAGTCAGGAAAGGTGAGCGTCAGGGTTGTATCTTTTCACCATTCCTATCCAATCTGTTTTTATCCAATCTGTATACTGAGCAAGTAATCCGAGAAGCTGGACTATACGAAGAATGGGACATCAGAATTGGAGGAAGACTCATTAACAGCCTGTGCTATGCAGATGACACAACCTTGCTTGCTGAGAGTGAAGAGGACTTGAAGCACTTACTAATAAAGATCAAAGACCACAGCCTTCAGTATGGATTACACCACAACATAAAGAAAACAAAAATCCTCACAACTGGACCAATGAGCAACATCATGATAAATGGAGAAAAGACTGAAGTTGTCAAGGATTTCATTTTACTTGGATCCACAATCAACACCTATGGAAGGATTACACAGAGTCAAGAAATCAAAAGATGCTTTGCGTTGGGCAAATCTGCTACAAAAGACCTCTTTAAAGTGTTGAAAAGCAAAGATGTCACCCTGAAGACTAAGGTGCACCTGACCCAAGCCATGGTGTTTTCAATTGCCTCCTATGCGTGTGAAAGCTGGACAATGAATAAAGAAGACTAAAGAAGAATTGATGGCTTTGAATTCTGGTGTTGGTGAAGAATATTGAATATAAGATTGACTGCCAAAAGAACAAACAAATCTGTCTGGAGGAAGTACAATCAGAATGCTCTTTAGAAGCACGGATGGCAAGACTATGTCTCACATACTTTGGACATGTTGTCAGGAGAGATCAGTCCCTGGAGAAGGACATCATGCATGGTGAAGCAGACCGTCAGCAAAAAAGAGGGTCACCCTCAATGAGATGGATTGACTCAGTGGCTGCAACAATGGGCTCAAGCAATCAATGATTACAAAGATGGTGCAGGACCAGGCAGTGTTTCGTTCTGTTGTACACAGGGTCACTATGAGTTAGAACCGACTTGATGGCACCTAACAACAACAACAACATAGAACCAAGGTCAAAATTCCAAGATATCTGGGTGATGTATGATAAACTCTCAGTCTGAGTGTGCCTTCTGTTAATACGGAGACTGTGAACTAAAAAAATAAATTATCTTTCCCACATTTACCTTAAATACAGTGGTGTAACAGGGACCGGATAACTGCAATAAACATTCCCATTCAGAGTTGAAGAATGTGAGGAAGTCACTCAGCACTCACCGTTCTAGAGTAATTATGAAATCCCACTGAGTAGATACAGGTTGGCAAGGTTCCCAGTCTTAGAGACCAACAACTCAGTTTATTAACCTTGGCTCTGCCCTCTGGGAGGGTCTTCCATCGCCATTATCCAACTTGGCCGCTTCTAAAAAGATCATTGGAGAAAATGGGCAGTTTGGGCACTGGGCCTGCCTCCTACTCTTAAAGGTTTGGGAACCCAAGGATACAATACAAGGATCATTGTATTTCTCAAACAGTTACAGTCATGCTTAGTTCAGTCTCCTGGTTTCTTTGGCATGCAACTTTCTCTAAAAGTCAGTTTCTCATGTATTTGATTCCAGTTAGTTGTGTCCAATTTGCCACACCCACAGGTGTTTTCAAGACTGACCTGCCTCTGTCTCCCTCTTTCTTCCTTTGTTTCTGTCTCTCTCATTCTCTCTCTCCCCCTAGCCCCCCCAAAATTTTAGCTCCATCAGTTAGGGAAGTCTGATCTTATTCTTTACTTCTGCATCCATAATAATAAGCTCAGTGCCAGGGGTATGTTAGGTGCTCAGTACATAGTTGTTGAATGAATGAATAAATGAACAAGTGAATCTTATGTTACCTTTAGGTGATTCTGCTTTCATCTCCACATTCCCGCCCCCCTATTTCACTCTTTTGTATTTTTTCCATATAAAAATGTTGTCAGCTCTGGTACAAGTCTAAGTGACTTCTCTATAACCTTTGCTGTAAATTCTCATTTTCCCCATTGAAATACCCTCTGAACCCTGGCTTAGTGCAGAATTCTAACTAGTGTTATTTAACAATTTTCCTAAAACATTAGTATTAAAAACATTAGTATTAGCCTTCTCTAATTCCAGAACAGTGGTTTTCAACCTTGGCTGCACATTTGAATCAGCTGGAGAACTTTTAAAATCAACCCACTAACCACACTCCAAAAGTCACTGGGTGGTGTAAATGGTTAAGCACTCAACCTAGCTGAAGGGTTGGCTGTTCAAACCCATCTAGATGTTCCCCAGAGGACATCTGATTCCCAAAGGTCACAGCCTTGAAAACCCTATGGAGCTGATCTACTCTGTGTACATGGGTCAGCATGAGTCTGAATCCACTCAACAGCAACTAACAACCACAAGCCACACTCCAAACCAGCTAAGAGTCTCTGGAGATAGAACCAGGCACCACTTTTTGTTTGTTTGTTTGTTTGTTTTATATAGCTCCCCAGCTTATCCCAAAAAGGAGCTCTAGTGGCACAATAGTTAAGTGTTCAGCTGCTAACTGAAAGGTTAACAGTTTGAACCCACCAGCAACTCTGTGGAAGAAAGACATGACAGTCTGTTCCCATAAAGATTTCAGCCTAGAAAACCCTACAAGGCTGTTCTACTCTGTCACATGTGGCTGCTATGAGCTGAAACCAACTTGATGGCACCTAACAACAACAACTTATCCCAATGTGCAGCCAGTGTAGCAAACCACTGCTCCAGAGCGAGCTTTCACTCCATCTCCTTTTTTCCTCCATAACTCTGAACCATAGTTGAGGTGGGACTGATTGCTCAACCTGTAGATCTACTGTCATTCCAGATAGCAAATCAACAAGTATTGAATTCCCTAACAACTCACATCTGTGACTAATTTTACTTCCTCCACATTCTTTACTCCCTCCCAGCTGCATCTTTTCCTCTCTATTCAAGGCATTAAATTTTTTATTTTAACAATTGCATCCAGATTTGATCTCACGTGCTTGTCTTCCCCTCAGTCTCAAAATTTAAGATTTCAACTAAATCTTCTACTTCTCATTTTCTCATCCAGCACTCCTGCTCATTCTCTCTTGTTTTCACTAAGTCTCACCCATCTGTCTTTATTTATTTTAATCATAAAAAAGTGTACGCATAGACTATCAACAACAACTTGTCTCTCTTATGTGCCCTCTTCTCCAGTCTTTCCTGACTCTTGCTTTCTTGACTCCAATTACAAATCACCACATTCCCCTGTGAAAACTCCCTAAAAATGGCCCTGTAATAGGAGGACAAAGAAGCCTTGATGAGGCAGTGGTTATGAGTTCGGCTGCTAACCAAAAGGTCAGCAGTTCGAATCCACCAGATGCTCCTTGGAAACCCTATGGGGCAGTTCTACTCTGTCCTATAGTGTCGCTATAAGTTGGAATTGACAGCATACGACAACAATAATGGGAGGATAAAGGAGCCCTGGTGGTGCAGTGGTTAAAGTGCTAGGCAGCTAACCGAAAGGTTGGGGGTTCAAACTCATGACTTGCTCCAGGGGAGAAAGATGTGGCAGCAGATGCCTAACTAGTGGGGAGCTGATAGGGCACAGTGCCCTGGGCACCACTTGAGGTGGGCACCAATTAGCAGTTTCTATTGGCAAAGTGGTTAAGAGCTCAGGCTGCTAACCAATAAAAGTCAGCATTTTAAATCCACCAGCTGCTCCTTGGAAACTGTGGGACAGTTCTACTCTGTCCTATAGGGTCACTATGATCTGAATCAACTCAACAGCATTAGGTTTGGCTTTGGTTTACTGCCCATCACAGCTTCCATTGCCAGCTGTGAGAGACGAGTCAGCAATTTAACACTAATTGCCCTAGACACTATTTTCTGTAGGTAGGCTTCTGTGTGGCTGTCTGCTTCCCTGAAGATTTCAGCCTTGGAAATCCTATGAGGCAGTTCTACCCTGTCCTATAGGGTCGCTATGAGTTGGACTCGACTCCGTGGCAGCAAGTTTGGTTTTGGTTTTAAATGGACACATTGTCATTTATAGTTTCAATGTCTTAAAAAATTTCATAAAAATGAGAACTACTACTTTCATATGCTTTGGTATAGGCCTAGTGATTAATAAATTGAGTGAATTCTAAAAAGAAAAATGAAAAATAGATGTTTAAAAATCCATAATTTTAAAATACATACATGTAAACCCCAAAATATATGATGGAGAATGGAAACATCTGACACTGTATCAGCCTTCCTTAACATGTCACACTGGTCCGGCATATGTGTGTGTAAAATCTCAATCTCTTGTAGCACCTGAAGTTGGGGCTGGGGCTGGAAGGTAACATCTCTGGTCAGACTGCATTCAAACTTCTTCCGTAGATTCCATCATATTCTAAATGGAACAAAGCAAGCCACTAGAAACCTAACTGGGGAAATGTTTCTGGTTCATAGCAGTTTGGGCAAGTCACAGGTTCATGCAGTTGTTCAATCCAGACCTAGCTTGAGACAAGAGGCTGGCAGTAGAGACAAACATGATCAGACAGAGAAGGAGTGTTCACTCACGTGTTCAACAAATGCTTGTGGATTTCCTACACTCACCAGGCACAGAGCAAGGCACTGAGATTAGTAAAATCAAAGACAAGTGAAGGGGTAAATATATTAAAATAATGGTAATACAGTGAAAAAATTGAGATGGGCATTGGGTAGAAACATGACACAAAGGAGGGAGTGCTCGAATAGATCCCTAAATTTGATGGGAACCCAGAGATAGAAATTATAGACATGAACTAAATATGTGGAAGAATATTACAACAATTATTTGACCAAAAAAAAAATACAGTGGGCTGTCTTGAAATGTAATATTCTTTCTTCCCGTTGAAAAGAAGCTGGGTAACATCTAACAGAGACACTGGAAATTTCTTCACCTGGAGGTGAAAACAATCAAGATGCAATGTGGAGCCCTCTCTGGCCTTCTGAAGTTCAAGATGGAAAGTTAAACACAGAATTAGGAAGAGAGAAGGGAAAAAGGGGAAGGGAGGCGGGGAGAGGAAAAATTCTATTTAATACATAGGGTTGCTTATTGTGGTGAAACGAGTTCCTCTTTCTGGTGTTTTCCCTTGGTTCTTTAGAAGAAAATCTTGAGGGATGTTTCCCCTAAGCTCTGAGGAGTTACCTCTGACCTAGTTTTCTACCCTAGAGGGTTTGTTACTTTTGCCCAGGTTGATTGACATTTCCTGAGTAAGCTGTAAACAACTTAGCTTTTTGTCCGGTACTAGGCTGTAGCCTACTCTATAATTGGTATGCACCTTGTAGGGATTGGTCACTATATTATGCAAATGAAGTGTCTGTAGCCTACTGTGCAAATGAAACGTATGTGGGTCCTGGTAGGAGGACCATGCCTTGAAATTGACGAGGAGTTTGCTTATAAATGCAGTTAATCCCACATAGGTTGGCAGACAAAAGCAGAAGAAAGGAACAGGAAGGAGAAAAGGCAAGATGAGAGAAGAAGCAGACAGAGGAGAGGAAGAACTTCCTAAAAGAGGGGTAACAGGTCAAGGGCTGTAACACTAAAGACAGTGAGGCACCCAGAACGGGACCTGTGGCAGAGTCAGTGGTGAAGGCAGGGAGGCTGAAAGCAGAGAAGACTGTCCTGAGGGGACTGAGAGAATACCTGTCCTCAGAGGGCTGAGAGGAAGCCTGCATGGCCGAGAGGGGAGCATGAAGGGCAGAGAGAAAGTCCTGCTTGCTTGCATGGGCAAGAGGAACTGAGATAGCTCTCCTGCACTGAAGAAGGGAAGGATGTGATTTCCTCTACCGAGGAGCCTTCCAAACTTTGCGTACATGTTTCCTGATCCTGATCCTGAGTTGTAGCCTATTGATCTTGATCCCACACTGTACCCTGTTACTTCCTCAATAAACCACTTAGCTGTAAGTGCAGTTTGTGAGTTGTGTGTGGCCACTGCAATGAATTATCAAAGCCAGCAGAAAAGTAGAGAGTGCTGTGGGGAGGACAGCTCATGTCAGAAACTGTAAAAAATGTAGGAGACTGGAGGTGTGTCTGAACTGTAACTCATAGGGATCAACACTGGGTTGATCAGGTGTCTCATTATCCCCCCTGAAGTTAGATAGGTTTTGACACTACTACTACCACCATTTCACGACTATTTACAAAGGAGAATCAACGTTAACGAAATCAATGAAGTCACGTGGAAAAATTTCACTTACAAAACCTTTCCAAATATTCTATCTTAAAATAACTTAAGATTCTCAGGAGTCCAGTTGCTGCCATATTAACTCATGTAAACACTTTAAACATTTCCAATCATTCTGTGATAAATTGTATCACACAGTGACCCTTTCATCTCAGTACCTTCATTGCTTTGTTATTCTAATCACTTTTCTAAATGTCCTCCACAGGCTACTTCCCATAGTACTGTTTTATACTCTGGGATCCACATTTTACAGGGCTCCCAAAAGCTTCTCATCATATCAGAGATTGCATTTCTAATAAAGTCTTTGATTATATTTCAAAAACCTTAATCCATTCTATGTAGTTATTACACTGGTCCTGTTAGTGTACTGCAACTAGAAAGCATGAATTCCCATAGCATTTTATGAGGACCAGTGAGGAAACAGTTAAAGATTTTTAGCTGCATTTCCTGGTGAATATGCCACAGATAATATTTTCAAAATGAATATGAACAGTTTTAGATGAGTGTCCCTTAAATGTCACTGTGTATTAGTCATGCAAGGATCATTAAGGGGTATGAAAGGTAGACTTGCACATTTTATCAGAAACATAGATTCTCGCTGTAGACTGTTACTGTCACAGTTGCCAGGATAGACTCTATTGGTAATGATTATTAATGTAACTGAAGCCTTAAATGGCTCATTTTTCTCTCTATATAAAAATATTTCCAAAATATTCAGTAAAAAAGAAACATTTTTCTGTATAAGATCTTGAGGCTGGCAAAGAATATAGTGTAAATCAAATCCAACAAATTTCAAAATAAATTGATGCCTACTAAAATTTAACAATATATTAGTGTGCCTATTTATAGTCAGAAAACCTGCTCTTGCTAATGAACCACCTTAGTGTTTCAGGAAAACATGAATCATCAAGTGTCTCTAATGTTTAAATGCCAGTAGATAACTACAGGTTTTCTTCCTTATTGATACTTACATTCAATATCAATTGCTGCATTTTAAGAATATAAGTATAGTTATTGCTGATGTCAAATGGATCTTGGCTGAAAGCACAGAATACCAGAAGATGGTCACCTGTGTTTTACTGACTATGTATAGACATTCGACTACATGGATCATAAAAAATTATAGGTAACATTGAGAAGAATGGGAATTCTAGAACACTTAATTGTGCTCATGCAAAACCTGTACATAGCACTAGAGGCAGTTGTTAGAACAGAATGAGGGGATACTGTATGGTTTAAAATCAGGAAAGGTGTGCGTCAAAATTGTATCCTTCCACTATACTTATTCAGTCTGCATCCTGAGCAAATAATCAGAGGACTATACGGACTCTATGAAGAACATGGCATCAGGATTGAAGGAAGATTCATTAACAACGTGTGATATACAGATGATACATCCTTGCTGGCTGAAAGTGAGGAGGACTTTAAACACTTACTGATGAAGGTCAAAGACTACAGCCTTCAGTATGGATTATACCTCAACATAAAGAAAACAAAACTCCTCACAACAGGACCAATAAGCAACATCATGATGAACGGAGAAAATATTGAACTTGTTAAGGGTTTCATTTTACTTGGATCCACAATCAACCCCAATGCAATCAAATGACTTATTGCAGTAGGCAAATATGCTGTTAAAGACCTCTTTATAGTGTTAAAAAGCAAAGACATTACCTCAAGGACTAAGGTGTGCCTGACCCAAGCCATGATATTTTCAATTACCTCATACATATGCAAAAGCTGGACAATGAATAAGGAAGAGCAAAGAAGAACTGATGCATTTGAATTATGGTGTTGGCAAAGAATATTGAGTATACCATGGACTGCCAGAAGAATGAACACATCTGTCTTGGAAGAAGTACAGCCAGAATGTTCCTTAGAAGCGAGGATGGTGAGACTTCATCTCATGAACTTTGGACATGTTATCAGGAGAGACCAGTCCCTGGAGAAATATATCATGCAGAAGGTCAGCTAAATAGAGGAAGACCCTCAACAAGATTGATTGACACAATGCAATGATTGACACAATTGCAACAATGGGCTCAAACACAGCAATGACTGTGAGAATAGCACAAGACGAGGCAGTGTTTTGTTCTGTTGTACACAGGCTCACTATGAGTTGGAAGCAACTTTATGGCACCTAACAACAAGTATATGTGATGACATCCAGTGCTGCATCAAATGTTTATATGACAAACGGGAGACATTTTCACAATCTCTCTCCCAGATATACTGGGTGAACATTCATTTAGATTTTGTAGGGATAGTAAATTTCTTGAAAGAGCCTTGAGATTGATTACCCAAGAACTGGTCCTTTGAAATTCGCCTGATTGCCCCAGACAGCCCATCTGTGTTGTAGGCAATGTTCTCACTGCAGGAAGGGAGGGTGGGTTTGGAACAGTGGTCCAAGTAAAGCCCTAGAAGCTTTTCTAAGAAATAACACCTTTTCTCAATATTAGGTCATTTCCTCCAACTCTGAGCAAATCATTTGACTTCATTTTCTCCATCCATAAATTGAGAAGCAACTACCTCATATAGAGGACAAGACTGCTTAAGGCTTTTAATAAGGTTCTTTGAAGAAAACTAAACAAGCTGCTTGTAATTATAACAATTTGAATTTAAAGAAATTTTTCCTTCTGTGTAATTCCGGTTGCTGGGTACTCTTTGTCAGTGTGGTAAATTATTCTGTAACTAGGTAAAGCTAGCCGACAAAGTGTGAAAAGTTGCTATCAGCATCTTAACTCTGCACATACACACACACACATACACACACACACAAAAACAAGCTATCTCTGTAAAATAGGAAAGTCTTTCATCTAGTTGATATGTGAGGAAGGTAGCAAATAAAAGCAATTTTTAAGCCTCGCTGTTAACGATGAGCTCCTAAATTGACTAGAAATCTCCATGCAAGAAAGAGAATTCAATGGTGTCTATTGTTATTACTATTATATTTTCAGAATCCAAGTCTTCACATTAAAAACCATAATTAAATTTCTAAAAATTAAATCATATCATAAACAAAACTTCTTTTTCACCCCGTAGAATAAAAATGATTTTCATTTCCTGAGAAAAAGATGATTTCTCTGAGAAAAGTCTTTGCTGTCTACCTAACTCTATTCATCTCTCTCCTGGGGATAATCAAGTAAAATCTCCCAAGGCAACTCAAATAATTAAATAAGCCAGTCCTACATATCACAACCTCATTAAATGAGTTTGAGGTGGAAATAGCAGGGTATGCATCATAAACATAACACTCATACCTAAAAGGAGGAGAAAAACTATAACTTTCCTACCACTTCAGGCACATTTTCACTAAATAATATGCTCCAATTCATTACCATTATCATAAGTCCTGTATGAGAAGTATAACTGTGAATATAATTATGCTATTAATTAAAATGCTAAGGTCCAAGGAAATGTAATGGTAGGCCCAATAATCCATAACAAATCAGTGACAAAGTGAAGATTAGAAATACACACACACAAGTACATGTTTGGGTCCAGCCCTGTGCTTGATACTGAGCAGGTGTAAAGAAACTATAAGTGTGACCTCCCAGTATCCTTTGCTTTAGTCAATCCACCCTCCACATTGCTGTCAGGGTGATCATCCTAAGAACAAGTCACACTGAGTTACCCTCCTGCTTCAGACAATTGAAGAGTCTATTGGTATCATCAGGATGAATTCTAAATGTCTTAAAATCACCCATACAGTCCCTTCAGGCTCTCTCTTCTTTCTGCATCTTATTTCACATTCTCTCTCATCTTTCCCTGACATATTATACATACACAAATTCACATGTACACTCACAACACAACACCAGACTTTCCTATGTCTTTACTTCCATCTTTCGTTACTCATCCTTCAAAATCCCACTCAGAGGACTTCTTCTCCAGGAAGCCTTCCCTAGCACCCCAAACCCCCAGTCTATATTCCCATAGTATTCTATTTACTGCTGTCATAGTGCATTTCATTGTTTATTTCTTCTCTATTTTCCCTATAAATTGTGTGCAGCTCAAGAGCAACTGTGCATTTGCTTTATTCCTACAACCCCAGGGCCTAGCACAGTGACTGAGACACAGTGAGTGTTCAGAACTGGGCTCTAACACTGCTTATAAGCTGGTTAAGTAGTTAAGATATATATATATATATATATATGATGCAATTAAACACAATATAATGCCATGTCTAACTGTGAAGTGTGGAATTTGGTTTTAATTGACAAAGAAAGGCTTCATGGAGATACAAGAATTTGAGTTGAGCCCACATGAGCAGAGAAATGAAGACAAGAACAATAGCAATGACAACCAGAAAGCCAAAAGGCAAGTGTCTGAACCTCATCTAATAGTAAAAAAATATATATATATAGTAGAGGAAAAGAAAAAAAGAGACATATCTGAGAGTATATGAATACAAAACCTCATGTTACTTCTATATTGCTATCAGGAATGTAAACTTACACAGCCTTTCTAAAAGGCAATTTTTCAGTATAAAAGCCTTAAAATGTGTATGTATCACCATCATCACCACATACCTTTACCTACCTACTGATACAACAATTCCACTTCTGAGAATTTATCCCAAGGAAATAATTAAGAATACGTAAAAAGATATATGCATGAGGTTGTTCATTATTCTATAAGTTACCAAAAAAGGGGAAAACCAAATCTCCAATAATAGGAGATCCCTTAAATATAGCATTTAGTTGCTATGTAATAAAATACCCATCAGATATCCAGTATAATACCTGAGTGGTCATTTTCTGCTATTATCACGACACAGTAATTATAGCATTAAATGAAAATGCTAAATTTAAATGACATTAACTGAAAAAAATTAATTTTTTAGAAACTATTTACAGTGCTATTTTATTATACAATATATTGGCAGTAAAAATAATCTGAAAATAAACACAATAAGGAATAAAACATGGAGGAATTACGGGGTCTTTTTGTTTTGCTTATCTACATTTTATATTTGTAATGATAACCTGTTTTTAATATTTTTATAGTAAGATAAAACAACAAAATTTATCACAATTGATAGAAAATTGAAAAGGAATTTTTTTTTTTAAAGTAATCCAGGGGCCAAGATGGCAGAGTAGTCAGATGCTTCCAGTGAACCCTCTTAAAACAAAGACCAAAAAAAACAAGCAAAAAAATTACATTTATGACAAGTTAGAAGCCCTGAACAACAAAGGCAAAGTAAGAAAATGGACTGAGCAGCAGGGAACAGAGAGACGGTTCAGAACTGGTCAGGAGTTTCCGGACATGAATCACCGGGAACCCTAAGACTGAGGTGGGCTGGTGATAGCATTCAGTCGCAGTTTCCTCAGGGAGAAAAAGCCAGGTGCAAAGCCTACTCGCACATCTGGAACCAGAGAAGAACAGTGCTCTCAGCAAAGGCTAAGTACTTGCGCATATATTACCATGACCCCAGCCCCCAAGCCAGCTTCAGTGGCTGTCGATTTCTCTAGGACTGAGATAGGTTCTGTTGCATGTCCTGAACCATTCTCCCAGCCTTGGAGAAGGAATAAATTCACCATAGCGGAAAAAATAATCTGCCAGCTCCACTAACCTGCGGAGCTCAAGGCAGAAGGAGCTCCCTTCCAGGCATAAACAGTCCATGGGCTTTGAGTACCTTTCCCCTCTGCATGGACCTGTGTGGACCTACTTCAGGAGATTAAGCCCTTTTTGGCAGGCAATAACTGTTTTCTGCAGAAATCAATAACAGAAAAAGCAGAGAAAAGAAATCGAACATGTGTAAACCAAAAAACACCCTGCTCAAAAACAACTGAGTTATAGAAGACATGAAGGATGGAATAAAGAAATTCATAGAAACCAATGAGAATGAAGACACTTCCTATCAAAACATCTGGAACACAAAGAAAGCAGTGCTCAGAGGTCAATTTATATCAATAAGTACTCACATACAAAAAGAATAAAGGGCCAAAATCAAAGAATTATCCCTACAACTTGAACAAATAGAAAGAGAAACAAAGGAAATACTCAGGCACCAGAAGAAAGCAAATAATAAAAATTAGAGCAGAATTAAATAGAGAACAGAAAAACAATTGAAAGAGTTAACAAGACCAAAAGCTGGTTCTCTGAAAAAATTAACAAAATTGATAAACCGCTGGCCAAACTGACAAAAGAAAAACAGGAGAGAAGCAAACAACCCGAATAAGAAATGAGATGGGCGCTATTACAACAGACCCAACTGAAAGTAAAAGAATCATACCAGATTACTATAAAAAACTGTACTCTAACAAATTTGAAAACCTAGAAGAAATGGATAAATTTCTAGAAACACACTACCTACCTAAACTAACACAAACAGAGGTAGAACAAATAAAGAAACCCATAAAAAAGAAGAGATTGAAAAGGTAATTTAAAAACTCCCAATAAAAAAAAAGCCCTGGCACAGATGGCTTCACTGCAGAGTTCTACCAACTTTCAGAGAAGAGTTAACACTACTACTACTAAAGGTATTTCAGAGCATACAGAAGGATGGAATACTCCTAAACTCATTCTATGAAGCCAGCATACCCCTGATACCAAAACCAGGTAAACACACCACAAAGAAAAGAAAATTACAGACCTATATCCCTCATGAACTTATATGCAAAAATCCTCAACAAAATTCTAGCCAACAGAATTCAACGACATATCAAAAAAAAAAAAATTCACCATGACCAAGTGGGATTCATACCAGGCAGGCACGGATAGTTCAACATTAGAAAAACAATTAATGTAACCCATCATATAAATAAAACAAAAGACAAGAGCCACATGATCTTATCAATTGATGCAGAAAAGGCATTTGACAAAATTCAACACCCATTCATGATAAAAACTCTCAGCAAAATAGGAACAGAAGGAAAATTTCTCAACATAATAAAGGGCATTTATACAAAGCCAACAGCCAGCATCATCCTAAATGGAGAGAGTCTTAAAGTACTACCCTTGAGAACAGGAACCAGACAAGGATGCCCTTTATCACCACTCTTAATCAACATTGTGCTGGAGGTCCTAGCCAGAGCAATTAGGCTAGATAAAGAAATAAAGGGCATCCAGATTGGTAAGGAAGAAGTAAAAGTATCCCTATTTGCAGATGACAGGATCTTACACACAGAAATCCTCAAGAAAACTACTGAAACTAATAGAAGAGTTCAGCAAAGTGTCAGGATACAAGATAAACATACAAAAATCAGTTGGATTCCTCTACACCAAAAACAGAACACTGAAGAGGGACTCCCCAAATCAATACAATTTACAGTAGCCCCCAAGAAGATAAAATACTTAGGAATAAATCTTACCAAGACATAAAAGACCTATACAAAGAAAACTAAAAGACACTACTGCAAGAAAACAAAAGAGGCCTACGTAAGTGGAAAAACATACGTTGCTCAAGGATAGGAAGACTTAACATTGTAAAAATGTCTACTCTACCAAAAACCATCTATAGGTACAATGCAATTCAGATCCAAATTCCAACGACATTTTTTAATGAGATGGAGAAACAAATCACCAACTTCATATGGAAGGGAAAGAGGCCCCAGATAAGTAAAGCATTACTAAAAAAGAAGAACAAAGTGAGAGGCCCCACTCTACCTGATTTTTAGAACCTATTAGACCACCACAGTACTCAAAACAGCCTGGATCTGGTACAACAACAAATACACAGACCAATGGAACAGAATTGAGAATCCAGACATAAATCCATTCACGTATAAACAGCTGATATTTGACAAAGGCCCAAAGTCAGTTAAATGGGGAAAAGACAGTCTCTTTACAAATGGTGCTGGCATAACTGGATATCCATCTGCAAAAAAATGAAATAAGACCCATACCTAACACCATGCACAAAAACTAACTCAAAGTGGATCAAAGACCTAAATACAAAATCTAAGGTAATAAAGATCATGGAAGAAAAAATAGGGACAACGCTAGGAGCCCTAATACATAAAAAATACATGGCATATACAGTATACAAAACATAACTAACAAGGCAGAAGAGAAACTAGATGACTGGGAGCTCCTAAAAATCAAACACCTATGCTCATCCAAAGACTTCACCAAAAGAGTAAAAAGAATACCTATAGATGGGAAAAAGTTTTTAGCTATGACATTTCTATTCAGTGTCTGATCTCTAAAATCTATAGGATACTGCAAGAACTCAACTACCAAAAGACAACTCAATTAAAAAATGGGCTAAGGATATGAACAGGCACTTCACTAAAGAAGACATTCAGGTAGCTAACAGATACATGAGGAAATGCTCACGATCACTGAAAATGAAAATCTAAACTACAATGAGATTCCATCTCACTCCAACAAGGCTGGCATTAACCCAAAAAACACAAAATAATAAATGTTGGAGAGGATGTGGAGAGACTGGAACACTTATATACTGCTGGTGGGAATGTAAAATGGTACAACCACTTTGGAAATCAATTTAGCGCTTCCTTAAAAAGCTAGAAATAGAACTACCATATGATCCAGCATTCTCACTCCTTGGAATATATCCTAGAGAAATAAGAGCCTTTACACGAACAGCTATATCCACAACCATGTTCACTGCAGCACTGCTTACAATAGCAAAAAGGTGGGAACCACCAAGGTGCCTATCAACAGATGAATGGATAAATAAATTATAGTATATTCACACGGTGGAATACTATACATCAATAAAGAACAATGATGAATCCGTGAAACATTTCATAACATGGAGGAATCTGGAAGGCATTATGCTGAGTGAAATTAGTTGCAAAAGGACAAATATTGTATGAGACCACAATTTTAAGAACTTGAAAAATAGTTTAAACAGAGAAGAAAATATTCTTTGATGGTTACGAAAGGGAGGAAGGAAGAAGCAAGAGGGGATTTCACCAATTAGATAGTAGATAAGAACTATTTTAGGTGAAGGGAAAGAGAACACACAATACAGGAGAGGTCAGCACAACTGGACTAAACCAAAAGCAAAGAAGTTTCCTAAATAAACTGAACGGTCTGAAGGCCAGTGTAGCAGGGGCAGGGGTTTGGGGACCATCGTTTCAGGGGCTATCTAAGTCACTTCGTGTAATAAAATCTATTAAGAAAACATTCTGCATCCTACTTTGGAGAGTGGCATCTGGAGCCTTAAATGTTAACAAGTGGCCATCTAAGATGCATCAATTGGTCTCAAACCATCTGGAGCAAAACAGAATAACAAGCGTCAAAGACACAAGGTAATTACGAGCCCAAGAGACAGAAAACCAACCATAAAACCAAACCCAGTGCTGTCGAGTTGATTCCGACTCATAGCAACCCTATAGGACAGAGTAGAACTGTCCCATAGAGTTTCCAAGGAGCACCTGGCTGATTCGAACTGTTGACCCTTTGGTTAGCAGCCATAGTACTTAACCACTACACCACCAGGTTTCCAAGAAACAAAAGGGCCACATAAAGACTACAGCAGCCTGAGACCAGAAGAACTAGATGGTGCCCAGCTATAAGTGATGACTGCCCTGACAGGGAACACAACAGAGAACCCCTGAGGGAGAAGGAGAGCAGTGGGATGCAGACCCTAAATTCTGGTAAAAAGACCAGACTTAGTGGTCTGACTGAGACTAGAAGAACCCCAGAAGTCATGGTCCCCAGACCTTCTATTAGCCCAAGACAGGAGCCATTCCCAAAGCCAACTCTTCAGACAGGGATTGGACTGGTCTATGGGATAGAAAATGATACTGGTGAAGAGTGAGCTTCTTGGATCAAGCAGACACATGAGACTATGTGGCAGCTCCTGTCTGGAGAAGAGATGAGTGGGCAGAGGGGGTCAGAGGCTGGCCGAATGGATGCAAAAATAGAGAGTGGAGGGAAGGAGTATGCTGTCTCATTAGAAGGAGAGCAACTAGGAGTATATAGCAAGGTGTATACAAGTTTTTGTATGAGAGACTGACTTGGTTTGTAAACTTTCACTTAAAGCATAATAAAAATTTTTTAAAACATGTAATCCAAACAATGTATTCAAGTTGGATAAATGGGATAGGAAGGATCTTTAGGGGAAATGCTGAGGTTATTTTAGAATTATATCTTACAGAATAATTGTTAGAAGCAAGTGAGGTGAAGTGTGAGAGGGCTTGGAGAACTGTAAAGCATAGTGGCTGCATTTCTTGAAGTTTCCTCCCAGAAATGTTCTTAAAGACTATATCAAAAATGTTCCATGGTATAATAAAGGTAGGGTATGCTAGGTTAAAAAGGAGCCCTGGTAGCACAGTGGTTAAGTGCTCAACTGCTAACTGAAAGGTCGACAGTTCGACCCACCAGCTGCTCTGGGTGACAAAGATGCGGTAGTCTGCTTCCATAAAGATTTACAGCCTTTGAAGTGCTATAGGGAAGTTCTGCTCTGTCCTCTAAGGTCACTATGAGTTGGAATCAGCTTGATGAAAATAGGGCTTTTCTTTGTTTTTACCGATGCTAGGTTTAATCCATTTCTGTCGAATCTAACTCATACTGACCCTATACAACAGAGTAAAACTGCCCCATAGGGTTTCAAAGGCTGTAATCTTTACAGAAGCAGACTGCCACATTTTTTTTTTTTTTTTCCTGTGGAGCTTATTGTGGGTTCGAACAGATCTTTCAGTTAGCAACCAAGCTCTTACCCACTGTGCCACCAAGGCTCCTTATGCTAGTTTAAGCAAAGTTAAATGGATTGTCACTGCAGGACTTTTCAAAGCCTTTACTATGCTAGTTTTCATTATGGATGTTCAAGAGGGCAATGTCATATGCATTGTTGCCCAAACATATTTGACCCTTTTCTCATAGAGGATCTCATATGATTCATGCTTTAAAAAACATACTTTGGAAAATGCTGTATTAAAAATGTAATGTACTATTAATTCTGAAGTGATTCCAAGCATCTCTAAATATAGCACTGGTACAATCAATTTAAGAGTCATCACCTTAGGTCACTTTTTCTCAACCTCAGCACTATTTACATTTTGTGTCAGATAATTCTTTGTTACGAGGGATTGTCCTGTGCAGTGTAGGGAATTTAGCAACATCGCTGGCTTCTACTGACTAGATGGCAGTAGCACTGCCCCACCTAAGTTGTGACAACCAAAAATTTCTTTAGACACTGTCAAGCATGCCCACGTAAAGAAATACATATTTGAGAAATTTGGATGGAAAATTTTGATTAAAGTCAGAATTTCCACCCCCAACTCCCCAGTCTTTTTCTTAAAATTGGTTGCTTTTTGCAAAATGTCTACCTGCTTTAACAAAGGCAGAATGTCATCATGTTACTTTTCTAAAACACTAGATGAGAAAACAGTCATTTCTTAAAACACTGCATCATACACCATCACCAACTTATACATATAAAATTTTTACAAATGCTTAAATGAAAGAGAAAAGCAGTTATGACCTTTACAAACAAATAAAAATGTCCTTTTTTATATAAACTATAACAAACAGGTGTGTTAATGTTATGTTGGGGAAATCACTTACTCAGACCCTTGTGTTCCTCACTAAAAAATGAGGCTATCAGCCTAGGTGATATCTAGAGTCCCTCCTAGCTCTAAAAACCAATAAATACCATTAAATCTCACCTTTGTTTTTCATTCATGATATAAGAAATTTTACACATTGAACTTACTTTCAGGTAGTTGCAATACTTTCAATTGGGAAAAATGCTCAATTCAGACTTTGAAACAAATTCATGCTCATCAGAAACTATGACAAGTAACTTCCTCTATACTTTGGAGCCCCAATGTGCAACCGGGAAATGGAGTTATGAGTATATAAAAAACAATAATAAAAATATACATATAGAGAATGAGTATATAATTTAAGATATAGAGATTTCTAAATTATTAGCAAATACTATGCTAATACAAAAATTAGACTACTGATGAGAACAATAATTTTCTAGACAAATACGTTACCAGAATTGGCTCAAGGAAAAAAAAAAAAATCAAACAAGTTTTCCAAAGAGAAGCCAAGTTCAGACAGGTTTATATCAGAATTTTTTATTCAAAACATTTGCTGTTATTGTTAGATGACATCAAGTTGATTCCAACTCATAGTGACCCTGAGTACAACAGAATGAAACACTGCCTGGCCCTGCACTGTGCTCACAATCCTTGTTATGCTTGAGCCCAATGTCGCAGCCACTGTGTCAACCCATCTGGTTGAGAGTCTTTCTCTTTTTCACTGACCCTCTACTTTACTGAGCATGATGTCCTTCTCCAGAGACTGATCCCTCCTGATAATATGTCCAAAGCATGTGAGACGTAGTCTCACCATCCTTGCTTCTAAAGAGCATTCTGGTTGTACTTCTTCCAAGATAGATTTGTTCATTCTTTTGGCAGTCCATGATGTGTATATTCAATATTCGTCACCAACACCACAATTCAAAGTCGTCAATTCTCTTTCGGTCTTCGTTATTCACTGTGCAGCTTTTGCATGTATATGAGGCGACTGAAAACACCTTGACTTGGGTCAGGCTCCCCTTAGTCTTCAAGGGAACATTTCTGATTTTTAACACTTTAAAGAGGTCTTTTACAGCAGATTTGCCCAATGCAATGCATCTTTTGATTTCTTGACTACTGCTTCCACGGGTGTTGATTGTGGATCCATATAAAATGAAATCCTTGGCAACTTCAGTCTTTTTTCCATTTATCATGATGTTGCTTATTGGTCCAGTTGTGAGGATTTTTGTTTTCTTTATGTTGAGGTGTAATCCATACTGAAGGCTGTGGTCTCCGATCTTCATCAGTAAGTGTTTCAAGTCCTCTTCACTTTCAGCAAGAAAGGCCATGTCATCTGCTAACGCAGGTTGTGAATGAATCTTCCTCCAATCCTGATCCCCCCTTCTTCTTCATATAGTCCAGCTTCTCGGATTATTTGCTCAGCATAGATTGAATATGTATGGTGAAAGTTACATCCCTGACACACACCTTTCCTGACTTTAAACCATACAGTATCCCCTTATTCTGTCCGAACAACTGCCTCTTGAACTATGTACAGGTTCCTCATGAGCACAATTAACTGTTCTGGATTCCCATTCTTCTCAATGTTGTCCATAATTTGTTATGATCCACACAGTCAAATGCCTTTGCATAGTCAACAAAACACAGGTAAACATCTTTTTGGTGTTCTCTGCTTTCAGCCAAGATCCATATGATATCCCTAGTTCCACATTCTTTTCTGAATCTGGTTTGAATTTCTGGTAGCTCTCTGTGGATGTACTGCTACAGCCGTTTTGAATGGTCTTAAGCAAAATATCACTTGTGTGTAATATTTATGATATTGTTCAATAATTTCTGCATTCATTTGAGACAACTTTCTTGGGAATAGGCATAAATATGGATCTTTTCCAATAAGTTGGCCAGGCAGCTGTCTTCCAAATTTCTTGGCATAGACAAGTGAGCACTTCCAGGTCTGCATCCGTTTGCTGAAACTTCTCAGTTGGTACTCTGTCAATTCCTGGAGCCTTGTTTTTGCCAATGCCTTCAGTGCAGCTTGGACTTCTTCCTTCAGTGCCATTGGTTCCTGATCATATGCTACCTCCTGAATGGTTGAATGCTGACCAATTCTTTCTGGTATAGTGACTCCATGTATTCCTTCCATTGTCTTCTGATGCTTCCTGCTTCATTTAATATTTTCCCAGTAGAATCCTTCAGTATTGCAACTTGAGGTTTGAATTTGTTCTTTAGTTCTTTCAGTATGAGAAATGCTGAGAGTGTTCTTCCCTTTTGGTTTTCTATCTCCAGCTCTTTGCACATGTCATTATAACTCATTCAAACCACCACCCCTTGGTTAGCAGCCGTAGTACTTAAACACTACGCCACCAGGGTTTCCATTCAAAACATAGATCATGCCTAATGCTACTTTAACTTTCAGTGTAGAAGAATCTTGAAAATTTGCTGATTCTTTTTAAAAAGCTATCATAATCTCAATGCTAAAACCTGACTAATATATTACAAAGAAAATAACATTGTCACTAATACACGTGCAAAAATCTTAAGCAAAACATAACCTATATCCTATAAACAAAGTCATATCCTGTAATGAATTAAAAAAAGAACCTGACATGATTAAGTGGGGCTCAGTGCATCCACTCATTCATTCAACAAATGTTTATTAAGAATCTATAATGTCAAGTACCATTCTCAGTACTTGCAATATATCACCAAACAAAATAAAGATCTCTGCCTCATGTAACTTACTTTACGGCTAGGGAAGGAAGGCAATAAACAATTGGCATCATAAAAAAAAAAAAAAGTAAACTGTACAGTAACTTATGGAGTGATGAATGATTTAGAAAAAGAAATAGTACAGCAGGGGATCAGGAGTGATGAAAATAGGGGATGGATTACAATTTTAAATAAGGAGGTTATGAGTAGTCCTCTATTGAGCTGGCAGCATTTGAACAAAGACATGAAGGTTTGGGAGCAAGCCTTGTGGCTATTTTGAGGACTGGGCAAAGGATACAGGCAGAGCAAAGGTTCTAAGGCAAGATTATGCCTGGTGAGTTCAAGGAACAAGGAGGAGGCCAGTGCAGTGGGAGCAGAGTGAGGTGGGGGAGAAGTAGAAGACACAATCAGAGAGGTAATGGAGCAAAATTCTCCAGGGCTTCATTATAAAGCATTTAGCTTTTACTCTGAATGAAATGCGGAAACATCAGAGGTTTTGAGCAGACCATTTTAAAAGGACTAATCTTGCTGCCATGTTGAAGGTAGACTATAGTACAAAAGGGGGGAACAAGGGAAAACTGGATGCTATTGCGTCATCTAGACAAATGGGTGGCTTAGGTTTGGAGACGAGGGCAGCAGCTATGGAGGTAGTAAGAAGTCCTTGGAGTCTGGATATATTCTAAAGGCATAGCCAATAAGATGTGCTGATGAATTGGAAAGAGAAGAGTCAAGGATTACTCCTGGGCTTTTAGCCTGAGAAATTGGAAGGATGAGGCTACCATCAACTGAGATTGGGAAGGCTGTTACAGGTAGAGCAAGGTTAAAGGAGAAGTTCAAGAAACGTTCTGAGCGTGTTGTATTTAAGATGAATTTAGATATCCAAGAGTAGACATCAAGTAGGCAGCTAGTCTGACCTGGAAATATAAATTTGTGAGTCTTCAAACATACAATACAAGAGAGGTCAGCACAACTGGACTAAACCAAAAGCAAAGAAGTTTCCTGAATAAACCGAATGCTTCAAAGGCCAGAGTAGCAGGAGCAGGGGTTTGGGGACCATGGTTTCAGGGGACATCTAGGTCAAATGGCATAATAAAACCTATTAAGAAAACATTCTGCATCCCACTTTTGAAAGTGGTGTCTGAGGTCTTAAACCCTATCAATTGGCCATCTAAGATGCATCAATTGGCCTCAATCCACCTGGTGCAAAGGAGAATGAAGAACACCAAAGACACAAGGTAATCATGAGCCCAAGAGACAGAAAGGGCCACATAAATCAGAGACTATTTTAGCCTGAGACCAGAAGAACTAGATGGTGCCTGGCTACAACCAATGACTGCCCTGACAGGGAACACAACAGAGACTCCCTGATGGAACAGGAGAGCACTGGAAGGCAGACCTCAAATTCTTGTAAGAAGACCAGACTTAATGGTCTGACTGAGACTAGAAGGACCCCAGAGGTCATGGTCCCCAGCCCTTCTGTTAGCCCAAGACTGGAACCATTCCCAAAACCAACTCTTCAGACAGGGATTGGACTAGAGTATAAAATAGAAAATGATACTGGTGAGGAATGAGCTTCTTGGCTCAAGCAGACACATGAGACTATGTGGGCAGCTCCTGTCTGGAGGGACATGAGACCGCAGAGGGGGACAAAAGCTGGCTGGAATATAGGGTAGAGAGAAGGAGTGTGCTGTCTTATTAGGGGGAGAGCAACTAGGAGTATACAGCAAGGTATATAAAAATTTTTGTATGAGAGACTGACTTGATTTGTAAACTCACTTAAAGCACAATAAAAAATTATTTTAAAAATTTGTGAGTCGTTTTCAGCACACAGATAGTATATAAAACTGTACGACTGGATTATTTCAAGGATAGAAAAAAATCAAAGATTAAACCTTGGGGAATATGAATATAAGAAGTTGGAGAGAAAAAAAAAAGAGACAGGAAACAAAGAAAAAGGAGACGGGGATAACCAAAAGAGAATGGTATTCTAGAAGCCAAGTCCAGAAAAGTAAGGATAGTTCAATAAAAAGAAATTTATTATTCTAATTATTTTGATATAATATTATACTAATAAATCAAAGAAAGAAATCTATATTATCATGTTAACAGCTGCCGTAATGTTATTTGATAAAATCAAAATATAATTAAAAATATATATGACCAACTGATAGTCAACATCATACTTAAAACAGCGGCAATGTTCTCATAAGAGCTAGAAACAAGAACAGGATGCCTACCAGCAACACCACAGTCATTTTTCTGCAAATTCTAGCGATTGCAATAAGTGCCCTTCTACAGGAAACAAAAAGAGATGGATGGATGGACGGACGGACGGACAGACGGACGAGCGGGCAGGCGGACAGGCGGGCGGATGGATGGATGGACAGAAAGACAGACAGATGGCAATACAGGAGACAACTATGTCATTATTTGGAAGTAATATGTTTGTCTACTTAGAAACTTTCAGAATAGCAATTCCAAAACCCTTATAATCAATAAGAAAATTAAGTGAGGAGGCTGTATACAAAGTAAACAATTTTTTACTATATAAAAACAATAATCAGTCAAAAGCATAAAGGAAGTAAAAATCCCAGTATCAATAAGAAGCAAAAAATATAAAACATCTAATACAACAAAAGTGTAGGCTATTGAAAGTGTTATAAAGTAGGTAAGTCATTACCAAGTATAATGATCTTCATGACTCCTTTCCTCAGCAACTTTCTAAGACTCAACTTGAGTCACCTCCCATCTCAGCTTTCTCTAAGGCTATGGGAAAAATTTTGCTCCTAGATAAAACATTTTGGGGAACCCCAGGACAGCAGTAGTCAGCTCTCTGATCAGACCAGGTACACATAGCTGTCACCATTATTTCCCAGTGAGATACGTTGCTTTATGACAATGGTAATGCATTTTAAAAACCTTAATGTTTTCTACCTTTTAACCCCATTCTATTTAGTGTATATGCACTATTCTGGATAGCACAGCCTTGGGCCATTAAAATAATCCAAAAAAATATTTGATGCAATAAAATATAAAAGGTCCCAGTAAGCTTTATATGGTACCAGGTCAGGTTTACAAGGAGAACATTAAAACTTCTGAGACCCAAATAGGTTTCTGAACCTCTGAAAATATTTCCAAGAATTGGGACTAACGACTGTGAGAACACCTGGCCTAGAGGAACGGTCCTAGGGTCCCCTTTTTCCGGGATTTTTTCCACATCAAGAATGTGATGTTGTTATGCATCATATTTGAGAACATACTTTGTGCATTCCTGAGCAAAAAGGAAAGCCTTCAAATACAGGCCAAAATGGCTGGATAACTAACTTCTAGTTCAGGCTGCCTATTGATAATTGTCATAGCTTACAGTTGTGTAGAGTGCTGAGCAGTTGGCAAATCATCTTAATACTCACAGCAGTTATATAAAGCTGCAGATAGGCAGAGCAGGCACTTAGATTCTTAGAGATTAGATGGCTTGCCTGATGTCACAAAGCCAGAGAGTAGCAAAGCCTGAGGTTGAATCCAGGCTACCTGATGCCAAAGCCAGGGTTCATGTACTATATCACTGCATAACCCTGGACCAATCCATTCATTTCTCTATGGACTCAGTTTTCTCATTTCTACAGTACACAACAACTAAGGTTCCTTCTGAGTCTAAATTCTGTGTGTTTTATAGAAGCTAAGATAGAAGAGGTTGAACATAAATTAGAAAGTATGTTGTGAAAAGATTTATATCCTATGTTCAGTCAGTCAAAAATTTTCTTGAATTTTTGAGATCTCATATGCATCCCTTCTTAATTTTTGATACCATCAGCCTAATCCAAATCTTCTCACTTCAAATTTACACTTCAAAACCTAACTGGTTTTACTGTCAAACTAAATGTGTGATGCAGATAGTACAAGTCATCACAACACTCATCTCAAGTATGTTTTCATATTTCACAACAACTTAAATCTCTTCTATTTCGTGTGCAAGTTTCCCTATGATATGGTCCCATCCTACTTACCTAATCCTACTTTACAACTTGCACTGTCCTCTCTTATCAGACTGGTATCCTTACTGGCCAAAGAACACACAGTTTAAATCCACATTTATGTCTTCGGTCATATTGTTCCCTCACCTAGAACTATTTCCTTGACATTACGTATATTTGAATGCTATGACTCCTTTAAGACTGCTCAGTTTCTGCTGTCACCTTGCAAGTTCTCACTATTACAAAACTACTAAAACCTCTTCAAACAGCTCCTCTTCTATAACACCTTGAAATGCCCAGAGAATTCATGGTCTCCTCTTAAAGGTTCTGATTATATTCCCTGCAAAGTAGATATTTTCTCCAGTTATGACCACAGGGAATTGTTCATGCTCACACGCATTGAAAGGTAAAGAAAGATCTAGTTTTTTTATGTTCAATACGCTTCTACATTACCAGCAATCCTCGAACTCTAAATAAGACATTCAGCCAATTATAAACTATGTCCTCAAATTATTTTATAGGAATCTTATTATTTTACAGTGCTCAGGGTGAACCACCTGGACTCTCATTGAGAAATATTTCCTGAAGCATAGTCCTTAAAGAAAAACTAACCAAGTTGATTAACGAAATTTCTCTTGTATTGCTATAGTCTAATATACATAATGCTTTTAACATAAAACATCATTGCAATATAAAATTATACTGTAAGTATAAGAAATATTTACAGAATTTATACAGATAATTTTAAGTAGAGATTCTTAACTTTTTTGATATTATTATATTATAGGCAAATGTAATATTCAAAATGTTCTAATAGGTAAGGCATAAAATATCTTATGGTTTTTGGAGAAACCTAACTTTATACTTTCCTGCAGGTTTAAATTTAAAAAAAAAAAACTCAATTTTGAATTTAATGAATTAATTTTCTGAATAATTTTCTGCTTACTGCTGTAATCATAGGCCTTGCTCAACTTTTAAGTAGGGAGAAGATGGCTATGCTACGTGTGAAACAAATAAAGGAAACTGTGTGTATACGAAGAACGTAGTCAATTGTTAAAACGATAAGCATAGCATTTATGGCAATGTGCAACAGTTGAAGGGATGAACATGGTCAAAACAGCACTAGTTAAGAAATTGGAAAATCCAAAGTTGATAATAACTCTTTGAAATTCTACGTGAACTTGCTTGAATAATCAGTTTTCACATCTGTAAAATGATCCTGATAAGATCTTCCATCTTCTCACAGGGTAAAAAGCAAGATGTAATAAAATATATTTTGTACATTAAAAAATTATATAGTATTTTTGAAATGTTTCTTATTTTATGATTATAGAAACAATATACCTGTCAAAGAAAATAAGATATACAAAACTTTATTTTTTTTTAATTAAATCACTAATAATTATAAGATTCAGAAGCTGAAGATTTTTACCAACTTCCACAATCTGAAATGGATCAAACATGCAATCAAGATGCATTGATAATTACTGGCAATTGGAATGCAAAAGTTAGAAACAAAGAAGAATTGGTAATTAGAAAATACGGCCGTGGTGATAGAAATGACACCAGAGATCCCATGAGAGAATTTTGCAAGACCAATGACTTTTTCATTGCAAATACCTTTTTTCAACAACATAGAAGGCAACTATACACATGGACTTTACCAGATGGAATACACAGGAATCAAATTGAGTACTCCTGTAGAAAGAGACAACGGAAAAGCTAAATATCATCCATCAGTCGGAACAAGGCCAGGGGCTGACTATGGAACAGATCATCGATTGCTTATATGCAAGTTCAAGTTGAAGCCTGAAGAAAATTAGAACAAATCCACAAGAGCCAAATTACAGCTTTTAGTATATCTGACCTAAATTTAGAGACCAACTTAGAAATAAATTTGACACATTGAACTCTAATGACTGAAGACCAAATAAGTTGTGGAATGACATCAACAAAGCCAAGCATAAAGAAAGCAAAAAGTCATTAAAAAGACAAGAAAAAACAAAAGACCAAAATGGATGTCAGAAGAGACTCTGGAAATTTTCTCTGGAATGTAAAGTAGCTAAAGCGAAAAGAAGGAATGCTGAACAAAAAATTTCAAAGGACAGCTCCAGAAGACAAAGTATTATAATAAAATCTGTGAAAACCTGGAGATAGAAAACTAAAAGGCAAGAATATGCTCAGCATTTCTCAAGCTAAAATAACTGAAGAAAAAATTCAAGCCTTAGCTGCAATATTAGAGGATTCTGGGGGAAAATATTAATGATGTAGGAAGCATGAAAAGAAGATGGAAGGAATACAAAGAGTCACCATACCAGTGTTCAACCATTTCAGGAGGTAGCATATAATCAAGAATCCGTGGCATTGAAGGAAGAGGTCCAAGCTGCACTGAAGGCACTGTCAAAAAACAGTGCTCCAGGAGTTGACAGAATACCAAATGAGATGTTTCAGCAAAGGGATGCAGTGCTGGAAGTGCTCACTTTTCTATGCTAAGATATTTGGTAGACAGCTACCTGGCCAACTGACTGGAAGAGATATATATTTATGCCTATTCCAAAGAAAGGAGATCCAATAGGATACATAAATTACTGAACAATATCATTAATATCACAAACAAGAAAATTTTGCTGAAGATCATTCAAAATCAGCTGCAGCAATACATCAACAGGAAACTGCCAGGAATTCTAGCCGGAGTCAAAGGACGACTTAGACCAAGAGATATCATTGGTGATGGCAGATGGATCACAGTTGAAAGCAAAAAATACCAGAAAGATGTTTACCTGAGTTTTATTGACTATGCTAACGCATTTCACTGTGTGGACCTTAACAAATTATGGATTACATTGCGAAGAATGGGAATTCTGGGACACTTAATTGTGCTCATGAGAAATCTGTACATGGATCAAGAGGCAGTCATTCAAACAGAACAAGGGGCACTGTGTGGTTCAAAGTCAGGAAACCTGTGCTTCAGGGTTGTATCCTTTCACCATACTCATTCAGTCTGCATGCTGAGCAAATAACCTGAGAAACTGGACTATATGAAGAAGAATGGGCATCAGAATTGGAGAAAGACTCATTAACAACCTACAATATGCAGAAGATACAACCTTGCTTGCTGAAAGTGAAGAGAACTTGAAACACCTGTTGATAAAATTCAAAGATTACAGCCTTCTGTATGGATTATACCTCAACATAAAGAAAACAAAAATCCTCACAACTGTACCAATAAGCAACATCACGATACGTGGAGAAAAGATTGAAGTTGTCAAGGATTTCATTTTACTTGGATCCACAATTAAAGCCCTTGGAAGCAGCCGTCAAAAAATCACAAGACACACTGCATTGGGCAAATCTACAATTGCAAGAGATCTCTTTAAATTGTTAAAAAACGAAGATGTCAGGTCCCATCGAGTCAGTTCCGACTCATAGCAGCCCTATATACCACAGAATGAAACACTGCCTGGTACTGAGCCATGCTCACAATCGTTGCTATGCTTGAGCCCGTTGTTGCAGTCAATCTGCCTCGTCGAGGGTCTTCTTCTTTTTCACTGACCCTCCACTTTATGAAGCATGATGTCCTTCTACAGGGACTGATCCTTCCTGACAACATGTCTAAAGTATGTAAGACACGGTCTCGCCAACCTTGCGTCTATGGAGCATTCTGGTTGTACTTCCTCCAAGACAGATTTGTTCATCCTTTTGGCAGTTCATGGTATATTCAATATTCTTCTCCAAAACCACAATTCAAAGGTGTCAATTCTTCTTCAGTCTTCCTTATTCATAGTTCAGCTGTTGCATGCATATGAGGCTATTGAAAATACCATGGTTTGGGTGAGGTGCACCTTAGTCTTCAAGGTGACATCTTTGCTTTTCAACACTTAATGAGGTCTTTTGCAGCAGATTTGCCCAACGCAATGCTTCTTTTGATTTTTTGACTGCTGCTTCCATGGGTGTTGATTATGGATCCAAGTAAAATGATATCCTTGACAACTTCAATCTTTTCCTGTTTACCATGTTACTTATTGGTTGAGTTGTGAGGATTTTTGTTTTCTTTATATTGAGGTGTAATCCATACTGAAGGCTGTGGCCTTTGATCTTCATCAGTAACTACTTCAAGCAAGGTTGTGTCACCTGCATAACACTAGTTGTTAATGAGTCTTCCTCCAATCCTGATGCCCCGTTCTTCTTCATATAATCCAGCTTCTTGTATTATTTGCTCAGCATTGATTGAATAAGTATAGCAAAAGGATACAACCCTGACACGCACCTTTCCCAACTTTAAACCATGCAGTATCTGCTTGTTCTGTCCAACAACTGCCTCTTGATCTATGCACAGGTTCCTCATGAGAACAATTAAATGTTCTGGAATTCCCTTTTTTCACAATGCTATCCATAATTTGTTATGAGCCACACAGTCCAATGACTTTGCATAGTCAACAAAACACAGGTAAGCACCTTTCTGGTATTCTCTGCTTTCAGTCAGGATCCATCTGACATCAGCAATGACAGCCCTTTTACTAAGTCCTCTTCTGAATCTGGCCTGAATTTCTTGCAGTTCCCTGTTGATATGCTGCTGCTGCCACTTTTGAATGATCTTCAGCAAAATTTTTCTTATGTGTGATATTAGTGATATTGTTTGATAATTTTCACATTCAGTTAGATCACCTTTCTTGGGAAAAGGAATAAATACGGATCTCTTCCAGTCAGTTGGCAAGGTAGCTATCTTCTAAATTTCTTGGCATAAATGAGTGAGTACTTCCAGCGCTGCATCTGTTTCTTGAAACGTCTTAATTGATATTCCGTCAATTCCTGGACCCTTGTCTTTTGCCAATGCCCTCAGTGCAGCTTGGACTTCTTCCTTCAGTACCATCGTTTCCTGATCATATGCTACCTCTTGAAATGGCTGAATATCTACCAGTTGTTTTTGGTACAATGACTCTGTGTATTCCTTCCATCTTCTTTTGATGCTTCCTGCATCATTTAATATCTTCCCCATAGAATCCTTCAATATTGCAACTCAAGGTTTGAATTTCTTCTTCAGTTCTTTCAGCTTGAGAAATGCAAAGTGTGTCCTTCCCTTTTGGTTTTCTATCTCCAGCTCTTTGCACGTGTCATTATAATACTTTACTTTGTCTTCTCCAGACACCCTTTGAAATCTTCTGTTCAATTCTTTTACTTCATCATTTCTTCCATTTGCTTTAGCTGCTCAATGTTCAAAAGCAAGTTTCAGAGGCTCCTCTGAGATCCATTTTGGTCTTTTCTTTCTCTCCTGCCTTTTTAATGACCTGTTACTGACGCAAAACGTGAACAGCTACAAACATCCATTACTCGTTGGAACGTGTAATGTACAAAGTATGAATCTAGGAAAATTGGAAGTTGTCAAAAATGAAATGGAAACCATAAACATTGAGATCCCAGGCATTGGTGAGCTGAAATGGACTGGTATTGGCCATTTTGAATCAGACAATCATAGAGTCTACTATGCCAGGAATGACAAATTGAAGAGGAATGGTGTTGCATTCATCGTCAAAAAGAACATTTCAAGATCTAACCTGAAGTACAACGCTGTCAGTGATAGGGTAATATCCATATACCTGTGAGGAAGACCATTTCTTACAACTATTTTTCAAATTTACACACCAACCACTAAGGCCAAAGATGAAGAAATTGAAGATTTTTACCAACTTCTACAGTCTGAAATTGATCAAACATGGAATCAGGATGCATTGATAATTACTGGTGATTGGAATGCAAAAGTTGGAAACAAAGAAGGAGGATCAGCAGTTGGAAAATATGACCTTGGTGACAGAAATGACGCTGGAGATCACAGGACAGAATTTTGCAAGACCAATGACTTCTTCATTGCAAATACATTTTTTTCGCCAACATAAATGGCAACTATATACATGCACCTCACCAGATGAACTACGTAGGAATCGAATAGGCTACATCTGTACAAAAAGATGATGGAAAAGTTCAATATCATCAGTCAGAACAAGGCCAGGGGCCGACTTCGGAACAGACCATCAATTGCTTATATGAGAGTTCAAGTTGAAACTGAAGAAAATTAAAACAAGTCGATGGGAGCCAAAGTACAGCCTTGAGTATAACCCATTTGAATTTAGAGACCATCTTAAGAATAGATTTGATGCTTGAACACTAATGACCGAAGACCAGACAAGCTGTGGAAGGACATCATACATAAAGAAAGCAAGAAGTCATTGAAAAGACAGGAAAGAAAGAAAACACCAAAATGTATGTCAGAAGAGACTTGAAACTAATAATGACTGGGCTGGGTAAAAAGTCAAAGAACAAGTGCATGGGGCAGCATAGAGGCTTGCACTAAGTTTTTTAAGGTAAATAGGGATGTTAGGGTTCCATCATTTTTATCGAGTGATTTATCTTACCACAATTTCATTTATAAATTTTAATAGAGTTTGGAAGTTGCACATTAAGAAATTACAATGCATTTCTATTTAATAAACTTGACAGGAGAAGGAAAGGAGGCATGGAATGCCAACCCAGAGAACAACAGAGGGTGCTTCTGTCCATAGGGCTCTGGAGGCTCCATCTCACATGCCGGGAGTCTGACAATAGTAGTCACTAGTTCACTAGGAATAACCTCATGCAGAAGTGGATGTTTAAAGAAGTTTACTGTCAGTTTGGCTAATTATGATTAAAATCAAACTAAGAAATTCAAGAAATACAGTGATCAAAGTTAGCATCAGTGTGAAAAAAAATTGCACTCAAGGGCAAACAAAGAAAAACCAAATAGAATCTTTTAGGAGGGAATTATAGCAGTTTCCTACAGAATTAAAGACAAAAAAAAAAAAAACTTATCATTAGGTCTAAAGATATAATAGTATGTTTTTGATACTTTCAAAAAGCATTCGAAAATATTTTTGTTTCTATAGTCTAGTGACAAAAGAAACAGAGGTACAAATTTTAATATATAACATGTATGTACAATTCCCTGGAATATCTAGATGGTATATGCAACGTTTTCTACACAGTTAAATCATCCTGTTCAGAAAAATTTTAGAGAAACTCAAGAGTTCCTAGTAATTATCTTCTCCTGAATATTGCTTTAAATATTGCTTGACTAATACTTTACTTTATCAATATTATAGTAATCAGTTATTTATTTTTCATATTGGAAACATGTAAGGTAGATAAAAATATTGATTTATTGTTATAAATAATTGTTCACAAGTAACAATTTGAATTTCAAAAATTACTTACAGAAGAATATTCAATAATTAAAGAAACATTTTTTAAAATAATTATATTAATCTAGTTCTCCAGAACATAGCACTGATTCATTTCTATAATCCATGATTTTTCCCCTTTTTTTAATCTTATTTTGTCACATGAAACTTAAGGCTGGCACCACTTGCATTTTCTGCACACTACCACAGAATGATAAAGACAAGGAAAACAAAGCTAATGACCTTGAAAATGGTATAGAATGGTGGTGTAAAACATGTACTTAGACCACCTCATTTTAGCTACTGTTAGCATAATTCAGTTTATCTAACCCCTGCCTCACTGAACCTGAGGAACATGGTAAGAATTTACCCCTATGGATTATTAATAAATCACATACTATTCTATTGGATCTGTAAAATACAATTTAGTTATCTTTGGGACATCATTCAAAAAAATTCCAATACTATTTTGGCAATTTAATTTAAGCCATTTACATTGTAACTGTCGAACTTGTCAAGTTTACCTTATGTACTTCATGGAAACACTAAGAAACATGTTATAATTGTTGTTGCTGTTCTTAGGTGCCATCGAGTTGGTTCTGGCCCATAGAGACCCTATGTACCACAGAACGAAATACTACCCGGTCCTGCGCCATTTTACAAACATTCTTATGCTTAAGCCTGTTGTTGCAGCCACTGTGTCAGTCCATCTCATTGAGGGTCTTCCTCTTTTCCCCTGACCCTGTAATTAACCAAGCATGATGTCCTCCAGGGACTGATCCCTCCTGACAAAATGTCCAAAGTGTGTAAGACGCAGTCTCACCATCCTTGCTTCTAAGGAGCATTTTGGTTGTACTTCTTCCAAGACAGATTTGTTCATCCTTTTGGCAGTCCAGGGTATATTCAATATTCTTCACCAAAACCACAATTCATAGGGGTCAACTCTTCTCCAGTCTTCCTTAATCACTGTTCAGCTTTCCATGCATATAATGCAATTGAAAATACCATGGCTCAGGTCAGATGCACCTTAGTCTTCAAGGTGTCATCCTTGCTTTTCAACACTTTAAAGAGATCTTCTGCAGCAGATTTACCCAATGCGATGCTTCTTTTGATTTCTTAACTGCTGCTTGCATGGGTGTTGATTGTGGATCCAAGTAAAATGAAATCCTTGACAACTTCAGTCTTTTCTCTGTTTATCGTGATGTGACTCATTGGTCTAGTTGTGAGGATTTTTGCCTTCTTTATGTTGAGGTGCAATCCATACCGAGGGCTGCAGTCTTTAACCTTCATCAGTAAGTGCTTCAAGTCCTCTCGACTTTCAGTAAGAAGGTTGTGTCATTTGCATAATGCAGGTTGTTAACGAGTCTTCCTCCAATCCTGACACCCTGCTCTTCTTCAGAGTCCAACTTCTCAGATTCTTTCTTGAGCATACACATGGAATAGGTATCGTTAAAGGATAAAACCCTGATACACACCTTTCCTGACTTTAAACCTCTCAGTACCCCCTTGTTCTGTCTGAACAAATTCCTCTTGATCTATGTAAAAGTTCCTCATGAGCACAACTGAATGTTTTGGAATTCCCATTCTTCACAATATTATCCATAATTTGTTATGATCCACACAGTCAAATGCCTTTGCATAGTCAATAAGACACAGGTAAACATCCTTCTGGTATTCTCTGCTTTCAGCCAGGATCCATCTGACATCAGCAATGATATCCCTGGTTACACGTCCTCCTCTGAAACTGGCCTGAATTTTTGGCTGTTCCCTGTCAATGTACTGCTGCAGTCACTTTTGAATGATCTTCAGCAAAATTTTCCCTGTATGTGTTATTAATGATATTGTTCTATAATTTCTACGTTCAGTTAGATCACCTTTCTTGGGAATAGGCATAAATATGGATATCTTCCAGTCAGTTGGCCAGAAAGCTGTCTTCCATATTTCTTGCATAGATGAGTGAGCACTTCCAGCGCTGCATCCGTTTGTTGAAACATCTCAATTGATATTCCAACAATTCCTGGAGCCTTGTTTTTCACCAGTGCCTCCAATAAAGCTTGGACTTCTTCCTTCAGTACCATCGGTTCCTGATCATAAGCTACCTCCTGAAACGGCTGAACGTCGACCAATTCTTTCTGGTATAATGACTCTGTGTATTCCTTCCATCTTCTTTTGATGCTTCCTGCATCATTTAATATTTTCCCGATAGAATCTTTCACTACTGCAACTCAGGGCTTGAATTTTTTCTTCAGTTCTTTCAGCTTGAGAAATGCTGAGCATGTTCTTCCCTTTTGGTTTTCTGTCTCCAGCTCTTTGCACATGTCATTAAAATATTTTAATGTCTTTTTTTTTTAATTTTTATTGTGCTTTAAGTGAAAGTTTACAAATCAAGTCACTCTCTCACACAAAAACCCATATGCACCTTGCTACACACTCCCAATTACTCTCGCCCTAATGAGACATCCCACTCTCTCCCTCCACTCTCCCTTTTCATGTCCATTCTCCAGCATCTAAACCCCTCCACCCTCTCATCTCCCCTCCAGGCACGAGATGCCAAGATAGTTTCAAGTGCCCACCTGATCCAAGAAGCTCACTCCTCACCAGCATCCCTCTCCAATCCATTGTCCAGTCCAATCCATGTCTGAAGAGTTGGCTTCGGGAATGGTTCCCGTCCTGGGCCAACAGAAGATCTGGGGGCCATGACCACTGGGGTCCTTCCAGTCTCAGGCCATTAAGTCTGGTCTTATGAGAATTTGGGGTCTGCATCCCACTGCTCTCCTGCTCCCTCAGGGGTTCTCTGTTGTGTTCCCTGTTAGGGTAGTCATCGGTTGTAGTTGGGCACCATCTAGTTCTTCTGGTCTCAGGATGATGTAAGTCTCTGGTTCATGTGGCCCTTTCTGTCTCTTGGGCTCGTAATTGCCTTGTGTACTTGGTGTTCTTCATTCTCCTTTGATCCAGGTGGGTTAAAACCAATTGATGCATCTTAGATGGCTGCTTGCCAGCGTTTAAGACCCCAGACGACACTCTTCAACGTGGGATGCAGAACATTTTCTTAATAGATTTTATTATGTCAATTGACTTAGATGTCCCCTGAAGCCATGGTCCCCAGACCCCTGCCCCTGCTACACTGGCCTTCGAAGCATTCAGTTTATTCAGGAAACTTCTTTGCTTTTGGTTTACTCCAGTTGTGCTGACCTCTCCTATATTGTGTGCTGTCTTTCCCTTCACCTAAAGTAGTTCTTGTTTACTATCTAATTAGTGAATGCCTCCTACCGGAAACCTTCGTGGCATAGTGGTTAAGTGCTATGGCTGCTAACCAAAGGGTCAGCAGTTCAAATCCGCTAGGCGCTCCTTGGAAGCTCTTTGGGGCAGTTCTACCCTGTCCTATAGGGTCGACCATGTGTCGGAATCAACTGGACGGCACTGGGTTTGGTTTGGTTTTTGGTTCTCTCCTACCTTCCCTCCCTCCCTCCTCGTAACCACAAAAGAATATTTTCTCAGTTTAAACTATTTCTCAAGTTCTTATAATAGTGGTCTTATACAATATTTGTCCTTTTGCAACTGACTAATTTCACTCAGCATAATGCCTTCCAGGTTCCTCCATCTTATGAAATGTTTCACAGGTTCCTCACTGTTCTTTACCGATGCATAGTATTCGATTGTGTGAATATACCATAATTTATCCATTTATCCGTTGATGGCCACCTTGGTTGCTTCCATCTTTATGCTATCGTAAACAGTGCTGCAATAAACATGGCTGTGCATGTATCTGTCCCTGTAAATGCTCTTATTTCTCTAGGATATATTCCAAGGAGTGGGATTGCTGGATTGTATGGTAGTTCTATTTCTAGCTTTTTAAGGAAGCGCCAAATCAATGTCCAAAGTGGTTGTATCATTTGACATTCCCACCAGCAGTGTACAAGTGTTCCAATCACTCCACAGCCTCTCCAACATTTATTATTTTGTGTTTTTTGGATTAATGCCAGCCTTGGAGTGAGATGAAATCTCACTGTAGTTTTGATCTGCATTTCTCTAATGGCTAATGATCGTGAACACTTCCTCATATATCTGTTAGCTACCTGAACGTCTTCTTTAGTGAAGTGTCTATTCATATCTTTTCCCCATTTATTAATTGGGTTAGTTGTCTTTCTGCAGTTGAGTTTTAACAGTATCATGTAGATTTTAGAGATCAGGCACTGATCAGAAATGTCATAGCTCAAAACTTTTTCCCAGTCTGTAGGCAGTCTTTTTATTCTTCTGGTGAAGTCTTTGGATGCGCATAGGTATTTGATTTTTACGAGCTCCCAGTTATCTAGTGTTTCTTCTACATTCTTTATAAAGATTTGTATACAGTTTATGCCATGTGTTAAGGCTCCTAACATTGTCCCTATTTTTTCTTCCATGATCTTTATGGATTTAGATTTTATATGTAGGTCTTTGATCCATTTTTAGTTAGTGTTTCTGCATGGAGTGAGGTATGGGTCTTGTTTCATTTTTTTTGCAGATGGATATCCAGTTATGCCAGCACCATTTACTAAAAAGACTATCTTTTCCCCATTTAACAGTTTTGGAGCCTTTGTCAAATATCAACTGCTCATATGTGTATGGATTTATGTCTGGATTCTCAATTCTGTTCCATTAGTCCATGTATCTGTTGTTGTACCAGTACCAGACTGTTTTGACTACTGTGGCGGTGTAATAGGTTCTAAAATCAGGTAAAGAAAGGCCTCCCACTTTGTTCTTCTTTTTCTGTAACGTCTCATTTATCCAGGGCCTCTTTCCCTTCCATATGAAGTTGGTGATTTGTTTCTCCACCTTATTAAAGAATGTCGTTGGGATTTGGATCGGAATTGCATTAAATGTATAGATCGCTTTTGGTAGACATTTTTATAATGTTAAGTCTTCCTATGCATGAGCAAGGTATGTTCTTCCACTTATGTAAGTCTCTTTTGGTTTCTTGCAGAAGTGTACTGCAGCTTTCTTCTTATAAGTCTTTTACATCTCTGGTAAGATTTATTCCTAAGTATTTTATCGTCTTGGGGGCTACTATAAATGGCACTGATTTGGTGATTTCCTCTTCAATGTTCTCTTTGTTGGTGTAGACGAATCCAAATGATTTTTCTATGTTTATCTTGTATCCCGGTACTCTGCTGAACTCTTCTATTAGTTTCAGTAGTTTTCTGGAGGATTCCTTAGGGTTTTATGTGTATAAGATCATGTCATCTGCAAATAGAGATACTTTTACTTCTTCCTTACCAATCTGCATGCCCTTTATTTCTTTATCTCGCCTAATTGCTCTGGCTAGGACTTCCAGCACAATGTTGAATAAGAGTGGTGATAAAGGGCATCCTTGTCTGGTTCCCGATTTCAATGGGAATGCTTTCAGGCTCTCTCCATTTAGGGTGGTGTTGGCTGTTGGATTTGTATAAATGCCCTTTATTATGCTGAGGATTTTTCCTTCTATTCCTATTTTGCTGAGAGTTTTTATCACGAATGAGTGTTGAACTTTTTCAAATGCCTTTTCTGCATCAATTGATAAAAATCATGTGATTCTTGTCTTTTATTTATGGAAAGAATTACATTAATTGTTTTTCTAATGTTGAACCATCCCTGCATACCTGGTATGAATCCCACTTGGTCACTGTCAATTATTTTTTGGATACGTTGTTGAATTCTATTGGCTACAATTTTGTCGAGGATTTTTGCATCTACATTCATGATGCATGTAGGTCTATAATTTTCTTTTCTTGTCGTGTCTTTACCTGGTTTTGGTATCAGGGATATGGTGGCTTCATAGAATGTGTTTGCGAGTATTCCGTCCTTTTCTGTGCTCTGAAATACCTTTAGTAACAGTGTTATTAACTCTTCTCTGAAAGTTTGGTAGAAATCTGCAGTGAAGCTGTCTGGACCAGGGCTTTTTTTTGTTGGGAGTTTTTGATTACCTTCTCAATCTCTTCTTTTGTTATGGGTCTGCTTAGTTGTTCTACCTCTGTTTGTGTTAGTTTAGGTAGATAATGTGTTTCTAGGAATTCATCCATTTCTTCTTGGTTTTCAAATTTGAGTACAGTTTTTCATGGTAATCTGATATGATTCTTTTAATTTCAGTTGGGTCTGTTGTAATATCGCACCTCTCGTTTCTTATTCAGGTTATTTGCTTCCTCTCCTGCTTTTCTTTTGTCAGTTTGGCCAGTGGTTTATTAATTTTGTTGAGTTTTTCAAAAAACCAGCTTTTGGTCTTCTTAATTCTTTCAATTCTTTTTCTGTTTTCTATTTCATTTGGTTCAGCTCTAATTTTTATTATTTCTTACCCTCTGGTGCCTGTGGGTTTCTTTTGTTGCTCTCTTTCTATTTGTTCAAGTTGTAGGGATAATTCTTGGATTTTGGCCCCTTCTTTTTGGATGTGTGCATTTATTGATATAAATTGCCCTCTGAGCACCATTTTTGCTGTGTCCCAAAGGTTCTGATAGGAAGTGCTTTCATTCTCATTGGATTCTACAAATTTTTTTATTCTATTCTTAATGTCTTCTATAATCCAGTCATTTTTGAGCAGGGTATTGATCAGTTTCCAAGTGTTTGATTTCCTTTCCCTGCTTTTCCTATGTTATTGCTTTCCACTTTTATGGCCTTATGGTCAGAGAAGATGCTTTGTAATATTTCAATGTTTTGGATTCTGCTAAGGCTTGCTTTATGTCCTAATATGTGGTCTATTCTAGAGAATGTTCCATGTGCACTAGAAAAGAAAGTATACTTGGTTGCTGTTGGATGGAGTGTTCTGTATACGTCTACAAGGTCACATTGGTTGACTGTGGCATTTAGATCTTCCGTGTCTTTATTGAGCTTCTTTTTGGACGTCCTGTCCTTCACCAAAAGTGGTGTGTTGAAGTCTCCTACTATTATTTTGGAGCTGTCTATCTCACTTTTTAATGCTGATAGAGTTTGTTTTATGTATCTTGCAGCCCTGTCACTGGGTGCATAAATATTTAATATGGTTATACCTTCTTGGTATATTGTCCCTTTAATCATCCTTCCTTAACCTTTCTGATGGATTTAACTTTAAAGTCTATTTTGTCAGAAATTAATACTGCCACTCCTGCTCTTTTTTGATTGTTCTTTGCTTGATTTTTTTTCCATCCTTTGAGTTTTAGTTTGTTTGTGTCTCTAAGTCTAAGATGTGTCTCTTGTAGGCAGCATGTAGACGGATCCTGTTTTTTAATCCATTCTGCCACTCTCTGTCTCTTTATTGGTGCATTTAGTCCATTTACATTCAGGGTAATCATGGATAGGTATGAATTTAGTGCTATCATGCTGATGTCTTTTTTGTGTGTGTTGACAGTTTCTTTTTCCCACTTGATTTTACATGCTGAGTAGATTTTCTTTATATACTGTCCTTTCCTCATATTTGTTGTTGTTGATTTTGTTTCTGCTGAGTCTGTATTTTTCCTTGTATTTTATTTTGATGAGTAGGATAGTTTGTCTCCTTTGTGGTTACCTTATTATTTACCCCTATTTTTCTAAATTTAAAACTAACTTTTATTTCTTTGTATCGCCATATCTTCCTCTCCATATGGAAAGTGTATGATTACATTTCTTAGTCCTTCTTTATTATTTTAGTGTTCTCTTCTTTTACATAGTAACATCACTGTTACCCTGTTCGGGGATTTTTTTTTTTTTAATAATCTTGCTTTGCTTTTTTGGATTGCCCTGTCTGGATTCCTCCTGGTTGCTCTGTCCAGTGTTCTAGTGTTGGGTTGATAACTGATATTGATTTTCTAACCAAAGAACTCCCTTTAGTATTTCTTGTAGTTTTGGTTTGGTTTTTACAAATTCCCTAAACTTGTGTTTATCTGGAAATGTCTTAATTTCACCTTCATATTTAAAAGACCATTTAGATGGATATATGACTCTTGGCAGGCAATTTTTTTCCTTCAATTTTTTAAATAGGTCATCCCATTGCCTTCTTGCCTGCATGGTTTCTGCCAAGTAGTCCAAGATTATTCTTATTGGCTCTCCTTTGTAGGTGCCTTTTCGTTTATCCCTCGCTGCTCTTATAATTCTCTCTTTATCTTTGGTTTTGGCAAGTTTGATTATAATATGTCTTGGTGACTTTATTTTAACATCTACCTTATGTGGAGTCCAATGAGCATCTTTGATAGATACCTTCTCATCTTTCACGATATCAGGGAAGTTTTCTGCCAACAAATCTTCAACAATTTTCACTGTATTTTCTGTTGTACCTCCCTGTTCTGGTACTCCAATCACTCATAGGTTATTTCTCTTGATAGAGTCCCACATGATTCATAAGGTTTATTTTTTTTTAATTCTTTTATCTGATTTTTCTTCAAATATATTAGTGCCACATGATTTATCTTCGAGTTCATAAATTCTAGCTTCTAATTGCTCAATTCTGCTCCTCTGACTTTCTATTGAGTTGTCTAATTCTGTAATTTTATTGTTAATCTTTGAATTTCTGACTGCTGTCTGTCTATGGATTTTTTCAGCTTACTAAACTTTTCATTATGTTCCTGAATAATCTTTCTAATTTCTTCAGTTGCTTTATCTGTGTGTGCCTTGGATTGTTCTACATATTGCCTCATTTCCTTCCTGATGTCTTGAAGGGTTCTGTATATTAAACTTTTGTATTCTGCGTCTGGTAATTCCAGGAATGCACTTTCATCTAGAAGATCCCTGGATTCTTTGTTTTGAGAACCTGTTGAGGTGATTATGGTCTGTTTCTTTACGTGACTTGATATTGACTGTTGTCTGCATGCCATCTATGAAGTTATTGTATTAGTTTATCCTCGCTTACTGTGTCGTAGCTGCTTGCTTTGTTTTGTTTTGGTATGCCCCTATGGGTTGCTTGAGTGAGCTAGCTTGATTGTTTTCGCCTTTGGAGCTCTGGTGTCCTGTCCCCAGCTGGCTAGAGCTGTTATCAGGTATATCAGTCTAGGAGTCCATTCAGTTTTCTTGTATGAATTCAGCTAAGATTTCCAGGTAGCTGATCATCAAGTGTGTGGTACAGGCTCTGTCCTACAGTCTTAGAGGGGCAGGGGTGATTGGCGTATATACCAGTATCTGATTGCAGCAGGGGGTCACGTTCTGAACACGGCAGGGGGCTGAGGACCGACCCCCAAGTGTCTCTGAGGAAAACGTGTCTCTGTTCCCTAGAGTGTGCTGGTGGGTGGGTCCTGCAGAGGGACCACGGGCACCCAAAGTTTTTGGTTGTAAGGACTGGGAGGTACCAGTTACTTTTGGACCCCTGTCGCGGGTGGCTGGGTGACCTCAGTGGAGCTACCAGGCCTTAGGTCCCTGATGTGGGTAAGTGAGGGCCTCATTTAATAGGCAAAGCAATGTCAAACATCAAACACCCACCTCTCCAGCACACAGCTGAAATGGTTGGAGTTTGCCAACAAAGGCCTATTCTGAAATAGGCCCACACAAGTCCATGCAGAAGGGAAAGATGCCCAAGGTCCACAGATGGTTTATGCCTAGACAGGAGTTGCTTCTGTCCTGAGCTCCCATGGCTAATGGAGCTAGCAAATTATCTTTTCCCCCCAGTTGCAGATTTTTTCCTTCCTCAAGGCCGGGAGGATGGCTCTAGGTGCTCACCAGAGCCTCAGGCCCAGAGATTCAGCCACTGAAGCTGGCTTGGGGCGGGGGGGGCACGGTAAAGTATACGCAAGTACTTAGCTTTTGCCAAGAGCACCGTTCTCCTCAGGTTCTGGAGGTGTGACTAGGCTGTGTGGCTGGCTGCTTTTCCCTGAGGAAACTGCAGCCAAACATTAGTACCAGGCCGCAGCTGACACCTCTGCCGCTCCAAGAATGGTACCTGAGGGCTCCCCGTGATTCAGGTCCAGTAACTCCTCTCCAATTCTGAGCGGTCTCTTCCTCCCCCTGCCCCTCAGTTCGTTGTCTAAGCTTGCCTTTGATGCTCAGGTCTCCCAGCTTGTCACAAATACACTCGTTTCACTTGTTTTTTCAGGTCTTTTTTGTAAAGAGGGCTCGCCAAAACTGTCTGTCTATTCTGCCATCTTGGCTCTGCCTCCTTTACTTTTTCTTCTTGAGCTGCCCTTTGCAATCTTCTGCTCAGTTATTTTACTTCATCATTTCTTCCTTTTGGTTTAGCTACTCGACATTCCAGAGCAAGTTTCAGAGTCTCCTCTGATAACCATCTTGGTCTTTTCTTTCTTTCCTGTCTTTTCAAAGACCTCTGGCTTTCTTCATGGATGATGTCCTTGATGTCATTCTGCAACTGGTCTGGTCTTCAGTCATTAGTGTTCAAGCATCAAATCTATTCTTGAAACGATCTCTAAATTCAGACGGGATATACTCAAGGCTGTACTTTGGCTCTCATCGACTTGTTCTAATTTTCCTCCGTTTCAACTTGAACTCGCATATGAGCAATTGATGGTCTGTTCCGAAGTCGGCCCCTGGCCTTGTTCTGACTGATGATGTTCATCTTTTCCATTATCTTTTTGTATAGATACAGCCTATTTGATTCCTACATATTTCATCTGGTGAGGTGCACGTATATAATTGCCATTTATGTTGGCAAAAAAATGTATTTGCAATGAAGAAGTCATTGGTCTTGCAAAATTCTATCCTGTGATCTCCAGCATCATTTCTGTCACCAAGGTCATATTTTCCAACTACTGATCCTCCTTCTTTGTTTCCAACTTTCGCATTCCAATCACCAGTAATTATCAATGCATCCTGATTCCATGTTTGATCAATTTCAGACTGTAGAAGTTGGTAAAAATCTTCAATTTCTTCATCTTTGGCCTTAGTGGTTGGTGTGTAAATTTGAAAAATAGTTGTACGAAATGGTCTTCCTCATAGGTGTATGGATATTATCCTATCACTGACAGCGCTGTACTTCAGGTTAGATCTTGAAATGTTCTTTTTGACGATGAATGCAACACCATTCCTCTTCAATTTGTCATTCCTGGCATAGTAGACTCTATGATTGTCTGATTCAAAATGGCCTGTACCAGTCCATTTCAGCTCACTAATGCCTAGGATATTGATGTTTATGCATTCCATTTCATTTTTGATGACTTCCAATTTTCCTAGATTCATACTTCATACATTCCAGCTTCCAATTATTAATGGATGCTTGCAGCTGTTTCTTCTCATTTTGAGTCATGCCATATCAGAAAATGAAGGTCCCGAAAGCATGACTCCAACCACTTCATTAAGGTCGACTTTACTCTGAGGAGGTAGCTCCTCTCTAGTTGTCTTTTGAGTGCCTTCCAACTTGGGGGGCTCATCTTCCGGTACCATATCAGACACTGTTCCACCTCTATTCATAAGGTTTTCATTGGCTAATTCTTTTCAGAAGTAGACTGCCGAGTCGTTCTTCCTATTCTGTCTTAGTCTGGAAGCTCAGCTGAAACCTGTCCTCCATGCGTGACCCCGCTGGTATCGAATACTGGTGTTATAGCTTCCAGCATCACAGCAACATGCAAGCCCCCACAGTATAACAAACTGACAGACATGTGGGGCATTGTACTATCTCAAAATTTATGGTCATATGCTAAATGTCATGCTGAATCTCCTCCATTTGCCCTCCACTCCTCCACTCTTCTCCACAGTGCTCTGTACCCTGCAGGCTGACCTCTATGCCTTGCCTTCTGGTTTCTGGTTGTGTTTGGTCAATAAAAGGCACAAGTAGCAGATCAGAGAACGAAAGAAAATAGATAGGGATATACATTCCTCTGGCAGGTTAGCATGGCTACACTTTTCTAAGACCCACAGCTCCTGTCTCATCCTTCTTTCCTTCAGCTAGAGCTTTCTCTGGATTCTATTAGCCACTCCTTCCTCTTGCCCATGGAAGCCTATGGGCTTACCAGAGTTGTTAGCTTCAGACAGCTTCACTATACCTGGTTGATTTATTTTAATTGTGCCTACGGTTATAAATAGTCCCTTCATTTTTTTCTTTAATTACCAGAGTAGGGGTCTGTGGTGATTCTGTGATAGAATTCTCACCTTCCATCCAGGAGACAAAACCAAACCAAATCCATTACTGTCGATTCAATTCCAACTCACACTGACCCTATAGGACAGAGTAGAACTGCCGCATAGGGTCTCCAAGGAGTAGATGGAGGATTCGAACTGCCAAACTTTTGGTTAACAGCCAAGCTCTTAACCACTGCACCACCAAGGCTCCTCATGCACGAGACCTGCTTTCAATTCCTGGCCAGTGCTCCTCATGCACAACCACCACTTGTCTATCAGTGGAGGCTTGCGTGTTGCTGTGATACTAAACAGGTTTTAGTGGAACTAAAGACAGACTAGGAAGAAAGGCCTGGTGATCTTCCAAAAATTAGCCAATGAAACTCTATGGATCACAATCGTCTGATTCCCAACTACTCCTGGGGGAGGCTAGGCAGCATGACTAGGCAGTAATTCATTCCATCGTACATGGGGTCTCCATGAGTCAAGGGCCAACCTGACAACAGCTAACAACAACAATTACCAGAGTGGTGCATGCCTTTTATTTCCTGCCAGGATATGAATGATACCAATAGTACGAATACTATTTTAGAAAACTTTCTTCCCTTTCATCGCGACCGTATAAGACAGAGAAGAATTGCTTCGTAGGGTTTCCAAGGAGCAGCTGATGGATTTCAACAGCTGACCTTTCGGTTAGCAGCCCAGCTTTTAACCACTGTGCCAGCAGGACTTCTTCTTCCTCCTAGACTTGAATTATCCCTTTCCATGCTATTGGGAAAAATCATTCTTTTGAAAAGAACATTGCTCAAACATAGGGGACTACAGATTCTATTTCTTTGGTATCCATTAACCATTACAGTTACCTGATTATGAGAGATGAGTATAGTAATATTTATTCATTTATTAGGCAACCAGCAAATGGTTGCTAGTTTCAAACCCTGAAATGAAACCTAAATAATTTCTATAACTGATTATGATCCCAGCTACTTCAGTAATGTTACAAGGAACAAATAAATAAACAATTTTGCAAAAAAAAAAAAAAAAACTCAGCCTATTACTCAAATAGAAAAGAGCACATAGTAGTTTCAAACTCAGGAGTTGAGGTGGAGATGGAAAACCAAAAGGGAAGAACACGCTCGGCGTTTCTCAAGCTGAAAGAACTGAAGAAAAAATTCAAGCCTCAAGGTGCAACATTGAAGAAGTCCATGGGGAAAATATTAAATGATGCAGGAACCATCAAAAGAAGATGGAAGGAATACACAGAGTCATTATACCAAAAAGAATTAGTCGATATTCAACCATTTCAAGAGGTGGCATATGATCAGGAACCAATGTACTGAAGGAAGAAGTCCAAGCTGCTCTGAAGGTAGTGGTGAAAACCAAGGCTCCAGGAATTGATGGAGTATCAATTGAGATGTTTCAACAAACAGATGCAGCGCTGGAGGTGCTCACTCGTCTATGCCAAGAAATATGGAAGACAGCTTCCTGGCCAACTGACTGGAAGAGATCCATATTTATGCCTATTCCCAAGAAAGGTGATCCAACCGAATGTGGAAATTCTAGAACAATATCATTAATGTCACACACAAGCAAAATTTTGCTGAAGATCATTCAAAAACGGCCACAGCAGTATATCGACACGGAACTGCCAGAAATTCAGGCCAGTTTCAGAAGAAGACATGGAACCAGGGATATCATTGCTGATGTCAGATGGATCCTGGCTGAAAGCAGAGAATACCAGAAGGAGGTCCACCTGTGTTTTATTGATTATGCAAAGGCATTCGACTGTGTGGATCATAACAAACTATGGATAACAATGTGAAGAATGGGAATTCCAGAACACTTAATTGTGCTCATGAGGAACCTTTACATAGATCAAGAGGTGGTTGTTCAGACAGAACAAGGGGATACTGATTGGTTTAAAGTTAAGAAAGGTGTGCATCAGGTTTGTATTCTTTCACTATACCTATTTAATCTGTATGCTGAACAGATAATCCGAGAAGCTGGACTATATGAAGAATGGGGCATCAGAATTGGAGGAAGACTCATTAACAACCTGTGCTATGCAGATGACACAACCTTGCTTGCTGAGAGTGAAGAGGACTTGAAGCACTTACTAATAAAGATCAAAGACCACAGCCTTCAGTATGAATTACACCACAACATAAAGAAAACAAAAATCCTCACAACTGGACCAATGAGCAACATCATGATAAAGGAGAAAAGATTGAAGTTGTCGAGGATTTCATTTTACTTGGACCCACAATCAACAGCCATGGAAGCAGCAGTCAAGAAATCAAAAGACACAGTGCATTGGGCAAATCTGCTGCAAAGGACCTCTTCAAAGTGTTGAAGAGCAAAGATGTCACCTTCAAGACTAAGGTGTGCCTGACCCAAGCCATGGTATTTTCAATCGCATCAAATGCATGTGAAAGCTGGACAATGAATAAGGAAGACCGAAGAAGAGCTGACGCCTTTAAATTGTGGTGTTGGCAAAGAATATTGAATATACCATGGACTGCCAAAAGAACGAACAAATCTGTCTTGGAAGAAGTACGGCCAGAATGCTCCTTAGAGGCAAGGATGGCGAGACTGCGTCTTACATACTTTGGACATGTTGTCAGGAGGGATGAGTCCCTGGAGAAGGACATCATGCTTGGCAGAGTACAGGGTCAGCGGAAAAGAGGAAGACCCTCAGTGAGGTGGATTGACACAATGGCTGCAACAATGAGCTCAAGCATAATGATTGCAAGGATGGCGCAGGACTGGGCAGTGTTTCGTTCTGTTGTGCGTAGGGTCACTATGAGTCGGAACCAACTGGACGGCACCTAACAACAACAACAACAGAACCACCTTTGGGAATAATCAGTGAAACTGAATAACGCAACTTATTCTTTTAAAAAAGAGATTATAGTTTTTAATCTAATACAAAGACTATTAACTGCATATGCGTACTAATGGAAAGAATTTAGCTTTTTTTAAGGTATGTATTAACTTTGTGTTTTTATGAACATTTCCAAGAAACAGGTGAATCTAATTAAAAGTTTTCCCATCTTGTGTATTTGAATTATTACTATAAAATTAAATATGGCCATCTTAGAATATTTCAGTAATTACTATTGTCAAATTGGAAGGGAAAATAATATAAGATATAAGGCAAATAATAAGCTATTCCACAGCAGATTCAAATAAACATTGAGCTGTGTTTCTTATTTATCATTCTTACCAAGTTACGAAAACTTACTTGCACAACTTAAAGACAGAAATTTGCAGAAATTGAATCTCACAGAACTTTATTCAACTTTTCATTATGTAAATTGAAAAAAACAGAGCACCCACAGCTTTGACAAATGAAGATTAAGTGCCCTATTTACTTTGGTTAGTTCACCCTCTTTCATAAGCTATACATAGCCCAATAAGAAGTGAAAAGGGCCCCATTTCAGGTCAAAAAGCAGACCCCTTTGAATCCAGAACAAGCTAATCTGCCTTGCCTCACTGAAGACATCTGAGAGAGAAAGGGTCTAGGTTACGAGGGAATGTTACCTCAGACATCGAAGAGAGAGCCTAGGACACAAAGCTCATAACCTGCCCTGTGAGTGATCAGAAGTTATACTGAACTACTGTACAGGAAAATACTCAAACCAAGCCTAAAATATGATAAAAAATAAGGAGCATTCTGTCCACTCAGCACATTGCAAAATGTGATACTGCAGTCTGTAAGGTAAAATGGAACCATTAAAGAAACAAATACAACAACAATAAAAATCTTTAGAATGAGAAGCACAGTTCATTTTGGAGACACTTAAAAAAAGTAGCTTTTCCTGCAAACTGGAATCAAATTCCTCATACAAAACACAGTAACTTCTTACATTTAAAAAGCAAACCTAAAAAAATTTCACAATTCTATACTATAAATTTTAAAGGTAATTAATGATAATAAATACGAAAGCTTGTGAACATTAATATGTGGAAACATTCAAATATCATGTTTACTATTTTGGAAAAGCACATTTTCTGGAGGATTTTTTAAAACTCATAATTACAATGCAGTGTTCATTTTTTCTCACTCTATGATCTTGAAAAATAAAGTTCTTGTATATTTTCCTCTTAGAATTTCAGAAAAGTCATTAAAATAGTTTTATACAGATATACTTTTCAGCAATATTTATATTTTGAAAAAGGAAATGGTATTTAATTTTTAAACACAGAGAAATTTAAAAAATAAAAATCCATATTAAATCATCCAAAGACAGCCACTGTTTACATTGTGGTATTAATTATACAAATTGATTCCTGTCTTACTATTTAACATAATATTAGTATCTTCCTGTAACTTACATGTATCATAATTCAGTTATTATAAATGACATGAGTCTTAGTTTATCTAGTGCTACTATAATAGAAATATCACAAGTGGATGGCTTTAACAAACAGAAATGTATGCTCTCACAGTCTAGGAGGCCAGAAGTCCAAATTCAGGGGACAGCTCCCAGAGAATGCCTTCTATCTCTGTTGGTTCTGCGAGATGGTCCTTGCCCTCAATATTCCCCTGGTCTAGGAGCTTCTCAGTGCAGGGACACTTTGGTCCAAAGGACACACTCCACTCTCCAAGCTTCTTTCTTCATAGTACTGGGTCCCAGAAAGGGGCTGCGGTGCTGCTGCCGTCCACTTTTGTGCCTGCATATAGTACAGAACCATCTACAAACCAGTCACAAGTTTTCTCTTCGTCAGTCAACTGATCATAAGGAACACCCCATGGGGCCACAGGTACAAACTGGGAGAGGGCAGATAATGTAACAGAAGTTGAGACCATGGGCATTTGGGCCACTTCCTCATGCAATTTACTTGTACCCTCAGGTCCTGCTCAGGCACTGTAGTTAAATACACCACTTCCATTTAATGACTGAGTGCTGCTGTGCACATCTGAATTTATGACTCTGTGGGTCAGGCAACACCCAGTTCACGACGGGCAGCTCAGGCTGCATGGTGACTTGGTGTCCCCTGGTTAAGCATTCAGTCTTTACTAAGGCCCAGTTACAAACCAAAAGCTGTTTTTTAAAAAGAAGAGTAGTTATCTGCAGAGGACAGCAGGGCTTTGCTCCAAAATCCTAAGGGTCTACACTGTGATTCACCAGTAGGGGCCTGCTAAAGACTCCGAACAGCATCTCTATCTCCCACTGACACTTCAAGCAGCACTAGATCAGCTGAATCATGTAGCCCAAGTGGCAGAGCAGCTTCCATAGCAGCCTGAACCTGTTGCAGAGCCTTCTCTTGTTCTGGGCCCCATTCAAAACTAGCAGCTTTTCGAGTCACATGATAAGCAGGCCAGAGTAGCACACCCAAATGAGGGATATGTTGCCTCTGAAATCCAAAAGGACCCATGAGGTGTTGTGCCTCTTTTTTAGTTGTAAAAGAGGCCAGATGCAATAACTTATCCTTCACTTTGGAAGGAATATCTCGACATGCCTCACACCACTGGAACCCTAGAAATTTCACTGAGGTGGGAGGCACCTGAATTTCCCACCCTTTAGCATGTGAATGTTTTGCCTGTAAGTCCAGAGTCATTGACACTTCTTCCTTACTAGGTGCAATCAGCATAATTTCATCAATGTAATGGACCAATGTGACATCTTGTGGAAGGGAAGGGTGATCAAGATCCCTGCAGACTAAATTATGACAGGCCTGGAGAATTGATATAGCACTGAGGTAGGACAATGAAGGTATATTGCTGGACTTGCCAGCTGAAGTCAAACTGCTTCTGGTGGTCCTTCAAAACAAGCATGGAGAAAAAGGCATTAGCCAGGTCAATAGCTGCATACCAGGTACCAGGAGATGTTAACTTGCTCAAGCAATGAAACTACATCTGGGACAGCAGCTGCAATTACAGTCACCACCTGGTTAAGTTTTCAATAATCCACTGTCATCCTCCAAGATCCAACTGTTTTTTGCACAGGCCAAATAGGCAAGTTGAATGGGGATGTGGTGGGAATCATCACCCCTGCATCCTTTAAGTCCTTGATGGTGGCACTAATCCCTGCTATCCCTCTAGGAATGCAGTGTTGCTTTTAGTTTACTGTTTTCCCAGGTAGGGGCAGTTCTAATGGCTTCCGCTTGACTTTCCTACCATAACAGCCCTGACTCTACTTGTCAAGGATCCAATGTGGGGAGTATGCCAGTTGCTGAGTATATCTATTCCAATTATGCATTCTGGAATTGGGAAATCACTATGAGTTTGGGGACCCACTGTGAGTTGGATCTGAGCTAAGACTCCATTAATAACCTGACCTCCATATATCCCCACTCTGACTGGTAGGCCACAGTGATGTTTTGGGTCTCCTGGAATTAGTGTCAGTTTAGAGCCAATATCCAATAATCCCCCAAAAGTCTGATTATTTACTTTTCCCCAATGAACAGTCACTTGTAAAAGGCTGTAGATCCCTTTGAGGAAGGCTGGGAGAAAGATGAACAGTATAAACTTTGACAGTATAGTGGGATCCTTCCTCAAGGGGACCTGGCCTTCCTTTCATTCAAGGGGTTGTGGGTCTGCAAATCTGTGACTGTCTATCCTGGTGGTTTCAGTTCACTTGAGCTAAAATTCTTCCACTTTAAAGATCAAGTAATAGTATATTTCCAATCTATTTCACTCCTAGGGACTCGTAAGTCCATACGAGTCCACATAAGTCGCTCATAAGTCCAAATGAAGTCAGACTATTCTGATTACTGCTTTGACTCCACTGTCCATTACAGTAACCACACCCACCTTGTGTTTGTCGACTGAGTGCCACGACTTGGCCCCTACCATCATGGGGTCCCATCAGCCCCACTGTAGTTAAAACCCACTACCCATTGCCTTCGAGTTGATTCCAACTCATAACAACCCTATACGACAGAGTAGTACTGTTCCACAGAGTTTCCAAGGAGCAGCTGGTGGATTCAAAATGCCAATCTTTTCATTAGCAGCCAAATGCTTAACCACTCTGCCACCTTTATTCAGTTAGGGCAGTTCACACAATCAAATCTGACTCACACAAGATAGCAATTGCAGAAGCCTTCAAGGATGCTGGGGATTCCTTCACAAATTTGTTCTTCACCATTGTGGTAAAAGGTGTCTTTGTTCACATATGCAAGATTTTCTTTAGGCTATACATCTAGGAATAAGCTCTGTGGTGCAATAGTTAAGTGCTTGGCTGCTGACCAAAAGGCTGACAGTTAGAATCCACCCAGTGGCTATGTGGAGCAAAGACCTGGTAATCTGCTTCCATAAAGATTACAGCCTAGAAAACCCTATGGGGCAATTCTCCTCTGTCACATTGGGTTCACTATGAGTCAGAACTGACAGCACCTAACAACATACACCTAGGACAACAACAACATATACCTAGGACAGGTATAAGCATTGTTTATTTTGCTAGCAATTGCCACACGCTTTCCACAGTGATTTTACTAACTAACAGTATCATGGGCAATGGAAGAGTGTACCCACTGCCAACTGACCTCACTAATATTGTTAAACTCTTTAAACTTTGCTATTTGGTGGCTGTAAACCAATATCTTGCATTTAAATGCATTTTCCCGAGTACTAGTGAGACAGAGTTTTCTGTGTGTCCTGATCATTTGGTTTCCTGCTCTATGAATTGCCTGTTCATATAACTTGCCCATTGTCTTTAGGCTGGGGTTCTCTAGAGAAGCAAAACCAGTGAAAGGTATAAAAAAATATATGGAGAGATTTATATTAAGGAAATGGCTCACAAATTTGTAGGGGCTGGAAATTCCTAAGTCCATGAGTCAGGCTGGAGTCTTCTCTTGACTCACGCAGCTGCAGGGGCTAGTCTAGCAGGCCTCTGGCTCATAGGCTGCAAAGGCCAATGAATCCCAAGATCAGCAAGTAAAATGGCAGGTAAGCTGCTAGCTCAAACCCCGAGAACTGGAGGTCAGATGAACAGGAGCCAGCAAAAGCCCAAAAGCTTTGCCAGAAAGTCTTCCTATATTTGGTGCAGGCCACATCCCCAAGGAAACTCTCTTTCAACTGACTGGCTGCTCATAACCAATCTCATCATGGTGGTGATTACATCAGATCTTATTATGGAGGTGATCACATCAAGGCATAGCTACCAAACTACGTCATAACTGCCAAACCACTGAGAATCATGGCCCAGCCAAGCTGACACATAACCTTAACCTTCACAATACCTTGGTTTGAACAACTGTTTAAATAAAGCTTTTAAATAAAGTATTTTGAAAATCATTTTAGGATTGAAAAGGAAAATTAACCTTTTAAAGATACTTGATACACTCCATTCATCCTCACTGTTCTCGGATTCTATGTTTGCCAATTTGCCTACTCGCCAGGTTTTTACGGGCATTTAAAGCTATGCACATGCACAGAACAATTAAAAACTTGTCCCTTGTCCATTGTCCTAGCAACTTCAAACAAGTCTGATTGGGTATTCACTAATTCAGGGTTTCAGGAAACTTTAAGGACTATGGATACTGTCTTAGTCATCTAGTGTTGCTATAACAGAAATACCACAAGTTCATGGCTTTAACAAACAGAAGTTAATTTCCTCACAGTAAAGTAGGGTAAAAGTGCAAATTCAGGGCGTCAGCTCCAAGAGAAGGCTTTCTTTCTCTGTCGGCCTTCTCATCAACCTTCCCCCAGCCTAGAAGCTTCCTGTGCAGGGACATGCTCTGCTCCTGGTAGTGCTTTCTTGATGGTATGAGGTCTGCTTGTCTCTGCTCACTTCTCTCTTTTATATCTCAAGAGATTTCCTCAAAACACAATCCAATCTAGTAGACTGAGTCCTGCCTCACTAACACAACTGCCGCCCATTCTCCCTCATTAACATCATAGAGGCAAGATTTACAACATATAGGAGAATCACAGAACACCAGGAATCACGGCCCAGCCAAACAGATACACACATTTTGGGCGGGACATAATTCAATTCATGGCAGCTACCAAAATAATAATTATCAACTGTACATATGCTAACATTTTCAAAGGAAATATTCTCCACTGTCTAAAAATATTTCTTCTGTGATTTTAGATTTCAAAATACTTAAGACAGACAAATAAAACATACTCAAAATACTGACCCCCCTCAATAAGTACAGTGTTTATAGGGTAACTAAAGCAGTAATTAAAAGTTCATTTGAAAACTATTTTTGGCTACTCTTTATCACCAAATAACTATATTGCCCTCTGGTTGGTTGTACGGACATGAAAACTCAAGAAGAAAGTATCTATATCAAACAATAACTACAAATTCCTATTAGCTTTTTTTATGACCAAATAATGAGAGGACACTCAATAGCTGTTGTTGAGGGAATCTTTCTAAAGATGTGTAAATGTACCCAGGTACCAAGCACATACCTCATTTTACCTGGTGATCTCTTCCAGTCTCAGCTAAAAAAAGCAAAATCCCCAGCATGCTCCCATTGGCCCCTGATGTGAGAAGTAAACCTTTAGAAATAGCCCTAAGGATTTTCTCACCCAGTTAAAGCCTCCTCCAACCCCCAGCTAATTCAATGAGCGAGAGTTAAAAAGGTGAACAAGAGAAGCAAGACAAGCACCTCTAACCTGCATGGCAAATTTCCAGTAAGTTTTTCAATAACAGGGACCACAAGTTATTTCTAAATTAAATTATTTAACCTAGTAAATAATTCAAAATCTAGAACAAAATGTCCATTTTCAGCAGGTAGTAACTAGCCATACTTCAGAGAGTAGATACTTATCATGGGCAGATCATTCCAGTTAATGAAACACAGAAATAGTTGTATATAGGAATAAATGTCAAGGGAAAAAAGACATTCAATTTTTATATTCAGAGCCAACATGTCAGTAAAACACTTGAAATTCTTGTAATTTTTTTAAGGACCCAAATTTGTGTAAGTAAAATTTATTTTTATTAAATGAGTTCGTTAGTGGTGTGATAATTTTTTGTGTCAACTTGGCTAGATTACAAGGCCCAGATGTTTGGTAAAACACTATCTTAGCCAATAATTACATACGATTAAATCAGTCAGCCTCAAGTAAAGCAGATTACCTTCCATAATGTAGGTAGGCATCAATCACTTAAGAACATGAGAGCAAAAAGGGCATTTCCCTAGGGTATTCTGCCTCTAGACCTCCAGACTATAAATAGACATTTTGCAAGAACACTCTTGCCTCTTCACTCTTCTCCTCCCCTAACTTATAAATTTTGGGACTCAAGCCTACAGGAATCTCCAGCCAGTTGCCTGACATAAGGATTTAGGATTTGCCAGCCCTCACAATGGTGGCAGCCAATTTCTTGACGTAAAAAGTATATATATATATATATATATATATATATATACACACTTTTTTTTTACTTGTTTCTCTGGAGAACCCTGACTAAGACAAGTGGCATTTCAAGAACAAACTTCAATATTATTCACAGATTAAAATGTGAAAAAAAGTCTTTTGAAGTCCTTTGAAAATATTAGGAACTTTGTTCAAATGTTTATTCCTTTGATAGACAATTCTCTTGGAACCTGCCTATATACCACGTTACCAAACAATTCATCCTTTTTCCCATCTTTATGACTTCAGGTCCATATAAAATTCACATTTTGAAGGGGGAGCAGGAATTCGCCAATAGCACAGAGAAGCACGCTATAAAGAATTGGGTAGTAGCATATATAAATAGCCTTTCAGCAATCCAGGTGGTATAAATCCTTTTAATGGTTTCTGGTACCTTTTTTGAAGTATACTTTGATTTATTATTAAAACATGGCTAGTGAGAGACTTGACAGCACCTAACAACAACAACAGTGAAAGATATAACTTGCCTTAAAAAAAAAAAAAGTATGGCCTTTAATGATTAGGGAATGGCAAGCCTCTGAGAAGTCCAAAATCATGGTAACCCCACGTAAAGTACTAATTATGCCTCAAATTCAAGTGACTTTGTCATATTCTTCCCCCAGAGACTTTTCTTTTTCTGTGTCTCTGTCTTTAATAATGACATTGTCATCATTCCATTTACCCAGGCTCTCAACCTCAGAAATATTCTGCTATCACTCATATTCAGGCTCCAACTCCTGTTAAGTCCGTATCCAGTATGTCCTCTCCCCAGTCCAATACATATTACTGCAAAAGCTATCTCCCTGAACAAAATACAAATTGAAAGAACAGTAAGATACCACTGCATACCCACTAGAAAGGCTAAGATGAAAAAGACAAAAATACCAAGTATGCCAAGGATGTGAAGAAGCTAAAACTCTCATACAACATTGATGCGAATGATACAACTTGATTGGAAATCAGTTTGTAGTATGTACTGAAGCTGAATATGTGCGTACCCTAAGACTCACCAATTTTACTCATAAAAATATTACTAAATGCCAGAGAATGTTTCCTCAAAATACAGATCAAGAAACTACCCAAATTCCCAACAGCAGAATGAAAAAATTAAATTGTGGTATATTTATTCAAAGTAATACTATACAGCAATGAGAATAAATAATTCACAATCACACTCAATTCTATGGATGGAATCACACAATAAAATATTGAATGACAGAAACTCAACATAAAAGAATATATTTTTTATGACTCCATTTATATAAAATTAAAAAACAAGCAAAATTACTCTTGGTATTAGAAGTCAGGATAGCAGGTATCCTTGAGGGGTAATGACTGGGAATGAGCATGAGGTGGGGCTGGTGGAGTGCTGGCAATGCTCTGTTTTTTAATCTGGGGACTGGGTATATAAGTGTGCTGAGCTTATGATAAGTCATCAAGCTATACAATTAAGATATCAACACTTTTCTGAATATATACTAAGTTTTGATGATTTCATTCCTCTGATCAGTTTTAGCAACCACAGAATAAAATCCACATTTCTTAATATGTTACTCATATTTGCCTCCCCCCTACACACACACACACACACACACACATCCACGTAACTCATTCCAGAATATTTACGTTCCCTCAAAAACCCCTTGCCCTTTCTGATTCCATTCCTTTGTTTGAAGGGACTCCTCTGCCTGGGATTTCCTTGCCTATTTCTCTTGTTATCTTTATTTGAGCACTTCCCAGAGTCTTATTGCTTCTACCCATGCCTAGATTAGGAACTGCCTCAATGGCAATGGGTTTGGTTTTTTTTTTTTTTTTGGTTTATGCCTACAAGCCCTTGAAGAGTAAGGCCCACATCTGTCTCATCTTGCATCCCACTAGCCCCTGAGAACTTAATCCAATGTTTTGCTCACTGTAGGCCATTGTTGAGTTAATTTTATCTACTTAATAAATTTATTCATAATATTTACTCATTAACAAAATAATAAAGCTTGAAAACTCTAGAGATTATCTTTAAAGGAAAAAAGCCCATGCATTCCTCATCATAAAGTTATGCGGCAATCACCTGCTGAACTCCCTCTACACACTAGAGCCTGTGCTAGAAATTCAAAGTCAAGTAAGACTCTTCCTTATACTCAAAGAGTTCCCAGTATGTGGCAAACATTGACCAATGGTGCCTGATATATTCAGTTAAAATCAAAGCAAAGACCCAATATAAAAATTTCTCATGAACTGTACAAATTTGTTTTTGTGCTAGAATGTTGTTGTATCAGAGGGCTTGTAAACTATTTCTTCTGTAAAGAATACCCTTCTTTCATGTTTCCCATTGGAAAACTCCTACTCTTCCTTCAAAACTCAATATAAATCTTAAATATTTTCAGAAAACTTTCCTTACACAGGTCCTGCCTCCACCCCCCCATCCCATAAAGAGCTGAACACTTTCTCTTTTCTAGTACATCATATCCCTTTATTACAATACAATTATCTCTTTATAAACTGCCACATACACTGTGAACTTCATAACATCAGAACAGGTGTCTTATTTGTATTTATGTCCCTCGTGCTTAGCATAATGCCCAGAACAATACATTTGATTATGAATGAGTGAATAGGTCTTGAGATCATTCTGTAATACAGTAAGTTTCATGGCAATGAGGTCTTGTTTTTGTATTGTTGATGACTGTTTTAGTCATCTAGTGCTGCCATAACAGAAATACCACAAGTGGATGGCTTTAGCAAAGAGAAATTTATTTCCTTACAGTGAAGTAGGCTAAAAGTCCAAATTCAAGGCATCAGCTCTAGGGGAAGGCTTTCTGTCTCTCTGTCGGCTCTGGGAGAAGGTCCTTGTCCTCAATCTTCCCATGGTTGAGGACTTTCTTAGGCACAGGGAACCTGGATCCAAAGGACGGACCCAGCTCCTGGTGGTGCTTTCTTGTTGGTATGAGGTCCCCAACTCTCTGCTTACTTCCCTTTCCTTTTATCTCTTGAGAGAGAAAAGGTGGTACAGGCCACACCCAAGGAAACTCCCTTTACCTTGGATCAGAGAGGTGACCTGAGTAAGGGTGGTGTTACAATCCCACCCTAATCCTTCTTAACATAAAATTACAATCACAAAATGGAGGACAACCATAGAATACTGGGAATCATGGCCCAGCCAAACTGATACACATTTTGGGGGGATGCAATTTATTCCATTATAATGACAATGTATCTCATAAGAAGCATCTGGTCAAAGATGTGTATTTCTAAAACCTGGAGATAAAGATCCTTGATTGAGTCCAAGCACACACAAGGTACTGAATCTGATAATGTGATGCCAGGGATCAGGGAGAAAACTCATCTCATTATAAAGCAGGAGATCCTAAATAGGCTGATAAAATAATTCCTTTTTTTCACAAAAGCAGTTCAAATTCAGTCTCATTATTTATCTCTCATTTTTGTTTAGTTATACTTTGTATATCTGATGTTTTATCATCATCATTGATAATAACTAACATGGGGCCCTCGTGGTGCAGTGTTTAAGCATTTGGCTGCTAATCAAAAGGTCAGCAGTTCCAGTCTACTAGCCGCTCCTTGGAAACCCTCTGGGGCAGTTCTATTGTATCCTACAGGGGCACTATGAATTGGAATGAACTCAGTGGCAATAAGTTTGTTTTGAAACATGCATCCAGAGCTTACATTGTGCCAGGTATTTTATTATTTGGTTAACATGACTGATCTCCTTTAATTTTCTTAAAGCAACTATGTATGAAGAGTACTTTGGTATTTCCAATTTACAGATAAGGAAACTGAGGCCTAGAATGATAAAGTCAATTTCCCAAAGTCACATAATTAGCAAGCAGGTGGAAGGAATGAACCCATGCAGGTTCCTCTGACTTCAGAGCCTTTTACCATCCTGCCTGGCAGCTGACCCCCTGCCCCAACCACAAATGAATCATGCCAAATGCCTGTCCAAACTTCAGTAAGTCATTTCACAGTTATAATTTACACACCTAAAGGATCACTAAACCTCCTTTGTTTTTTGAGACAAGAATAACAGCAGTACAACAGTGGCATTTTTAACTCGACTGCTAAAAGGACACAGATATTTTTAGTTTCTTCAGCATATTCATGATTGTAATAAAATTAATAGAATATTATGGCTAGCTTAAACTGTAATAAACTGCATTAAACATTCATCAAATTATATACATCCAGTTTAGGTTAGTAATAAGGGCTGTTATGGATTGAATTGTGTTCCCCAAAGGAGTGTCAGATTTGCCAGACCATGATTCCCAGTGTCGTGTGACTGTCCGCCATTTTGTGATCTGATGTGATTATCTGATGTGATTATCAAATGTGCTGTAAATCCTAACCACTATGATGTTAATGAGGCAGGATTAGAGGCAGTTATGTTAATGAGGCAGGACTCAATCTACACAATTAAGTTGTATCTTGAGGTAATCTCTTTTGAAATATAAAAGAATCGAGCAGAGATGAGAGGGACATTACCATGAAGCAAAAAGATCCAGAAGCAGAGTGTCCCCTTTGGACCTGGGGTCCCTGCACTGAGAAGCTCCTAGACCAGGGGAAGATTGATGACAAGGACCTTCCCCCAGACCCAACAGAAAGAGAAAGCCTTTCCCTAGAGATGGTGGCCTGAATTCAGATTTCTAGCCTCCTAAACTGTGAGAGAATAAATTTCTGTTTATTGAAGCCATCCACTTGTGGTATTTCTGTTAGAGCAGCACTAGATAACTAAGACAAGGACATTAGCCAATAACTGTCCATTTTAGTGTCCCACTGCCTTCCTACTGGCTTTCTGGCAACTGTTCAGACCATTACGGCTACCATCTGTAGGAAAGAGCTCACCCAGTATTTATTTTCCTAATCTTTTTTTTAATCAAATCCACCAGGCACTCCTTGGAAACTCTATGGGGCAGTTCTTCTCTGTCCTATAGGGTCGCTATGAGTCAGAATTGACTCGACGGCAGTGGGTTTAACTTTTTTTTGGCCTCAATTTCTTCATCTGTCTGTTGTTTTGTATATTTTTTTGCACATCATTTTATTTGTAGATTAAGATAGACAATAGAGTGGCTCTTTAATTGTAATTTTTCAAAATAATTAAAAAATATAAGGCTGGATTCAGAGAGAAACTAATAATTATATCTGTAAGCCAAAAAAAAAAGTTATATTCTGAATAGATAAGAAACTTTCTTTTTTGCAAATAAAATCAGTATTCATCATCACTTTGATTACAGTAGCTTCTACTTTATTCATATAAGAACCCTTCTTCCGAGATCTTGTATTATTTAGTCTTGGCTCTAATCCTCACAAAATAAGGTGAATCAACATGCAGAATATTGGTGCCCAAAAAGCCATTGCTTATAAATAAACTATCTGTCTTTCTCACTTTTAACTTAAAACACAAAACATCTTTCATACCTGGAATACAACATTAAATATTATTTGCTGTTATATTTATTCATTAGTTTGAATTACTTGTGTTGAATATAAGCTGAACAATTTTACACATATGAATTCCTTTAACTGTGACAAGAAATCAAATAACACATGCTTTATCATCATGGGATACTCCAGGATAATTTTTTTTTTTTTTTGGTCAACGCTTCCACTGCAAAGAATAGATTTTAGTTGCAGTACTTATTCCGACAGCTTTTGTCTGTAATGAATCATTTTGAAAGTGTCATGACATTTCGCTCTGTCAGATAATTAATCTGCAGTTTTTCTTAAAACTCATTGTAACTCTATGAGTCATGTTATAGCTAAGAAAAGATGTTGTGTAATGAAAGGCATAGAATATATGAAGATATGTGGTAACTAGGCATTTTGGAGTTAAGGAAAAACATTCAGCAGGCTTCCTTTAGGAAGCAACAGAGACTGTGGCTGGTCCCACAAAAGAAAAATGAAAACCAAGCAACAATCTCTGTTCTTAGGGAGCTAGCAGCCTAGTCAAGAATGTTTATGAGTTACAAAATAATATTAGAAAGTCTGTAAGAGTTACTTGCTATGGGAGAGAAAAAAAAAAAAAAAAGAGTTACTTGCTATGGGAGAGAAAAGCAGAGAGTAATTGAGGGATTTGAGAACTCATTGGAGATAACCTATAAGCTGGTACCTACAGGATGCATAGGGTTCCCTTAGCATGTATGAGAGGACAAAGGAGTCTAGGAAGAAGGAATCCCTAAAAAAAACATGGAATCCCTAAAAAGCGTGGAAATCCTTAAAAAACATGAATCCTAAACAACACAGAATCTCCTGTTAAGAGGAATGTTATCTTGTTCTAATATAAAGTATCCCCCAAAAGACTACTCATACTTTGATTTGTAAATCAAGTAATGACATCAGGGCACTTCAGTAATTCCACATTTATTCAGATTGCAGAAACTTTCTGAAAGAATTTATCTCCTGCCAGAAAACTGAATTATTATTAACGCCATTAAGGAGAGGCACTTAAGCAGAACAACTGAAAAGCGTGTCTGTCAGTGCACTTTAAAAGCTGCTAAAAGACCTTTTTCTCTGGGTTTAATAAACCAATGAAAGCCTATAGAGTCAGACCCTATGGAAGGAAAAAAATACTTTCTACTTTTTGCTTCAATTTTTTTCATCGTCCCACACTGATATTTCAAATCTATCTATGTTCAGTGCAGTGTAGTCTTATCTATTCAACTGAGTGCTTTAGCTTTCCCAAAGAGTGAGATGAGTGTAACGTAGAATGGGGAGGAAGAGAAGTTATCTCCAGTAACATGTCATCAGCTATTTTTCATCTGTTGATGTTGTTTGGTATCATTGAGTTGGCTCCAACTCATAGCGATCCTATGTACAACAGAACTAAACACTGCCCAGTCCTGTGCCATCCTCACAATCCTTATTATGCTTGAGCCCATTGTTGCAGCCACTGTGTCAATCCATCTTGTTGAGGGTCTTCCTCTTTTTCACTTACCCTCTACTTTACCAAGCATGATGTCCTTCTCCAGGAACTGATCTTGCCTGACAACATGTCCAAAGTGTGTGAGATGTAGTCTCGCCATCCTTGCTTCTAAAGAGCATTCTGGTTGTGCTTTTTCCAAGACAGATTTGTTCCATCTTTTGGCAGCCCACAGTATATTCAATATCCTTTGCCAACACCACAATACAAAGATGTCAATTCTTCTTCAGTCTTCCTTATTCAAATCCATATGAGGCAACTGAAAACACCAAGGCTTGGGTCAGACACATCTTTGTCTTTAAGGTGACGTTTTTGCTTTTCAACACTTTAAAGAGGTCTTTTGCAGCAGATTTGCCCAATGCAATGCATCATCTGATTTCTCAACTGCTGCTTCCATGGGTGTTGATTGTGGATCCAAGTAAAACGAAATCCTTGACAACTTCAATCTTTTCTCTGTTTATCATGATGTTGCTTATTAGTACAGTTGTGGGGATTTTTGTTTTCTTTATATTGAGGTGTAATCCATCCTGAAGGCTGTGTGGTCTTTGATGTTTATCAGCAAGTGCTTTATGCCCTCTTCACTTTCAGCAAGGAAGGTTGTGTGATCTGCATAACGAAGGTTGTTAATAAGTCCTCCTCCAATCCTGATGCCCCGTTCTTCTTCATATAGTCCAGCTTCTCAGATTATCTGTTCAGCATACAGATTAAATATGTATAGTGAAAGAATACAACCCTGACACACACCTTTCCTGACTTTAAACCACTCAGGATCCCCTTGTTCTGTTTGAACAACTGCCTCTTGATCTATGTACAGATTCCTCACGAGCACAATTAAGCGTTCTGAAATTTCCAATCTTCGTAACGTTATCCATAATTTGTGATGATCCACACAGTCAAATGCCTTTGCATAGTCAATAAAACACAGGTAAACATCTTTTTGGTATTCTATGCTTTCAGCCAGGATCTATCTGATATCAGCAATGACATCCCTGGTTCCACATCCTCTTCTGAACCTGGCTTGAATTCCTGGCAGTTCCCTGTGGATACACTACTGCAGCCGCTTTTGAATGATCTTCAGCAAAATTTTACTTATGTGTGATATTAATGATATTGTTTGATAATTTCCCCATTCTGTTGGATCACCTTTCTTTGGAATAGGCATAAATATGGATCTCTTCCAGTCGGTGGGCCAGGTAGTTATCTTCCAAATTTCTTGGCATAGATGAGTGAGCACTTCCACCACTGCATCCGTTTGTTGAAATCTCTCAATTAGTATTCCATCAGTTCCTGAACCCTTGTTTTTCGCCAATGCCTTCAGTGCAGCTTAGACTTCTTTCTTCAGTACCATTGCTTCCTAATCATATGCTACCTCCTGAAATGGTTGAAGGTCAACCAATTCTTTTTGGTATAATGACTCTGTATATTCCTTCCATCTTCTTTTGATGCTTCCTGCATTGCTTAATATTTTCCCCATAGAATCCTTCAACATTGCAACTCAAGGCTTGAATTTTTCTTCAGTTCTTACAGCTTTAGAAATGCTGACCATGTTCTTCCCTTTTGATTTTATACCTCCAGGTCTTTGCACATGTCATTATAATACTTCACTTTGTCTTCTCGAGCTGCCCTTTGAAATCTTCTGCTTAGCTCTTTTACTTCATCATTTCTTCCCTTCACTTTAGCTACTCGACATTCAAGACAAAGTTTCACTCTTCTGACAACCATTTTGATCTTTTCTTTCCTTTCTGTCTTTTCAATGACCTCTTGCTTTCTTCATGCATGCTGTTCCTAATGTCATTCCACAATTCTTCTGATCTTCAGTCATTAGTGTTCAATGCATAAAATCTACTCTTGACATGGTCTTTGAATTCCAGTGGATATACTCAAGGTCGTACTTTGACTCTCGTGAACTTGTTCTAATTTTCTTCAGTTTCAACTTGAACTTGCTTTTGAGCAATTGATGGTCTGTTCTGCAGTGGGCTCCTTAGAAGCAAGGATGACTACCTCTCCCACACTTTGGACATGTTATTAGCAGGGATCAGTTCCTGGAGAAGGACATCATGCTTGATAAAGTAGTGGGTCATCGAAAAAGAGGAAGATTCTCAATAAGATGAACTGACATAGTTGCTGCAACAATGGGCTTGAGCATGGCAATGATTGTGAGGATGGCACAGGGCCGGGAAGTGTTTCATTCTGTTGTTCACGGGGTCGCTATTAGCTGGAACTGACTGAATGGCACCTAACAAGAATAACTACTTTGAGGAGACAGCTCTTTCCCAGTTGTCTTTTGAGTGCCTTCCAACCTGAGGAGATGCATCTTCCAGCACTGTATCAGACAATGTGCTGCTTCTATTCATAAGGTATTCAAAGTAAATACTGACTACTTCTTTTTAGAAGTAGACTGCCAGGTCCTTCTTCCTAGTCTGTGTTAGTCCGGAAGCTCAGCTAAAACCTGTCTGCCATGAATGACTCTGCTGGTACTTGAATACCAGTGGCATCGCTTCCAGCATCACAAAAACATGCAAGCCCCCACAGTATGAAGAACAGACAGGTATTTTTTATTTAGGCAGAAACCCTGGTGGTGAAGTGGTTAAGTGCTACGGCTGCTAATCAACAGGTAAGCAGTTCAAATCCGCTAGGCACCCCCTGGAAACTCTATAGGGCAATTCTACTCTGTCCTGTAGGGTCGCTATGAGTCGTAATCGACTAGACAGCAGTGGGTTTGGTGTTTTGGCATTATCTTTTTTTTTTAAGTGGCAAATATTATTAGAAGCAAGTTTTCAGTAATCTCACGTGGTTTGCCTTCCAAACACAGTATCTTTGAATCCTCAGCAAATGCCCAATAACATTTTACCCACTGAGACTTCAACAATGACTACAAAATATGTTTGATGTATATTAAAGGGTAGTAGCAGTACTAGCATCACAGTCTGTCTAACTTCAGGGGGATAATGACCAGGATTAGCCAAAGCAAATTCCCATAAGGTGGAAGTCAAACATACCACCACTCTCCAACCTTTTTACCAATGCTGACACCAGCCATCCCTCTCATGGCACTCTACTTCTCTTCTGGGTTCGATAATCCACTGCAATGGCCACACAGCACTTACAGACCATACTTACAGTTAAGTGGTTTCTGAAGGCAGTAACAGGGTACAACCCGGGATCAGGATCAGGAAGCATGTAGGAAAAATCTCCTTTCTTCACTAATGGACAGCTCATTCAGCTCTTCTAGGCCATGCAGGCTTCCTCTCAGTTCTCTGAGGACAGGCCACCTCTTGGCTCCCTGAAGACAGGCTCCTCTTGGTCCTGCCATTTTGTAAGCGAAAGAGGGTTCTTGTCCTGTCCCATCAGCCAATCAAAATAAGATGGATGCCACACCACCAGTTGCAAGGGAAACAGAAAGTGGAAATTTACTGTTTGTGCAAACAAAAAGCAACCTGGGTCCCAGAAGCTGAAAGACCACGGGCTCCCAGCCCCAAGGGAGCTTGGAGCTTTTATGCCCTCCAGTCCCCAGGGGGCAGGATTGGCGCCCAAAAAACGGACACTCTGGTCCCTCCCATGTCCATATTTGGAGATCCAGGTGCTGCGTCATTTGCAAAAAAAGAAAAACCAAACTTGTTGCCCTCCAGTCGATTCCAACTCATAGCGACCCTGTAGGACAGAGCAGAACTGCACCACAGAGTTTGCAAGGAGTGCCTGGTGGATGTGAACTCCTGACCTTTTGGTTAACAGCCGTAGTACTTAACCGCTATGTCACCAGGGTTTCCATCATTTGCAAAGGAAGAAAAACGTTGCTTTTCAAACGCCCTCCGGTGCAGCTGTGTGCCAGGGAACATCTTCCTCTCCAGCGAAGGTCAGGTCGAGGGTCAAGTTTCGGCCCAGGGCTCTTCTTGTCCTGCGCATGCGCCAAGATCTCCGTTTGCGCATGCGTGGGATTTTGGCCAAATTCAAACTGCAGTTACGGCAGCAGGTGGTGGTGCCAAACAGCAGTTAGAAACCAGGGCTTGGCGGGCTATGGGGGTGGGAACTGCGGCAGAGCAGAGAAGCCTCTGGAGCCACTTTTCACCGCTGACTCTGCCATAGGGCACCTTACGGCCCGTCACTGTCTTCAGTGTTACCACACTTGACCTGTGTTATACCTCTTTTAGGAGGTTCCTTGCCTCCTGTCAATCTCTCTCTGCTTCTTTCTTCTGCTTCTTCCTCGTGCTTCTTTTCCTGTTTCCTTCTGTCTCAAAAACTGTGGGGTTCGCTGCTTATGAACACAACTCCTTGTCAATTCCAATGCATGATTCCTTCCAGCAGGGCCACAAATTGACCAATTCCCTCTTGGTAGGCAACAGATGGGAGCCCTGGTGGTACAGTGGTTAAGAGATATGGTGGCTAACCAAAAGGTTGGTAGTTCAAATCCACCAGCTGCTCCTTGGAAACCTTTTGGGGCAGTTCCACTCTGTCATGTAGGGTTGCTATGGGTAGAAATTGACTCAATCAGTTTGGTGGTGGCGGTGGGTTTTTTGTTTTTTTGGTTTAGGCCACAGTTACTTCATTTGCATAGTATTTAAAAAAAAAATAGGTGATGGTAATTCATTTGTATAGTCTACTAATCAATTCTTACAAGGTGCATACCAATCACAGGGCAGGCTGCAGCCCAGGACAAGACCAAAAAAATAACTTCCAACCTACAATTTTATATTCAGTAAAAGCATTCTTCTAAAATAAAGGTAAAATTAAGACATTTTCTACAGTTGTTTACAGCTTACCCAGGAAATGTCAATCAACCTGAACAAAAGTAACAAACCCTCTAGGGTAGAAAACTAGGGCAAAGTAACTCTTCAGGGCTCAGGGGAAAAATCTCTCAAGTTGTTTTTCCAAAGAACCAAGGCAAAAGGCCACATAAAGGAACTCATTTCACCATAATATGTGAAGTCACTTATTAATGTAAAGTTATAGAAATTTGAATATCCATGATGATAAATTTTTAATGGTCAGATTTAAATATGTTTACAAAGAGAGTGTCCCTAAATCTAATATGCTATCTTCTCTTTCTGAAGATTCTCGCGTAGAAAATACTAGTACCTGTCAGATAGCATTTGCTGCAGTACATTTTCACTGACTGAAACTTGAAATGCTCCTACCTAATTCTCCTGCCTAGTTCCAACATTATCTCAGACCATTGTGCCCCTCATTCAGCCTCGCTGCCCTTCTTTCTCTCTTGAACACGTCAACTAATTCCTACCCCAGAACACTTCTACTAGTTGCTATTTCCCTGCCTGGAATAATCTTCCACCAAGTCAATCTCTCTCTCTCTCTCTTCCTGTCTCTGAAAGCTCACCCTTAGAACCCAGCTGGCATTCTGACCAGGCTATATGGAATAAAGTGTTGCACCAACAGGCCCAGGACAGTTCTCAGCCAATACCCAGCATCAACTGCCAGACATGAGAGCAAGCCTTCAGCTGTTACCAACTTAAGCCAAAATAAGCTATTACTGCCAATCCTGCCCAAATTGTGAACAAAATAAATGTTGTCATTGTTTTAAGTCACTAAGTTTTGGAGTAATTTGTTGTGCAGTCATAGGAACTGGAACAGATTTTGGTACATACATTGTACAGTGTGGAAACCCAGGTTGCATAGTGCTTAAGTGTTATGGCTGCTAACCAAAACGTCAGCAGTTCGAATCCACCAGGCACTCTTGGGGGCAGTTCTACTCTGTCCTATGGGGTCGCTGTGAGTCAGAATCAACTTGATGGCAATGGGTTTTTGTTTTTTTTTTTTTTGGTTTATTGTACAGTATAGAATATATACATACACATATATGTGTATGTGTGTTTGCATGACATAATTAAACCCCATAGTATATTGCTTTTGTACAGCCAAAAACTATTTTTTGCCCAAACTGATGAATATTTTTTTACATATTTATTGAACTATAGGTTATATTCTTGAAGAACTTAAAACCTACAGTTTTTTTTTTTCAGAAATAATGATAGAGGTATACACTCTATCTCTTGACTGATCCAAAATTATCTATTTCAAGCAAATTGAGTCTTTTTTTTTCTTTTTGCCTTTTCTTAATTGTGTGTTAGGTGAAAGTTTACAGGTCAATTTCTCATTCAAAAATTTATACATGTATTGTTTTGTGACATTACTTGCAATTGCCACAATGTGACAGCATACTCCCTCTTTCCACCCCAGGTTCCGCATGTCCATTTGACCAGTTCCTGTCCCTTACTGTCTTCCCATCCTGCTTTTGGACAGGAACTGCTCACTTGGTCCCTTATATCCTCCTGTGTATTATTTTTTGTTTTACAGTCCTGTCTAATCTGGCAACATCATGAAAAACGGAGAAAAGATCGAAGTTGTCAAGGAGTTCATTTTGCTTGGATCCACAATCAACACCCATGAAAGCAGCAATCAAGAAATCAAAAGATGCATTGCATTGGGCAAATCTGCTGCAAAGGACCTCTTCAAAGTGTTAAAAAGCAAAGATGTCACCTTGAAGACTAAGGTGTGCCTGGCCCAAGCCGTGATATTTTCAATCGCATCATATGCATGTGAAAGCTGGACAATGAATAAAGAAGACTGAACAAGAATTGACGCCTTTGAATTGTGGTATTGGTGAAGAATATTGAATATACCACGGACTGCCAAAAGAACAAATCTGTCTTGGGAGAAATACAACCAGAACACTCCTTAGAAGCGAGGATGGCGAGACTGCATCTCACATACTTTAGACATGTTGTCAGAAGGGATCAGTCCCTGGAGAAGGACATCACGCTTGGTAAAGTAGAGGGTCAGCAGAAAAGAGAAAGAGCCTCAAAGAGGTGGATTGACACAGTGGCGGCAACGATGGGCTCAAGCATAAGAATGATTGTGAGCATGGCTCAGGACCAGGCAGTGTTTCGTTCTGCGGTAGATGGGGTCCCTTTGAGTCGGAACCCACTAGAAGGCACATAACAAAACAACATTCTTTGTCTGAAGAGTGGGCTTCGGGAATGGTTTCAATTCTGAGTTGACAGTGCATTCAGGGGCCGTAGTTTCGGGGGTCACTCCAGTCTCTGTCAGACCATTAAGTCTAGTCTTTTTTACGTGATTTTGAGTTCTGTTCTACATTTTTCTCCTGCTCTGTCTGGGACTCTCTATTATGTTCCCTGTCAAGGCAGTTACTGGTGGTAGCCAAGAACCATCTAGTTCTTCTGGTAACAACATTGTTTTGTATTCTGAATAGTCATTTACATTTATTCTATAGTTACCTTTTCCAGTGTTCTTCATTCTTTCCTGCACGGTTATGCCTCCATCTGTGTTACCTTTTGTTTAAAGAATTTCCTTTAGTTTTCTTTAGTTTGGGTCTGCTGGTGACAAATTTTTATTTAAAATGTCTTAATTTGACATTAACTTTTGAAGAATATTTTTACTGAGCATAAATTATATGTTGGAAGTTATTTTTTTCAGCACTTTAAAGATACCATTCCATTGTCAGTCTAGTTGTTGATCTGTTGAAGATAATACTCCTTTTTTCTCTAATTGCTTAAAATATTGCTTTTGTCTTTCACTTTCAACAGTTTAATTATGCTGTGCCTAAGTATACAGTCTCTATGAGTCAGAATCAACTCAGTGGCACTGGACTGGCTTTGAAGTATAGTTTTCTTTGTATTCATCCTGCTTGGGGTTTGTAGAGGCTCCTTGAATGTGGCTTCAAGTGATTCTCAGTCATAGCTGTTCAAATGTAGTTTCTGCCTATCTCTCTCTACTTTTTCTGGGTCTCTAATTATACATGCATTGAACATTACACCACATCCATATGTCATATGTTTTTTCCTTTTTTTTTTTTTTTTAACCACTCTGTGCTTCAGTCTGGATATTTTCTTCTGACCTGTGCTCCAGTTCACTAATTTTCGCTTCAGCTCTGATTAATCTGCTGATAAGCCATTCAGTGAGTTCTTAATTTTAGTTATTGCCTTTTTGTTCTAGAATTTCTATTTATTCTTTTTTATAATTTCTCTACCAAAATTCTATTAAATTATAAAACATATTAGTCACATTATTTTAAATTCTAAAGTTTGATAATTCAACTATGCCACTATCTGACTATTCTATGGGTATATTCTATCACCTAGGATTTTTTTTCTCCATACTTTCATTCAGTTCTTATCCTTTTGTACATTAGTTATTTTATATTGAGCACCAAATGCTGTGAAAGCTCACAATGATGTTATCTTCCGCCAGAGAAGATTTGCAATTGTTCTTTGCAGGCAACTAGGCTAGAGATGGTTGTTGTTGTTAGGTATAGTTGAGTCAGTTCTGACTCATAGCGACCCTATGCACAACAGAATGAAACACTGACCGGTCCTGTGCCATCATTACAATCGTTGTTATGCTCGAGCTCTTTGTTGCAGCCACTGTGTCAATCCACCTTGTTGAGGGTCTTCCTCTTTTCCGCTGACCCTGTACTCTGCGAAGCATGGTGTCCTTCTCCAGGGACTCATCCCTCCTGACAACATGTCCAAAGTATGTAAGATGCAGTCTCGCCATCCTTGCCTCTAAGAAGCATTCTGGCTGCACTTCCTCCAAGACAGATTTGTTCGTTCTTTTGGCAGTGCGTGGTATATTCAATATTCTTCGCCAACACCACAATTCAAAGGTGTCAACTCTTCTTCGGTCTTCCTTATTCATTGTCCAGCTTTCACATGCATATGATGCAATTGAAAATACCATGGCTTGGGTCAGGCGCACCTTAGTCTTCAGGGCAACATCTTTGCTCTTCAACACTTTGACGAGGTCCTTTGCAGCAGATTTGCCCAATGCACTGTGTCTTTTGATTTCTTGACTGCTGCTTGCATAGAATCACCTTTCTTGGGAATAGGCATAAATATGGATCTCTTTCAGTCAGTTGGCCAGGAAGCTGTCTTCCATATTTCTTGGCATAGACGAGTGAGCACCTCCTGTGCCGCATCTGTTTGTTGAAACGTCTCAATTGATATTCCGTCAATTCCTGGAGCCTCGTTTTTCGCCAATGCCTTCAGAGCAGCTTGGACTTCTTCCTTCAAAATGAGAAGAAACAGCTGCAAACTTCCATTAATAATCAGAACCTGGAATGTACGAAGTATAAATCTAGGAAAATTGGAAATCATCAAAAATGAAACGGAATGCCTAAACATCAATATCCTAGGCATTAGTGAGCTGAAATGGACTGGTATTGGCCATTTTGAATTGGACAATCATATAGTCTACTATGCTGGGAATGACAACTCGAAGAGGAATGGTGTTGCATTCATTGTCAAAAAGAACGTTTCAAGATCTATCCTGAAGTACAACGCTGTCAGTGATAGGATAATGTCCATACGCCTACAAGGAAGACCAGTTAATACAACTATAATTCAAATTTACACACCAACCACTAGGGCCAAAGATGAAGAAATAGAAGATTTTTATCAGCTCCTGCAGTGTGAAATTGATCTAACATGCAATCAAGATGCATTGATAATTACTGGGGATTGGAATGCAAAAGTTGGAAACAAAGAAGAAGGATCAGTATTTAGAAAATATGGCCTTGGTGATAGAAACAATGCCAGAGATCAAATGATAGAATTTTGCAAGACCAACGACTTCATTGCAAATACCTTCTTTCACCAACATAAAGGGTGACTATACACAAAAAAAAAAAAAAAAATTTTTTTTTTTTTATACACATGGACCTAGCCAGATGGAACACACAGAAATCAAATTGACTACATCTGTGGAAAGAGACGATGGAAAAGCTCAATATCATCAGTCAGAACAAGGCCAGGGACCAACTGTGAAACAGACCATCAATTGCTCATATGCAAGTTCAAGCTGAAACTGAAGAAAATCAGAGCCAAAATAGGACCTTGAGTATATCCCACCTGAATTTAGAGACCATCTAAAGAATAGATTTGACGCATTGAACACTAGTGACTGAAGACCAGAAAAGTTGTAGAAGGACATCATCCATGAAGAAAACAAGAGGTCACTGAAAAGACAGGAAAGAAGTAAAGACCAAGATGGATGTCAGAGGAGACTCTGAAACTTGCTCTTGAGAGTCCAGCAGCTAAAGCAAAAGGAAGAATTGATGAAGTGAAAGAACTGAAGATTTCAAAGGGCCTCTCGAGAAGACAAAGTAAAGTATTATAATGACATGTGCAAAGAGCTGGAGATGGAAAACCAAAAGGGAAGAAGATGCTCAGCGTTTCTCAGGCTGAAAGAACTGAAGAAAAAATTCAAGCCTCGAGCTGCAATAGTGAAGAATTCCATGGGGAAAATATTAAACGACGCAGGAAGCATCAAAAGAAGATGGAAGGAATACACAGAGTCGTTATACCAAAAAGAATTAGTCAAGGCTAGAGATAGATCATATTAATCTAACCAGACATTGAGCAGATTCAAAACTGACCTTTCCATCATTTTCATTTTTTATTTTATTACCAGTACATTCTCAGTCCTAGAGAGTAGCCTTTTGGGGATCCTCCTCTTTGGAGGGTTCCAAATTCTAATTTTTGTCCCCTAGTCCCAGTTTTTCTTTTTTTTTTTTTAGTCCCAATAGGGAAATTCCGGTGGCATAGTGGTATGGCTGCTAACCAAAAGGCTGGCAGTTCGAATCCACCAGGCGCTCCCTGGAAACTCTACGGGGCAGTTCTACTCTGTCCTATAGGGTCACTATGAGTTGGAATCGACTGAACAGCAGTGGGTTTGGTTTTTGGTTTAGTTCCAATAGACTGCCAAAATTTCTGCTCAGTCTCGCATCCTTTAAGCCAAGATTTTAACTTCAGCTTCTCAGCTGCCACTTAGGAATCACCAAATGCGTCAAAGGGAAAACTGGTCCCAAATGTTGGACTCATTTCTCTGTGTTTCCTTACATACCCTCACTATCTTGAAATCGCTCTAATGCCACCAAATATATATTTTTATATTTATTCCTGCTTTATAGTTGTTCCTAGTGGGAGTGTTGGTTGGAAACAGACTGGTCTGTCATTACTGAAAATCGATCTCTGGATGGCTTATTCTTAAACTTAAGATGATTAAAAAATATTACTCTCTTCAGAGAGGACTTATTTCATCATGGATTAGCCAACTCATCCCCAACCATATCCCTTACTCTGATTCATATTATCTTTATTATTTTTCATATAGCCCTATCCCAATCTGAAATTATTCTATTTAACCATTTGTATATTTATTAATGATATTTATTATCTGTCTCCTCAACTTTAATATAAGTTCTGTGATAACAGGAAAATGGCTCCTTTGGTCATTACTGTATTCAGTGCCCAATTCTATGCCTAACACACTCAATAAGTATTATCTGAATGGATGACTTAATGAGTAAATTGACTGATAATCAGCCAGAATATTCAAGAGGTTTTCCAGAAAGAGCTAAACTCAAAGCTAAAATTTCATAGGTAGCATAGTATTAGTTATGGTCAGCATTTTATTTTATGTATTTATTGCTAATGCAAAGAGTAAGAATGTTCCTTGCGTTTGTGCTGATGAAGTTTACAGAAATCATATCTGAATTCTGTGACAGAGTATTAACCATGTCAATCAGTTAATAAGTATTTAGCCATTACTGTCAGAGTCTATTCCGACTATAGTGACCCTATAGAACAGAGTAGAACTACCCCATAGGGTTTCCAAGGAGTGGCTGGTAGATTCAAACTGCCTATCTTTTGGTTAGCAGCCGAGCTCTTAACTACCACACCACCAGAGCCCCAACAAGTATTTGTTGAGTGGCTATTACACTCTGTGCTAACAGCATCCTTTCTTTGAAAATTATGAGAAGCCATGGTAGTATTGGAAAACAAGCACCCCTCATGTTCTTCCTTCATTTTATTTTCATAACAGTGGTGTTATGGTTACCACTATTCTTGTATTTTGATTCCTCTAATTGCAAGAATTTTCTTCTTCCAGTATTTCCTTTCTTTGTCTTTTTACTTTATATCTCTAAAAGCTTTTGTTAGGGAATGCATTTCTAGATGCTCGTTCTATAAACTTCTCTTACCAGGGTTATTGTGTGTTTGTGTGTGCACATGTATGCATGTATGGCAGAGGGTTGGGATAGAGAGGGAGAATCAAATGCTGGCAGAGATGCTGAAATACATTATTAATGAATTCACTTTAAATAAGCTGGGTAGTCAATCTACCTGAATCTCTGAACCATATCCAAGAGGACAAGAACATTTAAGTGAACGTTTGTTTTTACTTCTTTTAATAATCCGCCCACTACCACCACCACCCACTGCCGTCGAGTTGATTCCTACTCATAGCGACCCTATAGGACAGAGTAGAACTGTCCCATAGAGTTTCCAACGAGCTCCTGGCAATTTGAACTGCCGACCTCTTGGTTAGCACTTAATCACTACACCACCAGGGTTTCCGCTTCTTTTAACATGCGGGGACAAACAAGCCCTGGAGCTAACCTGGAAACTTGTGTACGTGAAAGTCATGAACAAGCAATCTTTTGAGCCTACTTGAAAGACCTAAATCAGGTTGTGCTGTGACTGCTGGTGGAGCGCTGCAATTTTGCAGTGGCATCATTAGTGTTGGCATCACCCAGTGTGGTAAATCATGGTTTCACCCCTTCGGTGGAACTGCTCCCCTACCAGACCATACAGAATCCTTAGTAAGGCTTTTTTGTACTAATGTTACTCGTAAACTGTAACAAACTCCCAAATATCCCTGAAAGTAATGGCACTGGTAGTGACATAAACAACCAAGAAAATTAAAATTACACCTTTAAATTACAATATCATATGTACAACTGAATGTATTTACTTTTACATAGTTCCACGTAGTTTAAAGTGAAAATCTGGTAAGAAAACAATAGAATTCCAAGTAAAATGTTTAAGAACTACATCAAAATTATGTTCATTTTAACACTAAAGTTCACTGTTACATGAGATACATTAATGGAGTAGGTTTGCATAAATTTTAATGTGTCATTATTTTTAAATCATAATTCATACTTAAGCCCTGAAAATTTCATTAAAGTCAGATATGTATTTGCAAGACAGTGACATTTTGTAAAGAAAAATTTTAAAAGACTAAAATTAAAAAAAAACTGAATTTAAGATTTAAGTTATATTTCTAAGCATGTATCGAGAAACATAGCATTTCCCTTACTTCATGTTTTAAACCCTGAATTTGTCTATTTAGTTATCAAAGAATTATATAATCAATAATTGTTACACATGTAAGTTTATTATCAATTTTAGTCATAGTATAATATGTGGTAAATATAGATGTAAACTGCTTAAATGTAATATTTCTTAGATTATATGAATACTAACAACAAAATTGTTTTGTAAAATCTACATTGAATTACAACATTATTGGTTACAACATTATTAGTAACTGAATGGAGCCCTTAATTTTTTCTTTCTTTTACTTTGATTACTACTTTAGCCTCAAAAAAACTATTGATACAGGCTCCCAAATACTAATTACCACAATATTGTAGCTAAAACACCAGAATATCTGACAAAATCAGTGACCATGTCTATAAAAACATCAGCAGCAACAAAAACAACAGCAGGTGCTTGTGGCATGTGCAGACAAAACCACATGATTAGAAGCATCACTGTCATTGGGTAATAATGACAGCTCTGACTGGAGCACATTACCAAAAACAAATAAACAAACCAAACCTTTTGCCATCGAGTTGATTCCTTCTCATAGCAACCCTAAAGGACAGAGTAGAACTGCCCCATAGGATTTCTAAGGCTATCAAATGGTGGATTTGAACTGCCGACCTTTGGTTAGCAGGGGAGCCCTTAACCACTACGCCGTTAGCATAGAGTTTTGGTATGTTGATACTTGTAAGCTGGGCTTACAAAAATTTTTGTTGTTGTTATAGCTAACTACAGGGATATTTTTATTAAAAAATAATAAATGTCTGCTGAAACACTGTATAAAAAGTTTCTGAACAGTCATTTTGGTGTTGCCTCCAATGACATTTTTGTGACACCTCCCCCACAAGTCCCCTAGTGACACCACTGCAAGTTTGTGGTAGGTCGGTGCCTCAATGAACCTCTTCACACCTGCAGCAGGTAGGTCTTCCAGAATGGGCATGTTTTACTTATTTTTCCAGAAGAGTTAGTTCTGTTCTATTGTATCTGGATGGGTAATAAAAAAGAAAGATGCTGGAACCAGCCTAGTATGTACTGAATATTGTTGGAAGGTAGATGGACAAGGTAAAATACATAAAAACATCTCATCATTTCTTCATTCCCTTCTAATCACAAAAAGAAGTTTCAACCCTTTTTAAAGAGCTAATACTTTAATATAGGTCTGAAATCAAAATTTTAGACTAGATAGAGTAAACTGGCAACCTATGGACTGAACTGATCCTAACATATGGTTTGTTTTGCCAGCACAGTGTTCTAAAAAGTTTGAACTTAAGGCCTTTTGATTAGAAAGGTGTTCTTTACTCTGCCACCACCCACCCTTTAGCCCCCTCCCACACACGCACATTACCAGTTATTTTACGTAGAACATAATCCACTCATTTATGTTGCATGCCTGGCCTCTACAGGCATTTCAATTTGCTGCATCAATTTTAGAATTTATGTATTTTAAAATTTGTGTTTTAAAAATAACATTAAAAATAGAATATACGAAATCAGTTTGTGAGCTCTTCAAGGATATCAGATGATGGTTCTATAATTTGTATTTCAAAATAAATAATATATTCAACACTTAGATGCCAAAATGGTTAGAAACATACAATATAAAGTTAGACTGGGACAAAACACTTGGACTCCACCTTATTCTATTGGGTTGCCAAAGCCCCTTCCCCACAAATCATAAAGGTATACAATATTATATTTTTCATTCTAATTTATCTTCATAAAATTGTTACTTTTTGCAAAATAGGAGTAACAAAAAACCACAGGACCTCAGAGGCATACAACATTTGTGCCTAGGAGTCTATGAATTGGCTGGGAGATTCTGTTGATTTGAGCGGGGCTCAGTAAAGCTCAGCCATTTGTCAGCTGGCATGTCCCCCACTTGATAGGTTGGTATAAGATGATCTTAGTTGGAACAATTGGTCTCTCACACTGGTAGTGTTCAGGGTTCCAAAACAGAGAGAAGAGACTTCACATGGTCTAGGCTGGGAGCTGGCACACCATCACAGCACGCAAATGGCCAAAGTAAGCCACAAGGTCAGCCCAGATTCAAAGGGCAAGGAAAGGGACTCTGCCCTGACACAAAGTCACAGAACAAAAGTGGGCATACATACAAAAAGGGTTGGGAAATTGAGGCCATTTTTGCAATTAATCTACCACATTAGCATTTTTTCAAATCACTTTTTTAAATAAACCTCAGCATCCTTAGAAATAGTAAATACCCTAAATCAATTTCTCAGGAATGTTTTCAGATTTAATAGCATAGGATTTTAATGTTGCCTTGGGGGTCTAACGATTCATGTACTAAGACTATGTTTGAGATTTATGACTTTGAATCTCATACAATATAAAGATAAAAAGTAAGAAAACCAAAATAATTTAGTGGCAGACCTAGAAATAGATGTTTTCTCAGCTCCCACTCTTATTCTCCTTAGTCCTTGCTGGTTTCTTTTTTTCTTTTCTTTTTTTAAGTTATAAAAAATGTTTCCTGGGAGAAACTTCTAGTGGGTATGGCAATTCTGTCATCATACTACTCAATTACAAAGCCAAATATAATAATAAAAATTATTCCAATACTGAAGATTTTTATTCAATTTACAATTTTGAGGTAATTTACCCAAAAAAATCAGTTAGACCCTAAGAGGATTTTCTTTCAGACAAGAAGCATAATTTTTGAACAGGGAATTTTCTATTGTAATTGTTTGAAGAGTTATATGCATCAAAAACAAATCTATTATGCATATATCGCTCAAATTTCCGTTAATAACGTTTATATAAGCAAATGTAGAGGAAACTGACTCATAAAGTCCAGTTGCAGTATATCTTGTTAGGAACTTTAGTGATAGTTTACTATCTGTAACACGTATGTATTCATTTCTTCAACATCTATTGAGCGCCTGGCATTTAGCTAAATATGGAAGCCACAAGACGCAGTCACTGCCCATCAAGAGCTCACAAAAGAAATAGTCATATATTCAGCTAACTATTCAGAACCAAAACCAAACCTGTTGCCGAGGAGTTGATTCTGACTCAGAGACCCTATAGAACAAAGTAGAACTGCTCTATAGGGTTTCCAAAGCTGTAAATCTTTATGGAAGCGGACTGCCACATCTTTCTCCTGTGGAGCAGCTGGTGAGTTTGAACCTCCAACTTCTTAGTTAGCAGCCAAGCACTTAACCACTGCACCACCAGGTCTCCTCTCAACTAACTATAATGTGGTGTAAATCCTGCCATAGAAACCATCTCAGTGTTCCCTGCCACCAAATAGAAATTGTAATAAACTTGTCAAGGAAGGATTGAAGAAAAGTTCACCAAGCCATCCAGCCTTCAGGCAAAAATTAGGAAATTAAAAAAAAAAATATATATATATATATATATATATCAATAATCCAATGATTAGTCCTGGATGACCAAGCAAATTCAATTCTTCCATGAGCTACCTGATCCTTTGATCCTTGACTAAATTAGTTAATAGTTTGACTTTGCTGCCATCCTTAGGACATGGGAATATTATCAGAAAAGCATGCCCTTTGCGTTTTTTTTTTTTTTTTGCTGCCTGATCCTGAGGACTGAACAATAAATCTGTAGGAGAAGCATTTGCATTATGTTCTGAGTAAATGGAGCTCTGCAACAAGGGACCCTATTTCAACTTCACAAGGACTTCAATAACGCCTTGCTTTTCGATCACTTCTGTTTATCTAATCACGAGTTGTGATTTACAGCTCAGTTTCTAACAAGAATATTATCTTTCCTGGAATTGGAATCATTCAGGATTCTGGTATGAGAAGAAACTAATGAGTGGACCCAGAATCTAGAGGCAAAACAATATTTAGAATTAAACTAGCATATAAGGAGACTTGGTGGCATAGTGGTTCAGGAATAGGCTGCTAACCAAAAGGTCAGTGGTTCAAACCCACCAGCCACTCCATGGGAGAAATATGTGTCAGTCTGCTTAGTAAAAGTTACAGTCTTGGAAACCCTATGGGGCAGTTCTATCCTGCCCTACAGGGTCACCTTGAGTTGGAATTAACTCAGCAGTAATGGGTTTTATACATATAACCCAATTGCCTTCAAGTCAATTCCAACTCATGGAGACCCACGTGTGTCAGAGTAGAAATGTGATCCACAGAATTTTCAATGGCTAACTTTTTGGAGATGGATCGCCAGGACTTTCTTTCAGGATGCCTCTGGATGGACTCGAACTACCAACCTTTAGGTTAACAGCTGAGTGCTTAATGGTTTGCACCACCCAGGGTATGTATCCGTAAGGATTACAGCCTTGGAAACTCTGTGGGGCAGTTCTACTCCGTCCTATAGAGTTGTTATGAATTGGAATAGACTCAACAGCAACAGGTGTGGTATAATTTTTTATTTTTATTATAAGTACATATTATAGTTACATATACGTAAATATAATCTCATATGTATAATGTATAAATTTTTATTTTTATTATAAAAAACCCATTGCAGTCAAGTTAATTCTGACTCATAGAAACCCTGCAGGACAGAGTAGAACCGCCCCATAGTTTCCAAGGAGCACCTGGTAGATTTGACCTTTTGGTTAGCAGCCATAGCACTTAACCACTGTGCTACCAGGGTTTCCAATTTTTATTATATATAAATATTATTATATATAGAACTTACTCTCTCTCCCTAAATATATGTGTGTGTGTGTATAAATCTGAAATCTAGACGAAATCATTTTAAACAAAACACACAAAGGCAATGGGTCTATTCTTTTTTAGCTCCATAGCAACTGTGCCCTGTCCTCCATCCCACAGCACTTAGTTCAGGTTCTCTGTAATAATAGTTTCCTTACAGCTCTTTCTGCTTCCAGTCTGAAAATTCCTCCAATACATCTTACACACAACTGCCAAAATAAACCTAAAGAAATATATCTGATGATATTACTCCACTCTGTAAAGGCCTTCAGCAGTTTTCCATTTCTCAGGATAAGGTCCAAATCTTTGGCACACCATCATACATACACACACCACACTCTACCCAGAACCATCTGGTTCCTTCCCCTCCCTGACCTTATCTCCTATCACCCTCACACACTCCTTATCTTCTAACCAAAAGTAAACATTTTAAGAATGTGCTACATTGTATCACATCTTTGAGACTTTGAGAATGTTATTCTCACTTGCTGCCTATGAAATTGACAAAAATGTAAAAGATGGGTAAGGTGTGGAAAAACGCATACTTTTATATACAGTTAGAAAGAGTCTAAATTGTCACCATTTTTTTTGGAAAACAATTTGGCAATATGCAAATCTTTATTTTACAGTAAAATATAAGATATTTCCATCTTGTATGAAAAACACATTAAACCCTGATTTCCTGCTTCAATTTCTACTTCTCAGGCTAAATACAGGAATGAGGATAAGAACAAAAAAATGAAATTTAAACTGAAATTTACTGGTTAAATATGTGAGATTCTACGTAATTATTAAGCGTCATACAACCTAAAATTCCAGACATACATATTTTTTTTAACCAGTGAATTTTTAAGTCTTTTCCCTAAGAGTGAAAGGGACATTTTTACCATCTCCTCCAAGCATCAGAATATATAAGTACGTTAAAAGAAAACTAAAAACTTGTAACCTAGTTTAAAAAATAAAAATGGCCCTAAAAAGCCAAACTATTACTAGAGATGGCCTTCGAACAACCTCATACCTCATTGGGCCCTCATTAAACTTCATTTTTTATAAAATACACATTAAAGTCAGTATGTTGTACTGAGTAAATTAAATGTGCATGTTCCTTCACATTTGGTCATGAGGAGGGCTTGGACCGATACCAAAAATGAAGCAAGCCATTGTTTTTGAGAGAAGAAGGAACATTGTTAGCATCTTAGTGAAGTCTGCAGTTTTTCTGCGCAGTCCCTTCTGATGAGTCAGGTGGGCAGCCTGAGCTGAAAGGAGGTTGAGTGATGGACAGATGATAAACTAATATGACCAGAGTGTTCCGAGAGAGACAGTGGGGCATCTGCTGACCCCCTGGCTTGGTATATACAAATCTGTGCGTCGTCAGCAAAATAGGGAAGAAAGAAGCTGATGCTGCCTGCTTTTTGAAACTGACCCCACACATCCTTTTTCACTCCCCCTATAGGGTGACCCACTTGCAAGCCCTGAAGTGTGTCTTATCTCTTCAATGAAGTCTTTCAATGTTGAACTAACGAATAATTTTTAAGCAAAGTTTATGGAAAGTACACACTACAGAGTTTATTCAAACCAAATAGAAATAAATTGCGACCCTACAATTGGCATTGATTTTTTTATTCATTCATGGTTTTATTAAGCAATTTTCATAAATATAAATAAACAATTCCTATGTTGGCTACGAAGTGGGGGCATTTGAGGCACTTAATGATAAATAACTCATTTTTTTACTATTAGCCAATGCACTCAATACAGTTGAGAACTAGAAGTGAACAGCTTAGGATCAAATGTAAGTACCAAAATCCTTACACACGATCATAACTCCATAAAGAAAACCATACACCAATGGTATGGGAAAGTACTAGTAATCTCTTTTATAGTCAAAAGAGGATACTCTTTTCTATCTATACTCAGAGAAAAATAAACCAGCATCTATAGACACTGGTCTAAATAATAGAATTAATGCTCAAAATTACTGAGTGGCGTTGGGGAAGGGGGAACTAATCTTTCATATACATTCTATCACTATTTCTATTTGTCAGGATCAAATAGATTATTCCATTACTAAAACAATTTACGAGTCATGTGATTTTTTTGGAGCTAGAAGGATAATCTATTACATATTTTAACTGGACTTGGAAACAGAGCCATTCCCAAAACCTTAATTCTTCAGACAAGATGACACAGAGTAGGTGGAGGCTAGCTCACTTAATAGCTTGCAAACTAAACTGGGAAAATATTTTCTCCTGAATAGTATAAGTTTACTATTTTTAATATTTTAACACAAATAGAAATCTCCTGTTTCCCAGTCTGGTAGGCAGAATTCTAAGATAGCCATCAAGATTCCTGCCCCATGGTGTACATGCTCCTTGAGTGTGGGCCGGCCCTATGAATATGACAGCATATCACTCCTGGCATTAGGTTATGTTATACGGCAAAGGTGAAGGAATTTGGCAGATGTAATTAAAGTCCCTAAGCAGTTGAGTTTAAGCCAATTAAAAGGGAGATTATCCTGGATGGGTCTGACTGAGTCAGATGAGCCTTTAAAAAGGGGAGGGCCTAGATGCTAGAGACAGAAGTCAGAAAGAATCAAAGCAAGAGAGAGACTCTCCAGCTGGCCTTGATGAAGCAGACAGCCATGTTGTTAACTGCCTTTGGAGAGAGACAGTCTCTAAGAGCTGAAAATGTCAGTTCTAAAACCACGGGGAACTGAATTCTGCTAGCAACCTGAATGAGCTTGGAGGAGGACTTCAAGACTCAGATGAGATTACAACCCTTGATTTGAACACCTTGATTTCAGCTTGGTGAAGAAACCCTGAACAGAGCTAACTCATACCTGGACTCCTGACTCACAGAAACTGTGAAATAATAATTTATGCTGTTATAAGCTGTTAAACTTGTGGTAATTTACTACACAGCAGTGGAAATTAATATACCTAGTAAGCCGTTGGTCATTTCATGGTGTATTTTAAAGTGGAAAGGACATTAGGAGTCATCTAGTCCAACTATACATCCAATTACTTACGTAAACACTTTACTGATTAGAGAAATTAATTAAACCCTTTTTGTTTTGTTAACCGCATCCTTTATAATGATATTCATTTCCTAGACACCCTTCACATGCTTGACCCTTTGCCAACGTGGCTGGAACCAACTGAGGCAGAGAGTAATCTGGTAGCATAAAGAGGTCCACTTTGCAATGCACAGGGCTGCATGGTACTGACTTCCAGTTAGCCAGCCCAAAAGCAGGTTTGAGACTTACCTAATCAATTTAGCTCACTGGGCTGGGTACCACTGGCCAGGTTCTAAAAATTGGATGTGGACACATTCTAGTCAATTCTGAATGGAAAGAAACTTACCAATTCACATAACTTTGTACCAGGAGTCAGAAGATTTAGGTACAGGTTCTATCTCTACCATGAATTCATTGCGTCATCTTAGGCATGGTTTGAATCTTCATACATAATTTGGGAAATTATGCAAAATTTTAAGAGAAAGCTCTCTAATGACACTTCCAGTAGAATATACTAAGATTATGTTAGTTTATATCTATTTTTTGAAATACGGCTGTGGCTACGCAGCTCAAATGATTGCTTTGATCTGTGTGTTAGAAGTATTGTTTTATTTCCTTTAAATGAATATCAATGAAGAAAACAAATCATAGAAGTGACATAATAGACCCTTTGACATCTACTCAGCTAATATCCCAGATCATAGTAGAAAGAAAAGATGTAAAGCTAAGAAGGCAAACAAAGGGGATTAAAAAGAGAGAAAAAAAGGAATAAGGAAAAATAAGCTGTAGAGACAGATATAATAAATTCAAAGAGAAATGGTTACCAAATTCCCCAATCTCATCCCTTTCCAGAGAAGGAATTCCAGAGATGGAATTACTCAAGAATCTCATATAAAGAGGTCCTTATGTAGCTTCTCAGAATCTGAGAAAACTACGAACCTGTCTCTAGCCTACCTACAATATAAATTCAGAAAGGCCTAGAAACAACCATAGAATGCATAGGGTCTTAAAGGTATCTCAGGTTTCATCTACAATACACTCCTCATACTAGAGAAGATTTAGTCTTTGAGAGGTGTCCTTGAAATGATGATATCACATTCTAGAAGGCAGAGTGTATGTTTAATTATTTTCTGCACTGTCATATTTAAAAAAAAAAAAAAGCTCCTAATTGCTTTTTTTTTTCGAAATCATGCTGAGGGAAATATGGACAAATTGGAGATCTTTAAATAATACCACATGATAAGAAACAATTGAACAATCTGTCCTTTTTAAACTTCAGTAAGCACACCTTTAAAAATCTTAAACCAAATTGCCAGACTGACAGTGAATGCCTGGGAGGGTCATATGTTAACAATGATGTCCCTTATAGATGTCTAACTCCCAGGGCCCTGGTGGATTGCAGAGTGTGTGAACCAAAAGCAAACAACCTGGATCCTTGACGGGCATCAATTTCAAATCATCCAGTAAATAAAAAGAAAACAAATGTATTTTTCTTAACAACAAATGTTCAGTGCAAATTCCATAGGAGACAAAATTCATGCAGTCCACACCCGTAGGATTCTTATTGTGGTTAAGAATAAGCAAAGGGGGAGTCTAAGGCACAGGTATTAACAATATCATGAAAAACTAAGGCAAAAATTTTGAACTTTATAGTGCCAGTCAAAAATATAATTCAATAGAGGGAAAGCTGTAATTTCCCCCAGATTTCAGACTAGCTCTCCATAGTAGATAAAAGTAAGTGCTATATTGAGAAACTCTTTGTGGAAGAAGGTGCTAAATCTTCAATTACATCTCAGAAAAAAAACTCAGCAGATACTCATCACAGAAAATGACACATATTTTGAGATCAAAAGTCAGCCACCTGCCTGGTGCATACAGTGAAAGAAAGATTAAAAAAAAAAAATCTTTCTTAATAACAAAAATGATAGACAAGATTAATACATTGCATAGCTTCATGCTCATAGTTAAAATTAATGGCCCTGAGAGTTCTTTTCCAACTCACTCAGGAGTGTCCAAAAAAATTTCTTTTGAAATCTGCAGTCTTACATTGCATTTTGCGGTTGCAGGCAAAAAATCAATTGTGAAATAATTCTGTAAGCCATTTTTGTCTTTACAAAATTCTTATCTTTCATACCCCTACCCTTTTATCCTTTGGTATTAAGCTTTTAATACGTAAATAATATTTTGGAGATCTGCTTGTAGTTTTTTTTTCTAAAATAGAGATAGAAAAACCCAATGACAAAAGAAAGATAGACAACTGGAAAACTAGAGTAAGGTAGGCAACTTTATTTTGAGGGCAAAACTTAAAGGGTCGTACAGACACCAAAAAGGGAAAGAACATAATCATTGGGAGAATTTGAAAGGAGCAGAAAGAAGATGATATATAGTTGTAAATAACCTAAACTCTAAGAAAAATACTGATAAATTTGGAAATGGAATGGCAAGAATTAGCTGTTCTTGATATACCCTTTCTTGCCAGTAGGGAGCTGTTGTTAAGTGAATAGAATAAATAATGAATTTCAGCCCTAGCTCTTAACTGAAACTTGTTTTTTAAGTACAATGAGATAATTTTCTGGTTTACTACAAAACTCACTCATAAATGTACAGTTGTTCCTCATTTATGAGATAAGTGTGTTCTTTCTTTTGATATCTATTACATAAGTACATATTTGCTGTAGTGGCATGAAGTGGTCTCTAAAACAATTAAGTGGGAAAAAAAATTTAGAAACAATGTATAAAGTATGCTACCGTTTGTGGAAAAAGAAGCATAGCATATATTGAAATATGTGTAGACTATCCCAGGAAGGATTTATGAAAAATAGTGGATTTGCCTCCTGAGAAGGGATCTAGGGAATTGGGGAATACTTACTTTGACTGTAAACACTTTATATTCCACTTGAATTTTTTTACCATAAACACATATTACTTTCTCAAATAAATAAAAATAAAGCAAAAATGGCATGTACTAGCTGTCTATTAGGAGTTCCTGTGTGGTGCAAAGTGCTTGACTATTAACTGAAACGTTTGTGGTTTGAACCTACCCAGAGGGAGGCATCTTGTAAGACAGGCCTGGCCATCTGCCTTGAAAACCCTATGGAGCAGTTCTACTCTGCACGATGAATTGGAATTGACTCAACAGCAACCAACAACAGCAAAGCTGTCTATTAGATATAGTGGGGACTATAAAGAAACCACAGTATATAGACCCACCACACATACATCTATTATCCAGAAGTCCAGATCCCTACTGATCTCAAGTATACAAACTGTCCCACATCCCAAAGTGAATGGGAGAAAAAAAAGTCTCTTGGTTTGTTTATCACAGAGCACTTAGGTCTTCACACAGTGCCCTATCAGCCCTGACAATGTTACAGTGATGATTACTGGCTGAACACTTAAAGACATCTCATCTCATTCTAACAACAACTGTGCAAGGTGAGCATTCTTTCCCTTCTTTTAAAGATAAGGAAACTGATGCTAGAGGTTAAGAAATTTGCCCACAATACAACGATTAAAGGTAGGATCCATCATGATGACATAACGATAATAAACATCTACACACCCTATGAGAGGGCTCCAAAATACATAAAACAAACTGACAGAACTGAAAAGAGAAATTGACAGTTCCACAGCAACAGTAGGAGACCTCAACACGCCACTTTTCGATACAGCAAAGAACGTCTAGAAAGAAACATAACAAAGATACAGAAAAGAGCTAAAGGGCACAATCAGCCAACGTGACCATATAAACTTACATAGAACACTCCACCCAACAGCTACAAAGTACACATTCTTTTCCAACACTCGAGGAATGTTCTGCAGAATAGACCACATCTTAGGCCACAGAGCAACCCTCAACAAAATCCAGAACTTTGAGATAATACAAAGCATCTTTTCTGACCACAATGCCATCAAGATAGAAATTAACAACAGGAACAGCAAGGAAAAATAAACCAACTACATGGCAACTGAATAACATCCTACTTAAAAACAACTGGGTAACAGAAGAAATCAGAGATGGAATCAGAAAATTCCTAGAATTAAATGAGAATGAAAACACATCACACCAAAACCTTTGGGACACAGCAAACAGTCCTCAGACATCAATTTATAGCAATAGATGCACACATCAAAAAAGAAGAAAGGAAAAAATCAAAACATTAGCTACATAACTGGAAGAAATAGAAAGATAACAGTCAAACAAACAAACAAAAAAAAGCCCACAGCCTCCAGAAAAAAGGAAATAATAAAGATCAGAGCATAAATAAATGAAATAGAGAAAGAAACACAGCAGAAAGAATCAACAAAGCCAAAAGTTGGTTCTTTGGAAGGATCAACAAAATCGACAAACCACTGGCCAAACTAACAAAAGAAAAACAAGAGAGGATGCAAGTAACCCAAATGAGAAATGAAATGGGGGATATTACAAAAGACCCAACTAAAATAAAAAGGATCATAACAAAGTGTCAGGAAAAGCTATACTCCAACAAATTTGAAAACCTAGAGGAAATGGACAAATTTCTAGAAACACACTACCTATCCAAACTAACACAAAATGATGTTGAAAATCTGAACAGACCCATTATAAGAGAAGAGATTGAAAAGTTCATTAAAAAATCTTCCAACAAAAAAAGCCCTACAAAATGAAACCAAAATATAAAGCCAAAAACTGCACCAATTCATAGAAGAAAACAGGATCAGCGCTAGAAGCCCTAATACATGGCATTAACAGGATAAGGACCATAAATAACAACACACAAACTCCAGAAGATAAGTTAGATAACTGGGATCTTCTAAAACTTAAACACTCACAATCATTAAAAGGCTTCACCAAAAGAGTAAAAAGAGAACCTACAGACTGGGGGAAAAAAATTGGCTATTACAAATCAGACAAAGGTCTAATCTCTAAAATATACCAGAAAATCCAACACCTCTACGACAAAAAGACAAATAATCCACTTAAAAACGGGCAAAGGAAATGAACAGACACTTAACCAAAGAAGACATTCAAGCAGCCAACAGGCACATGAGGAAATGCTTGCTATCACTAGCCATTAGAGAAATGCAAATCAAAACCACAAGATACCATCTCACCCCAGGATTACTGGCACAAATCAAAGTGACAGGAAATAACAGTACTGGAGAGGCTGCAGGGTGATAGGACACCTTATGCACTTCTGGTGGGAAAGCAAAATGGTAAAACCATTTTGGAAAACAATATGGTTTCCTTAGAAAGCTAGAAATAGAAATACCATATGATCCAGCAATCCCACTGCTAGGAATATATCCTAGAGAAATAAGAGTCGTCATACGAATAAACATATGCACCCCCATGTTCACTGCAGCATTGTTAAGAATAACAAAAAAATGGAAACAACCTAGATGCTCATCAACAGATAAATGGATAAACAAACTATGGTATGTACACACAATGGAGTAGTACGCAATGATAAAGAACAATGATGAATCTGCGAAGCATATCATAGCATGGGTGAATCTGGAGGGCATTGTGCTGAGTGAAATAAGTCAATCACAAAAGGACAAATGTTGTATGAGGCCACTACTCTAAAAACTCATGAAAAGGGTTACACACAAAAAGAAACAATCTTCGGTGGTTATGAGGGAGGGAAAGGGTGAGAATGGAAAAAACCAAATAGAAAACAGAAAAGTAGTAGTGAAGAGTAAGTATACAATACTGGGGAAGCCGGCACAACTTGACCAAGGCAAGGTCATGGAAGGATCCAAACTCCCTGAAGGACCGAATTACTCGGCTCAGGGCTGTGGCGACCATGGCCTCAGGGAACATCTAGCTCAACTGGCATAACATAGTTTATAAAGGAAGTGTTCTACATTCTACTTTGGTGAGTAGCATCTGGGGTCTTAAAAGCCTGTGAGTGACCATCTAAAATACTCCACTGGTCTCATCCCTTTGGGTGAAGTATGTCACACTGTGTCAGTTTCCTATTGCTGCTATAACGAATTACCACACATGCTTAAAATAACACATATTTATTATCTTACAGTTCTGGAGGTCAGAAGTCCAAAATGGGTCTCACTGAAGCTAAAATCAAGGTGTCAGCAGGGCTGCATTTCTTCTGAAGGCTTTAGGTGAGAATCCATTTCCTCGACTTTTCCAGCTTCTAGAGGCTGCTCACATTCCCTGGGTTGGCCCCTTTCCATCTCTCAAGCCTGCAATGGCCATCCATGTCTTTCTAGTGTTGCATTACTCTTACACTGGCTCTTGTCCCTCCCTCTTCTTCTTATAAGCACCCTTATGATTATATTTTGCCCAGCTAAATAATCCAGAATAATCTCCTTATTTTAAGGTTAGCTGATTAGCCAACTTAATTCCATCTATAACTTTAATTCTCCCTTGCCATGTAATATGCCACTACACATCTGTCAATTTGTTGTACTATGAAGACTTGTGTGTTGCTGTGATACTGGAAACTACGCCACGACTATTCAAATACCACCCATGGTGGACAGGTTTCTGCTGAGCTTCCAGACCAAAACATACTAGGAAGAAGCACTCGGCGGTCTAGTTCAGAAAAGAATTAGCCAGTGAAAATCTTATGAATAGCATAGGAACATTGTCAGATACAGTGCCAGAAGGTGACCCCCTCAGGTTGGAAGCCACTCAAAAGACGACTGGGGAAGATCTGCCTCCTCAAAATATAGCTGACCTGCAGGACATGGATGGAGTCAAGCTTTCAAGACTTTCATTTGCTGATGTGGCACGAAGTCAAAATGAGAAGAAACAGCTGCAAACATCCATTAATAATAGGAATGTAGAAATGTACAAAGTATGAATCTGGGAAAATTGGAAATGGTCAAAAATGAAATGGAACGAAAAAAGGTCAATATCTTAGGCATTAGAGAGCTGAAATGGACTGCTATTGGCCATTTTGAATCAGATAATCATATGGCCTATATGTCAAGAATGACAACTTGAAGAGGAATACATTGTGTTCATCTTCAAAAAGAACATTTCAAGATTTATCCTGAAGTACAGCACTCTCAGTGATAAGATGATATCCATACGCCTACAAGGAAGATGAGTTAATATGATAGTTATTCAAATTTATGCACCAACCACTAAGGCCAAAGATGAAGAAATCGAAGATTTTTGCAACTTCTGCAGTCTGAAACTGATCAAACATGCAATCAGGAATCATTGAAAATTGATAATTACTGGTGATTACAATTTGAAAGTTGGAAAGAAGAAGGAATGGTAGTTGGAAAATACGACTCCTTGATGGTAGAAATGATGCTGGAGATTGCATGATAGAATTTTGCAAAACCAATGACTTCTTCACTGCAAATACTTTTTTTCAACAACGTTAACGGCAACTACACATGTGGACCTCACCAGAAGAAATACACAGGAATCAAATTGAGTACATCTGTGGAAAGAGACAATGGAAAAGTTTAATATCACCAGTCCAAACAAAGCCATAGACCCACTGCAGAAAAGACCATCAACTGTTTATAAGCAAGTTCAAGTTGAAGCTGAAGAAAATTAAGACAGGTCCACAAGATTCAAAGTACGACCTTGAATATATCCCACCTAAATTTAGAGACCATTTCAAGAATAGATTTGACACACTGAACATGCATGACTGAAGACCACAGTGTTATGGAATGACATCAAAGACATCATACATGAAGAAAGCCAGAGGTCATTAAAAAGACGGGAAAGAAAGAAAAGACCAAAATGGATGTCAGAAGAGACTCAGACTTGCTCTTGAATGTTGAGTAGCTAAAGCAAATGGAAGAAAAGATGAAGTAAAAGAACTGAACACAAGATTTCAAAGGGCAGCTTGAGAAGACAAAGTATTATAATGACATGTGCAGAGACCTGGAGTTAGAAAACCAAAAGGGAAAAACATGCTCGTGATTTCTAAAACTGAAAGAACTGAAGAAAAAAATCAAGCCTTGAGCTGCAATGTTGAATGATTCTACAGGGAAAATATTAAACGACTTAGGCAACATCAAAAGAAGATGGAAGGAATAGACAGAGTCACCATGCCAAAAAGAACTGGTTGACATTCAGCCATTTCAGGAGGTAGCATACGATCAGGAACCAATGACACTGAAGGAAGAGTTCCAAGCTGCACTGAAGGCATTGTTGAAAAACAAGGCTCTAAGAATTGTCAGAATACCACTGAGATGTTTCAAAAAACGGATCCAGCTCTGGAAATGCTCTCTTGTCTATGCTAAGAAATTTGGAAGACAGCTACCTGGCCAACTGACTGGAAGAGATCCATATTTATGCCTATTCCAAAGAAAGGTGATCCAACAGAACTCAGAAATTATCAAACAATATCATTATTATCATGTGCAAGTAAAATTTTGCTGAAGATCATTCGACAGCAGCTGCAGGAGTATTTCGACAGGGAACTGCCAGGAATTCAAGCCAGATTCAGAACAGGACATGAAACCAGGGATATCATTGCTGATGTCAGATGGATGGATCTTGGTTGAAAGCAGAGAATACCAGAAAGATGTTTACCTGTGTTTCATTGACTATGCAAAGGCATTCGACTGTGTGGATCTTCACAAATTATGGTTAGTATAGCAAGGGAATTCCAGAACACTTAACAGTGCCCATGAAAACCTGTACATGGATCAAGAGGCAGTTACTCAAACAGAACAAAGGGATACTCTGTGCTTTAAAGTCAGGAAAGCTGTGTGTCAGAGCTGTATCCTTTCATCATACTTATTTAATCCGTATGCCTTAGCAAATAATCTGAGAAGCTGGACTGTATGAAGAAAAACAGGGCAACAGGATTGGAGGAAGACTCATTACCAACCTGTGTTGTACAGATGACACAACCTTGCTTGCTGAAAGTGAAAAGGATTTGAAGCACTTACTGATGAAGGTCAAAACCACAGCCTTCAGTATGGATTACACCTCAACATAAAGAAAGCAAAAATCCTCACAACTGGGCCAAAAAACAACATCCTGATAAACGGAGAAAAGATTGAAGTTGTCAAGGATTTCATTTTACTTGGATCCATAATCAACACCCACGGAAGTGGCAGTCAAGAAATCAAAAGACACATTGTATTGGGTGAATCGGCTACAAAAGACCTCCTGAAACGCGTTGGAAAGCAAAGATGTCACCTTGAGGACTAAGGTGTGCCTGACCCAGGCCATGGTGTTTTCAATCGCCTCATATGTGTGCGAAAGCTGGAAAATGAATAAGGAAGGCCAAAGAAGAATTGATGCCTTTGAATTGTGGTGTTGGCGAAGAATATTGAATATGTCATGGACTGCCAAAAGACCGAACGAATCTGTCTTGGAAGAAGTACAACCAGAATGCTCCTTAGAAACAGGATGGCAAGACAATATCTCACATACTTTGGACATGTTATCAGGAGGGATCAACACCTGGAGAAGAACATCATGCTTGATGAAGTAGAGGTCAGCAAAAAAGAGGATGACCCTCAGTGAGATGGCTTGACACAGTGGCTGCAACAATGGGCTCAAGCACAGCAACAATTGTGAGGACGATGCAGGACCGGGTAGTGTTTCCTTCCGTTGTACATAGGGTTGCTATGAGTCGAAATTGACTAGAAGGCACCGAACAACATGTTGTAACGCTCTACCTAATTTTACCAGACATTCTCATATGGTTGAGAAGGGCCTGCCGGGAGCATTCAGAATGAATACCTCCACAAGACATACAGCTGTCATCTAATTATACCCTTAACCCACATCATCATGCTAAGACATACCCTTCTTACAGCTACAAACGCTTATTAGCCTCAACAATTCAAATTTTTCAAGTATAGAAAGGATAGAAAATGTGTACTATAGAAAGCAGGATACAGTAAGGAAGATCAAAATATTTTAAGTGCCTAACTGGCCTCTATGAGTCAGATTCGACTAGATGGCAATGGGTTTAACTGGCCCCTAGTTGCATATTCGGTTAATTGACCATCTGCACTGGGTTTCTGAGTATATAACCATCTACTGAAAAACCAAATGACACTAAAGAAAAAGAAGAATCTCACAGGTATAGCTGAAAAAAAAATCATAGAATTTTTAAAGAATATAAAATCAATTAAAGATAATAGGTGAGATTACTTTTAAAGATTTAATAAAATCCAGCAAAATCATCCTGATTTGTATTTCTCTGGCTAAGAACATGAAAACCCTGGTGGTCCAGCGGTTAAGAACTACGGCTGTTAACCAAAATGTCAGCAGTTCGAATCCACCAGGTGCTCCTTGGAAACCTTATGGGATGGTTCTACTCTGTCCTGTAGGGTCTCTATGAATTGGAATCGACTTGACAGCAATGGGTTTGGATTTTTTGGTTTAACTAAGAATATTGTGGGCTAAAGACATAGCAGATGATTAATTTTAAAAGAATTGAAAGGAAAAAAATCTAAATTGAGAATTTGGTGTATATATATATATACATATATATATATGGAAACCCTGGTGGCGTAGTAGTTAAATGCTACAGCTGCTAACCAAAGGGTCAGCAGTTTGAATCCACCAGGCGCTCCTTGGAAACTCTATGGGGCAGTTCTACTCTGTCCTATAGGGTTGCTATGAGTCAAAATCGACTCGACGGCACTGGGTTTGGTTTTTTTTTGGGGGGGGGTGGTTATACATATATATATGAAAAAAAAAAAAAACCTATGGCCATCAAGTCGATTCCAACTCAAAGTGACCCCATAGGACAGGGTGGAACTGCTCATAAGATTTTCAAGGTTGTAAATCTTTATGGAAGCAGACTGCCATATCTTTTGCGCATGGAGCAACTGATGGGTTCCAATCACCTTTCGGTTAGCAGCTGAGAGCTTAAGTACTGTACCACCAGGGCTCCTATGTGTGTGTGTATATATATATGTGTGTGTGTATATATATATATGTGTATCTACATATTTTATATATATATATTCCAGTAGCAATAAGTTTGTCCAAACACTCAGTTATGCAGCAAATCACAATTTGTCAGGTGTGGCACGGGTAGCTTACAGTTATTAGCTTTGGTCCAATGCTTGTAGCCTTGGGAACAAAGGCGTTACAGTCTCTGCACATTTAAAAAGCAATTTCATAAATTTAAAATGCTAACAGTTTCCCATAAATGCTGCCATAATTATTTTAAATCACCTAATAATATTCCAGGAGAACAAAGTGACTTAACTGTGTTATGCCTAAGTCCCTATCACAGAAAACAACTTCATGAGTGAATTTTTCTTTGTTTTTGTTTTTTCCACTTTTTATTAAGATATCTGTCATCACCCAATTATTATTGTTGTTCTCAAAAAACCATCTTAATGGTTTAAATATTTACAATATTTAAATATCACATCTTTAAGACAGGCATAAAAAATGATTCAATCAATTTAAAGAATACTGACTAATGTGGAAAATGAATAGAAAAGAGAGCTATACAAAAGGCTTTTTTATGTACTAAAAATCTCCAACCTGAACCATACCTATCAGCATGGGAAAATCACATGAGATGATTTTACAAGTGAAAATAATGAGAAAATAATATCTAAGCATATTTTAAAAAAATGAACTGCTAATTTTTCATAAAACTTCAGAATGTCTGAATAAATGAACGTATATTTGTACCTCCCAAAAAATAAAGTTTTTTGTTTTGTATTTTGTTGTTTATGAAACATCATATTACCTGGGTTTACGATGACAGTGGATGAAATCATATTTTGGATAGCTTTTGCCTCCTATGCATCAGGGTCTTATCTGCAACCATTCTCTGTATTTTCCATAACCAGCCACGTTCATCGGTATTGAGTTGTAGTGTTCAGGAGTTAAAAAAAAAAAAAAAATCAAACTTTGTTATATATTTTTAAATTTTCACAATAAAATGTTGAAGGAAAAAAAGGTCAAATATAAGCACCCTTGTATGGTTCAACCTCACAGTATGCCTTAATTCTATACCTTTGACTATCCTAAAATAGATTTCTGAAACTTCCCAGCCTCATCCCCTATATTTGGTCGCTTCTACTTAAGTGACCAGTACCTGAGAATCCAGAGGAGGAATGCCAAATATGTGCCATGCATTCTGCCACCCACAACCTGTATAAAACACAGCACTTAAGTTGAATGGATAGGATCTCCAAGTGCGTCCAGGGAAAGACCCCCACTTGACTTCCTGTATCTAGGGACACCAAAAAGTTCCCCATGGCCAGACTGGCCCTAGGCATCATCTGGAGGTCATTCAGGCCTTTGTCAAGTGCTAGTATGGCAACCGTGGTCTCCTCTAAAAGTTCCTTCACATGATCATTTAATGTGTTTCTATCCATCTAATTTTCAGTGTGTGCTTCCTTTTTATCTTGTCACCTACATTCTATGTAGTCCCTACAGCATCATCCTCCAGGCTTTTCCTGGTTTAGTCTTTCCTTTTGATAATATCTCAGGTAAACACTGCCAGTTTTAAGATTCTGGCAGGCATGTCTGCCAACCATAAGAACTTGATCAATGCATCTTTGCATGTAGACATTAAACAGTAAGTCATATAACCTGTTTGAGTGGATACAGTCTCAAAATAGTTGTACACAGTGGGAAAGGGTATCACAAGGAAGATGAGACAACTAAACTATTTATTAAACATTCAACCAACATTTACCGAGCCAATCTTATGAGCTAAGAACCTAACTTGCCAGCCTATCAAAATAAGGAGCTTCTTCTCACAGGCTTATAATGATTCTCAATGAATTATAACACAAAAATTTTACTTGGCTAAAATGTAAATTTCAATTTTTAAATTTTTTCTATTTTTATTTTTACACAATTACTGTATTCAGACAGCTTTAAAAGTTTAATAGTATTATTAGCCTTCTAATAAAATTAGTAGTCTCCAGCCCCACACACTCTGTATTTTAAACCTCCATTAAAAAGAAGTAATTCTTTTGACTCTCTTAGGTAATTATTTTGTAATTTTAAAATATTTTATTTATTTTAGCAAACAAATACCTTCATGCTGTTTGCTATGTGCTAAGCATTTTCCTGTGTAGGTTAACTCAGTAACTACTTACTTTTCTGTATAGGCATTAACCTGCAAGGCAGCTATTCCCAGTTTCCAGATAGCAAACTGAGGCAGAAAAAGGTCAAGCAACTTGCCCAAAGTCATGTGGCCGGTAAGTGTTAGAAGCAGGATTCTAACCCAAGCAAGCCTGGGTCAAGTCCATGCTTGTAACCACAACAATATCCAATTTCTAAGTTACTCCTGGGACTGCTATTAAATTTTCAATGTTGACATTATCTTTTGGTTTCCTAGAATAGACCAATAGTTGTATCTTAGATGACCATTCACAAGCTTTTAAGGCCCCAGACACTACTCACCTCATTAGGATGCAGAATGTGAACTTTGTGGTGCCAATTGACTGAGTTGTCCCATGACACTAAGATCGAAGCCTTAAAACCCAGAAAACCATCCTTGAAAGGTATTTGGTTATGTCTGAGAAGTATCTGTAACTGTGTTGTCTATGACTATATATGCATGTACATATATATCTGTACATACACATACATATAGATACTTCTCTCTGGGCACACATAGGTATCTACCTACCCATATCCTTACCCTTTCCTACCCATATACATACATGCCTATATACTTAGATATGTGACCATATACTCATTTCTGGTTATTATTGGTGTTGCCAAATGATATCTGTCATATTCTTCAGTACAAACATCCTTTTCTTTTGTGCACTTCTTAGTGGCATTGCTTACTTCGGTCAGGCTGTGCTCATTACACCCACATTCTGTGCTACTTTTTCCGTCATCAAAAATATTAAGTATCTACAATCTAGAGACTGAATGCCTCTCCTGACCCTGTTACTGGTAACCACCAACGAACACTGGTCTCTCTCTACGTATCTGTTCTTGTCTTCTTGTAAAAATGGGGTCATACAACATAAAAAATATAAATACTAACAAAATGAATTTGTTAAAATTAGAGGTACATTAAATACCCTAAATTTATAATATTGCTTGAAGAATTTCAAAATCTGCTGAAAGTTAACTATATTATTTTAAATGTACATAGTAATTTGAACTGAGTTAACCTATTTTGAGAAACAAATATTTACATGTAAATAAATTGTACACTATATATTTACAATATATATATATCTTCAAAATCCTTGAAAAACCCTGCATTACTAAAGCTCCCCTTAGTTATGTTGTTTATCTCCTTAAAACTTATATTTTAAATAATACATAAATGAACTTCCATCTAGACTACTTTCTAATACGAATCTTGAATAAGTAAAGTGTATAACAATAAGTTGTGCAAAGATAAAGCTTTATATTTTTTATATTTAGAATGGAAATTAGTGCTTTCATTCCCCCAATGAAAAAAGAAAAGAACAACTATATGGATAACATCAAATTAAAATACTTAAATGCTTTTAAAAATAAAATATTTTAACAAGCCTACATATAAACTATTTGGTCTTTCTTCTTTCTCAAAATTACCTTTCAGCTTTCAACTTCAAAGTCAAAATCTAGAATAACCCTAAATATTTACCGATAAGAAAGAAGCTCAAAATTACAATATACTTCCTATTTATGTCCGAATTTATCAGAACTACAAATCCCAATAGTTTATTTATAAATAAATTCTTTTACACCTTATTATTACAAGTACCTGACCCACTTCAGAAGAGAGTAGTAGAATTTAATCTTGCATTCAAAACTCAGTCTTCCTGTGGTGAAAGCTTTGAAAAACCGGGCATTTTTGCCCAGTATCAGCTCAACACAGTAAGAGGAAATAAGCCACATGGCATAATTCATTTTGTCAGGAAGGAATCAATCAGGTCTTCCTAGATAGTAGAGAGTCAGCTACAGGACATGAGTAATGAATCAGGCCCAGGAACCTACAACAAAAGTTCAAATCACAGTATATATGCAAAGTGACTTGCATGAGCCTTAAAAAAAAAAAAAAAAAGGCAGGTTTCTGACAAGTAAGCCACCTAAATATGTATTCTCCATCATTTGTATAGACTAGAAATTCAACTAGACAAACAGTAAAGAGGATATATTTAACAAATTTATACAGAGTAAAGAGGATATGTTTTTTTAAAAAAGAAAGAAAAACCAGAGGATTTGATTCAATACAAAAAAAATCCCCCATATTTACAAAGAAGAAAGCCATGTGATCATCTCAATCAATATAGAAAAATTATTTGACAAAATGCAGCATCCACTCATGATGTAAACTCTTACAATACTTAAATAATACCAGTAAAAGGAACATCCTTAGCCTGATAATAAGCACCTGCACAGGATTACACAGCCAATTATGGAAATTGCTGTCAATAAGTTGTACACCTATAAAAAGATGAAATGGCAAAAGTTGTATGATAGACATGTTTACAACCATGATAAAAAAAAAAAAAAAAGAGTAGCTGCTGAGGCTGCTCATGTACAACCAAACACCTCATGGGATTTGGTTCCCTGGTTTGGAGTTTAGAGTCATGGCTTCATGGAACATCCCAGTTCATTGGGCTAATAACACATTTAGAGCTTCTGTTCTACCTCCCAGCCACATCTTTCTTCCACAGAGCTACTGGTAGTTAGCAGTCAATTGTTTTAACCACAGTGCTATCAGGGCTCCTTAGAATCAGGTATAGGAGAAGGAAATGGATGTGCGGCTAATTGCCTCCATAAACAATTGCCTCCTTTGCCATGACACCAGAAGAAATTGATGGTGCCCAGCTACCATTACTGATTATTTTGATCAAAGATTCTGTATCCTGGTCAAAAAGGAGAAAATGCATGCAAGCAATTCAAATTCTCATGGACTCCAGACTTTCTGGAGCCACGGAGGCTGGATGAACCTCTGAAACTACTGCCCTGAAATAATCTTTAAACATTAAACCAAAATTCCCTGAACTTCTTAAAACCAAACAATAGCTTAATTAGTAAAGAATGTCTGCCTTGAGCTTTATGCTCTTCTAAGACCTAAATATATGGAATCAAAGGGACAACAGAAACCTGAAAGATTAGATAGGAACCTTATGAGGCAGTGAGTTTACGTTAATGGATGAGGAAAAACTCAGAAAAGGAGGGTGAGAATGGTTGCACAACTCGAAGAATGTAATCAATGTCACCTAATTGTACATGTAGAAATTGTTGAATCGGTGTGCATGTTTTGCTGTGTATATTCTCAACAACAAAAATATATAATAAATTATTAAAATATATATATATATATATATAGCTAACATTTTAATGGGTCTGGTTTTAGCTAACATCTTTAATGGCAAAATACTGAATGCATTCCCTCTAAATTTCTGAACAAGTCTTGAATGATTTTTTTGAGGAAGATGGCATGAGTGGTAAACTTTCTGGTTTCTTACCTATATTAGAATCTTTGTCTTGCTTGTATACACTGTTTGATTTGTTAAATTATATTTCAATATTTTAGGAGAAACAACCATCTCTACAAACCTGCATATGAAATTCTCCTCTCCTTTCAGGATTATATCTTTAAGCCTTTTCTCAGTTTATCATCCAGGAAAGATCTCTTTATCCAGTGATCCCACCACTTTCTTTGTAATTCTTTGACATCTAGAATTATCATTATGTTCCATGGTAAAAAAAAAAAAAAATTGGTAACAGTTATTTTTGTAATTCCTGTTCTCCCTGTTGAATTAAAAGCTCCTTGAAGAATGAGACTTTTTTTAAGGAAATATTAATTGATTACCAACTTTGCCTAAATGGGCTCAGTTGGGTGCTATTGAGAAAAGATAGTAAAGAGAAAGTCTCATTCTTAAAAAAAAAAAAAACCCAGAATATCTTTTCTCAATAGCACCCAACTGAGCCCATTTAGGCAAAGTTGGTAATCAATTAATATTTCCTAAAAGAACGGAAATTTCCTGTTAAACATTAGACAGGAATTGGAGAAACATTTCACATTACCCATCATATAGAAGCACTGAAGCTTGCTTATTTCACTCATTTAGGCTACTTCTTGCTGTTTAGTGTACCTTCTGCTGACATAGTTGTTAAAATTCAAATGAAGCATTAATTAACTGCCACTCAATTTTTTTTTTTTTTTTTACAAGTACCTAGTGCTTTGGGGCTTCACATAAGAAGGGACTACAACAGATTAAGAAAAGCAATAGGATACTTTCCTAAATAGAAAAGTATAAATTATCTCTTCTTTTCCAACTGAAATAAAAAAATCTTAGTTCTTTTACCAAAGAAAATTGATAAACTATCTGATGATCCACAAAACTGTGCACTATAAGAAGCCAAAACAAAATTGTGGAAGAGCAGGGACATGCAATATAATTTTTTTCTCCCTTCATCTCACAGATGGTAAGGTAGATAACTTTAAGAAGTTTATCAGAAATGGAGCTGGCTCTCTCAAAAGCTCAAAAAGAAATTAGATGATTTATTTATAAGGACCTTCAGATAAAAACTCAGCATCTTATGCCAAGCATATTTCCAAACAGGCTTTTTAAATCACTATTCTGAGGCAGAGAATTTTGGAAAAAGGACAAAACACGCATAAGATGATCAAGTCTTTCAGCACTAACATAACATTTTCCAAAATGATGACATCCATGTTTATTATCAGAAAAGATTCACTTTCTTTAATATTGGAATTCTACTGACCTATGTGGATACAATTAAAACATAGTTAAATATATAGCTACGTGCTGTATGCATTTAGCATTATACCCTGCCTCTATCTTTTTAAAAATTAAAAAATGTTTATCATTAATAAAGATCAGAATATTTTCTAGAAGATGAAAAATGAAGAGATCAGAATCTAGTATAATGATTGATATATGGAAATCACTCAAATATATGTTGAAGAAAAAAATAAAAGGAAAGGAGAAAGAGAATCAAATATATGTTTCTAGCTCTATTCAAAATAGATGTTTTAAAATTACAATTTTAAATAGAGATGAGTCATTTAAAAATGAAAGCAACTATTTAGAATGAAGGAAAATTCTTTAAATAATGCATGAATTAATTTCAATGACTTTATTTCAGATTCCCCTAAATGTTACCTTTCTACTCTCAAACTTCCGTGGTTTTAAGCTTTTTTTTTTTTAATTTTTAATTCTTTCATTCATCATAGTGTTTTCCCTGCTTTTGCTTGCAGAACGTTCTGAAATTGAAAAATTCTGAAGTCACTTTTTGCCTATCACTGCCACAGAAAGTAAGAGGTGATTGTTGAGAGGACCTAATCTCATAACAAACTATTTTATTTGATTGAGATTTTAAAATTCAGTTTAGCTCAATCACTTTGCCCTGTCTTTAAAGAAATCCAGAATAACGCTATGTAAATTTTGACATTATACAAGCGAAAAGGCTCGAAGAGAGATAAGGGCCTTATTTCTACAGAATCAGAAAGGTGGTGCATCTCAGACAGAAGGGTCTGGTTCTAGCAGGAAAGTTGATCTGCGATCTTTGCAACCCTGAGGCTGGAAGTTCACTTTGACATTTTCTGATCTAAATGCAATATTCCAAATAGACTTTTTTTACGGGAAAGATAATGCACTGACTAGCTTAAATTAATCTTAGCATAGGTAGCAATCACATCTCTCATTGTAGAATATTGAATTTATTTTCTAGTACACATTATTGAGACAGGGTTAACTGTGCAGGGGGCTGAACAAAAGCACTTTTAAAAGGTTCTTATCTAGAAGTTGGGTAAATGGGAACCACACCCTATTGTGAGACAGATAAGATTAACTGTGATGGTGGAACAAGAGCTTTCAAAAGGATTACCATCTAGAAGCTGGAAATCCACCCTGTCAACATGAGATAGGATTGAGGCAGCCCCTGAGGCAGCCCCTGAATTACTATCTCCTTCTTAGTGTCTTTCTAGTCCCCTCCTCCTTTGCAGGCTCCGTACGCACAGAGGAGCAGAGTGTGACTGCTGTTTGACCTTCCTTAGCCCTCCAAAGATAGGGATGTAGTGCCAGAAGATCAAGTGCACTTGTGCTATATCCCATAATCCGTGATGCCAAGGGCTGCCGAGAGGACTACATCTTGAATATCAGCAGGTTCCATCTTAGATTCTAGATGCACGCGCAACCTAATTAACATGCACCACTGTTCTGAGAAGTACCTGCCCCTTGAAAGAAGCCCACTAAATATTCATTACTCTGTTGTCTTCACCGAAACCATATAATCCACAGCCTTGCTTCCCTTTTCGAGTTAGTCTTTTGGAGACGGTAAGATACCCCCTAACTCCTTTTGCTTTACTCAAGCAAAATAAAGCTTGCTGAAGATAAAGTTTGTCTTTCACATGTATTCTTACTTGGAAAAAGACAAGGACCCTTTGTGTCAGATTGGCAATTGGTAATTACTTTACGTGAAGGTTTATAGAACAAGCTAGCTTTTCATTAAACAGTACACATATTGTTTTATGGTTAACAACCCGATAACTAGTAAACTCTCTTCTCAAGCTTTGGTTCCCTATTATCAGCTTTTCTGTCCCATCCTGCCTTCTACTCTTTACCCCTGGGCTGCCGTGCCCCTTTAATCTTGTTTTGTTTTATGACTCTGTCTAATTTTTCACTAAAGGGTGAACCTCAGGAGTGACTTTAGTACTGAGCAAAAAGGGTGTCCAGGGGCCATAATCTCAGGGTTTCTCCAGTCTCTGTCAGGCCAGTAAGTCTGGTCTTTTTTTGTGAGTTAGAATTTTGTTCTACATTTTTCTTCAGCTCTGTCCTGGACACTCCACTGTGATCCCTCTCAGAGAATTCAGTGGTCGTAGCTGGGCACCATCTAGTTGTACCGGAGTCAGTCTGGCGGAGGCCGTGGCAGTTGTGGTCCGTTAGTCTTTCAGACTAATCTTTCCTTTGTGTCTTTAGTTTTCTTCATTTTTCCTTGTTCCTGAAGGGATGAGACCAGTGGAGTATCTTAGATGGCTGCTCTTAGGCTTTTAAGACCCCAGATGTTACTCGCCAAAGTAGAATGTAGAACATTTTCTTTATAAACTATGTTATGCCAAATGAGCTAGATGTTACCCGAGACCATGGTCCCCACAGCACTGAGCCCAGTAGTTTGGTCCCTCAGGGAGTTTGGATGCTTCCATGACCTTGCCTTGGTCAAGTTGTGCTGGCTTCACCAGTATTGTATATTGTCTTACCCTTCACCAAAGTTACCATGTTTCCATTGTCTGTTTGGTGTTTTTCCATCTTCACCACGACCACCCTCGTAACCACAAAAGATTGTTTCTTTTTGAGTGTAAACCTTTTCATGAGTTTTTACAGTAGTGGTCTCATACAATATTTGTCCTTTTGCGATTGACTTATTTCACTCAGCATAATGCCCTCCAGATTCATCCATGCTGTGACGTGCTTTGCAGATTCATCATTGTTCTTTATTATTGCGTACTACTCCATTGTGTGTATGTGCCATAACTTTTTATCCACTCTTCTGTTGATGAGCATCTAGGTTATCTCCATCTTTTTGCTATTGTGAACAATGCTGCAATGAAGATGGGTATGTATATTTCTATTTGTGTGATGGCTCTTATTTCTCTAGGATATATTCCTAGGAGTGGGATTGCTGGAACATACGCTTTTTCTATTTCTAACTTTCTAAGGAAGTGCCATATCGTTTTCCAAAATGGTTGTACCATTTTGCATTTCTACCAGCAGTGCATAAGAGTTCCAGTCACCCCGAAGCCTCTCCAATATTTGTTATTTTCTGGGTTTTTTTTTTTTTTTTTTTTTTGTGTGTGCCAGTAATGCCAGTGTGAGATGGTATCACATTGTAGTAGTTTTAATTGGCACTTCTGTAATGGCTAGTGATAATGAGCATTTTCTCATGTTGGCCGTTTTAATGCCTTCTTTGGTGAAGTGTCTGTTCATTTCCTTTGCCCATTTTTTAGTTGGATTATTTGTCTTTTTGTTGTAGAGGTGTTGGATTTTCCTGTAGATTTTAGAGATTAGGCTTTAGCCTGATTTGTAATAGCCAATCATTTTTTTCCCAATCTGTAGGTTCTCTTTTTGCTCTTTTGATGAAGTCTTTTAATGAGCTTAAGTGTTTAATTTTTAGAAGATCCCACTTACGTAGCTTATCTTCTGGAGTCTGTGTTGTTAATTATGGTTTGTTTCCTGTTAATACCATTTATTAGGGCCTCTAGCATTGGTCCTATTTTTCCTTCTTTAAACTTTATAGTTTTTGGCTTCATATTTAGATCTTTGATCCATTTTGAGTTAGTTTTTAAATAGGGTGTGAGTTATGGGTCCTGTTTCATTTTCTTGCAGATGGACATCCAGTTTTGCCAGCACCGTTTGTTAAAAAGACTCTCTTTTCCCCATTTGATAGACTTTGGGCCCTTGTCAAAGATCAAGTGACTGTAGGTGGATGGATTTACATCTGGGTTCTCAATTCTGTTCCATTGGTCAATGTATCTGTCATTATACCAGTAACCAGGCTGTTTTGACTATCATAGCTGTATAGTAGGTTCTGAGATCAGATAGTGCAAGTTGATTCTTCCTCTTCAATACTTGATTCTTCCTCTTCAATAGTGCTTTACTTATCTGGGACCTCTTCCCTTTCCGTATAAAGATAATGATTAGTTTTTCCATCTCATTAAAGAATATTGTTTGTATTTGGATTGGGATTGCATTGTATTTGTAGTTTTTTGGCGGGGTAGAACTGACAATTTCACAATGTTGAGCCTACCTATCCATGAGCATAGTATGTTTTTTCATTTATGTAGATTGCTTTTAGTTTCTTGCAGTACTGTTTTGTAGTTTTCTTTGTATAGGTCTTTCACATCCCTGATTAGATTTATTCCTAAGTATTTTATTTTTTTAGGGGCTATTATAAATGGTATTGTTTTCCTGATATGATTTTCTTCATTCTCTTTATTGGTATATAGGAAAGCAACTGATTCTTGTATGTTTATCTTGTATCCTGCTACTCTGCTGAGTATTTCTATTAGTTCCAGTAGTTTCCTTATGGAGTCTTTTGGAATTTCTATGTATAGTTTCATATCATCTGCAAATAGGAACAGTTTAACTTCTTCACTGCCAATAAGGGTGCCATTTATTTCTGTTTCTTGCCTTATTGCTCTAGCTAGGGCTTCCAGCACAATGTTAAATAGGAGTGGTGATAAAGGGCATCCTTGTCTTGTTCCTGTTCTCAAGGGGAATGTTTTCAGTCTCCGCTTGAGAATGATGTTGACCGTTTTTGGATAGATGCCCTTTTTATTATGTTGAGAAATTTCCTTTCTATACCTATTTTATTGAGAGTTTTGATCAGGAATGGTGTTGGACTTTGTAAAATGCCTTCTCTGTCTCCACTGAGATAATCATGTGATTCTCTTCTTTCCTTTTATTTATGTGGTGGATTAAGTTGATTGATTTTTTAATATTGAGCCATCCTTGCATAAAAAAAAAAAAAAAAAACATCCTTGCATACGTGGTATGAATCCTACTTGGTTGTGGTGTATTATTTTTTTGATATGATGCTGAGTTCTCTTGACTGGAATTTTATTGAAAATTTTTGCATCGATATTCATGAGAGGTATTGGTCTGTAATTTTCTTTTTTTGTGGTGTCTTTGCCTGGTTTTGGTATCGGGATTATGCTGGCTTCATGGAATGAATTTGGAAGTATCACTTCCTCTTCTATGTTCTAAAATAGTTTGAGTAGCATTGGTGTAAGCTCTTCTGTGAATGTTTGGTTGAATTATCCAGTGAAGCCATCTAGGATGGGTTTTTTTGTTGTTTTGGGGAGTTTTTTATTACTTTTTCAATCTCTTCTCTTGTTATGGGTCTGTTCAGGTTTTCAACTTCAGTTTGTGTTAGTTTGGGTAGATAGTATGTTTCTAGAAATTTGTCCATTTCCTCTATGTTTTCTAATTTTTTGGAGTCTGGTTTTTCGTAATAGTCTGTTATGATCCTTTTATTTTTTTTTAAGTTGGGTGGTCTGTTGTAATGTCCCCCATTTCATTTCTTATTTGGGCTTTTGTGTCCTCTTGTGTTTTTCTTTTGCCAATTTGGCCATGGTTTGTCGATTTTGTTGAGCCTTTCAAAGAACCAACTTTTGGGTTTTGTTGATTCTTTTGTTTTTCTCTTCTCTATTTCGTTTATTCTGCTCTGATCTTTATTATTTCCTTTCTTCTGGTGTCTGGGGTCTTCTTTTGTGTTCTATTTGGTAGGGTTGTGTAGCTAATGTTTTGATATTGTTTTGATTTCTTTTTTGATGTGTGCATCTATGGCTATAAATTAACCTCCGAGCACTGCCCTTGCTGTGTACTAAAAGTTTTGGTGTGATGTGTTTTCATTCTTTTTGATTCTAGGAATTTTTTGATTCCATCTTTGCTTTCTTCTCTCACCCAGTGGTTTTTAAATGTTGTTATTCAGTTTCCATATAATTGATTTTTTTTTTCCTTGCTCTTCCTATTGTTAATTTCTACTTTGATGACATTGTGATCAGAGAAGATGCTTTGTACCATCTCAATGTTTTAGATTTTGTTGGGAGTTACTTTGAGGCCTAAGATGTGGTCTATTCTGGAGAACATCCCATGTGCCTTGAAAAAGAATGTGTACTTTGCAGATGTTGGGTGGAGTGTTTCTATGTATGTCTATGAGGTCAATCTATGACTGATTTTGTCCTTTAGATCTTCTGTATCTTTGCTGAGTTTCTTTCTAGATGTTCTCTCCTTTACTGAGAGTGGTATGTTGAAGTTTCCTACTATTATTGTTGAACCGTCGATTTCTCTTTTCAGTGCTGTTAAGGGTTTTTTTTTTTTTTTTTTTAATGTATTTTGGAGCCCTGTCATTGGCTGCATAGATATTTATTACAGTTAATGTCTTCATGATGGGTTGTCCCTTAAATCAATACATAATGCCCTGCTTTGTCTTTTGTGGTGGATTTTGTTTTGAAGTCTATTTTATCTGAGATTAGTATTGCCATTCCTGCTCTTTTTGGGAAGCTGTTTGCTTGATATATTTTTTTCCATCCTTTGATTTTTAATAAATTTACCTCTTTGTTTTTAAGGTGTGTCTCTTGTAGACAGCATATTCATGGATCCTGTTTTTTTTAATCCATTCTGTCACTCTCTGTCTCTTTATGGGTGCATTTAGGCCATTTACGTTCAGTGTAATTATTAATAGGTGTGAGTTTAGTGCTGTCATTTGGTAGTGCCTTTTTGTGGTGCTGACGTTTCTTTGTTCCCTTTTCTCTCCTGGGCTGAATTCCTTTGTTTGTGGGTTCTTTTTCATTGCTTTTGTTTTTTGTAGATTTTGTTTTTACTGAAACTTTGTTTTTCTTCTTTATTTTGATGAGTAGGTTTGTTAACTCTCTTTGTGGCTACTTTGATATTTACCCTTATCTTCCTAAGTTTGAATAAGTCTTTTATTACTTGGTATCACCTTGCCTTCCACTCCATTAGAAAGGAACCTCTTATTGTTCTTGCATTGCTGTCATTTATAGATTAACCTCTCTGGTTCCCTGTTGCAAATCTTTTAGATTTGATAGTGCCTGAGAGTTCATTTTTAGGTTGGTCTCTGGCTGGTGCAATCTTGAACCCTAGATTCCAACTGCCATCTGATGTTGTTTGTTCTCAAACTGAAGAACTCCCTTTAATAATTGTTGTAAATTTGGTTTTGTTTTTACATATTTCCTTAATTTTTGTCTATCTGCAAATGTCCTAATTTCACCATCATATATGAACAAGAGTTTTGCGGAATATATTATTCTTGGTTGGCAATTTTTTTTTCTTTCAGGGTTTTATACATGTTTTCCCATTGCCATCTTGCCTGCATGGTTTCTGCCAAATAATCAGTCTTATTGTTTCCCCTCTGTATGTGACTTTCATTTTTCTTGAGTTGCTCTCAGGATTCTTTCTTTATCTTTGGTTTTAGCGAGTGTGATTATGATATGCCTTGGTGATTTTTGGAAACCCTGGTGGTGTAGTGGTTAAGAACTCAGCTGGCTAGCCGAAAGGTTGGCAGTTCAAGTGCCCCAGGCACTCCTTGGAAACTGTATGGGGCAGTTCTACTCTGTCCTATAGCGTCACTATGAGTCAGAATCAACTTGACAGCAACAGGTTTGGTTTGGTTAATGGGCTTGGTGATTTTCTTTTGGGGTCTATTCTACATGAGGTTCATTGAACTTGGATGATCAGCTTTTCATCTTTTATGATTTTAGGGAAGTTTTCTGTCAGTAATTCTTCAATCATACTCTCTGTGTTGCCCGTTTTCTTCCCTGTTCTAGAACTCCAATCACTAGAAAATTTTTGTTTTTGATAGTATCCCACATATTAGGGACGTTTTCTCTTAGTGATTCTTCAATGATCCTCTCTGTGTTTTCCATTTTCTTCCCTTGTTCTGGAACTTCGATCACTCATAAATTTTTGTTTTTGATACTATCCCAAATTATTCTTTTTTCTGATTTTTTCTCAAACAGGGTGGTATCCAAGTATTTGTCTTCACTTTCATTTTGACTCTGTCTTCCATTGTTTCATACCCACTGCTCAGATCTTCTATGACACTGTCCATTTCTGAGATCTTGTTGTTTATCTTTTGGATTTCTAATTTTTCTTTTTATATGATTTCTACTTGTGAATTTGACATTTTGCTCCTGAATTCTTCCCTTGTTTTGTCTGTATTTTCCATAACTTTGTCTCCCTTTTCCATGAATTTCTCTATTTTTTCCTCATTTATGTCTGCTTTTTGCTTCTACTCTTGGATTCCTCTGAATATTAAAGATTTGAATTCCCTATCAGGTAGTTCGGACACCCTGGTGGCATAGTGGTTAAATGCTGTGGCTGCTAACCAAAGGGATGGCAGTTTGAACCTGCCAGGTGCTCCTTGGAAACTCTATGGGGCAGTTCTACTCTGTCCTATAGGGTCACTGTGCGTTGGAATTGACTTGATGGCACTGGGTTTGGTTGTGGTATCAAGTAGTTCCAGTACTTTTTCTTGTACAGGAAAGTTATCTGGTATTTCATTTTGGAGCCCTACTGGAACCATCCTATCCTGTTTTTTAATGTGTCTTGAAATCATCTGGTATCTTTGGGACATTCAGTAGTTATTTTTTTGTTTATTGATTGTAGATTTGTTTGTTTCTTCCTGCTTTTTTGTTTTATTTGGCTATGTCTGAGCAGGTGCGCTGTGCATTCTTTGTTGTTTGCTTGTCTGTGGACATGATACTTTTCACCTCTTTGTCCAATGGGCAGGGCCAGTCAATCAGCTATGTTGGAGCAGGGCAGGTCCAGCTGAAGGGGAGATGCTGGAATGGGTTGTTTGTGGCACATACTGGGGCCCATAGGGTGGGCCAGGGGTCAGTGCCAGGCAGGTTCTGGTAGGCTGTTCCTGTGCTGTTCAGGGGTGTGATGTTCAGTGCATGGTACAGATAGGCAGGAGGGAGTGTGGAGGCTGTGATGTGTGGAGCTAAGTCTTGTATAGGAAAGAAGAGAGAGGAGAGAGAGACAGGAACTGGAAAAAAAAAAAGTGCTAAGGGAGCCTGCCTTTGGGGTGGAGAGACAAGAAATCAAGATATGAAGAAAAACAAAAAGGAAAAAAGAAAAATAAATAAATAAAGATAAAAAAAGGAAATTCCCCCAGGGATCCTACTGGTAACCAGGTAATTGGCTCCCAGGCCTTGGGACACATCCTGTTTAGATGGGGCAGAGATGGTACAGAGCTCCAGGTATTCAGGAGACAGGAAAGGAAGGAAACTAAAGAGAGTTGAGAAATGAAGAAAAACAAAAAAGGAAAAAATAATAAAATTAAATTAAAAAAATAAAGAAATTCCCCCAGGGATCCCACTGGTGTGGCTGCAAAGACTGGTGATTTGGCTCCCATGCACAGCAGTACAGCCCATCTAGAAGGGGTGGAGATGGCATGCAGCATCATGTATTCAGGACACAGGAAAAGAAAGTAAGTAGAAAGAGAAGGGAAATTGAGAAATGAAGAAAAATAAAAAAGGAAAAGAAAACAAACAAAAGTCCCAGGGATCCCACCAGCATGGTGGTGTGGCTGGGAAAGCAGTTTTCCAGCTCAGCAGTACCTCACAGCCTGTCAAGACGAAGCAAAGATGGCACATGGAGCCAGGCGTTTGAGAGAAAGGAGGGGAAAAAGGTGAGAAAAAGGGAAGAAACCAAAAGAAGCCAAAAAAGAAAATCAATGCCAGCAACAAAGATATGGCACTGAACAAGCCAGCCTGTGTGGGCAGGGTGAACCCAAGCAGCACTGAGCCAGCACTTCCTGGCTGAATGATCACAGCCTGCTGGGATGTGGCAGAGGCCTAGAAACAGGAAGAAGGGTGGAGGGTGGGAAAGCTTGTATCGCTGGTTATTGGGTGCTCTGTCTCCTGCTTGGAGCTCCATGAAACTGCTTTCTGACAGGAATCCAAGATGATGAATCCATGCTGCATTAGCTGATACGGGACTTCCACTCCGTATCTCTCCCCATTCTCTGATCTCTGTCAATTTCTTATTCCATTTGGTGCTTAGTTAAGATCTTTATCTCTTCATTTGAAGTTTAAGGTTTCAAGATTGACATTTGTCTCTGATTTACTTAGTTTTTCATGTCTTTGCTATGGAGGGACTCCAGTGTTTCTGTCTATAGTGCCATATTGGCTCTGCCTCACACATTATCTTCTTGTGAGCTTGGGGTCTGTGAATTTTGCTCAGAGAATGGTTGCTCCTGAATGATCTGGCCATTCGAATTTCAGAACTACAGTAATAAAAAAGAAAACCATGAAGCACAAAGAATTAACAACCAGGCTTTCTAGAATACCAACTTGGCATTGTTATTGTTATTGTTAGGTGTGGTCAAGTTGGTTCCAACTCATAGCAACCCTAGGGACAACAGAAAGAAACACTGTCCAGTCCTGCACCATCCTCACAATTGTTGCTATGCTTGAGCTCATTGTGGCAGCCACTGTGTCAGTCCATCTCGTTAAGAGTCTTCCTCTTTTTCGCTGACCCTCTCCTTTACCAAGCCTGATGTCCTTCTCCAGGGACTGATCCCTCCCGACAACATGTCCAAAGTATGTGAGAGGCATTCTTGCCATCCTTGCTTCCAAGGAGCATTCTGGTTGTACTTCTTCCAAGAAAAATTTGTTTATTCTTTTGGCAGTCCATGGTATATACAATATTCTTCACCAACAACGTAATTCAAAGGTGTTCATTCTTCTTTGGCCCTCCTTATTCATTGTCCAGCTTTCATATGCATATGAAGTGATTGAAACCAGCATGGTTTGGTTCAGGTGCACTTTAGTCCTCAAGGTGACATCTTTGCTTTTTAACACTTTAAAGAAATTTCTTGTAGCCAATTTGCCCAATGCTTTGCATCTTTTGACTTTTTGACTGCTGCTTGCATAGGTGTTGATCCTAGTAAAATGAAATCCTTGACAACCTCAATCTTTTCTCCGTTTATCATGATGTTGTTTATTAGTCCAGTTGTGAAGATTTTTGTTTTCTTTATGTTGAGGTGTAATCCATACTGAGAACTGTGGTCTTTGATCTTCATCAGTAAGTGCTTCAAGTCTTCTTCACTTTCAGCAAGCAAAGTTGTGTTATTAATGAGTCTTCCTCCAATCCTTATGCCCCTTTCTTCTTCATATTGTCCAGTTTCTTGGATTATTTGCTAAGCAAACAGATTGAATACGTATGGTGAAAGAATACAACCTTGACACACACCTTTCCTGACTTTAAATCATTCAGTATCCCCTTGTTCTGTTCGAACAACTGCCTCTTGATCCATCTACAGATTTCTCATGAGCACAATTAGCTGTTCTAGAATTCCCATTCTCTGCAACATTATCCATAATTTGTTATGACCCACACGGTTGAATGCCTTAGCATAGTCAATAAAACATAGGTAAATGTCTTTCTGGTATTCTCTACTTTCAGCCAGGATCCATCTGACATCCGTAATGATATCCTTGGTTCTGCATCCTCTTCTAAATCTGGCTTGAACTTCTGGTGGTTCCATCAATATACTTCTGCAGACACTTATGAATGATCTTCAGCAAAATTTAGCTTGTGTGTGATATCGATGATATTGTTAGATAATTTTCACATCCAGTTGGAACACTTTTTGGGGGATCAGCATAAATATACATCTCTCTTCTGGTCTGCTGGCCAGGTAACTATCTTCCAAATTTCTTGACGTAGACACGTGAGCACTTCCAGAGCTACATCTGTTTGTTGAAACATCTCAGTTGATATTCCCTCAATTCCTGGAGCCTTGTTTCTTGCCAATGCCTTCAGTGCAGCTTGGACTTCTTCCTTCAGTACCGTTGGTTCCTGATCATATGTTACCTCCTGAAATGACTGAACATCAACCAATTCTTTTTGGTATAGTTACTCTGTGTATTCCTTCCATCTTCTTTTGATGCTTCCTGTCATTTAATGTTTTCCCCATAGAATCCTTCAGTACTGCAATTTGAGGCTTGAATTTTTTCTTCAGTTCTTTCAGCTTGAGAAATGCTGAGCCTGCTCTTCCCTTTTTGTTTTCTATCTCCAGCTCTGTGTACATGTCATCATGTTACTTTACTTTCTCTTCTCTAGCTGCCTTTCAAAATCTTCTGTTTAGCTCTTTTACTTCACCATTTTTTCCTTTTGCTTTAGATGTTTGATGTTCAAGAGCAAGTTTCAGAGTCTCTTCTCACATCCATTTAGGTATTTTCTTTTCCTCCTGTCTTTTTAATGACCTCTTGCTTTCTTCATGTATGATGTCCTTAATGTCATTCCACAACTTTTCTGGTGTTTGGTCATTTGTATTCAACGTGTCAAATCTATTCTTGAGATGTTCTCTAAATTCAAGTGGGATACTTTGGCTCTGGTGGACTTTTTCTAATTTTCTTCAGTTTCAACTTGAATTTGCATATGAGTAATTGATGCTCTGATCCACAGTTGGCCTCTGGCTTTGTTCTGACTGGTCATATTGAGCTTTTCCATCATCTTTTTCCACAAATGTAGTCAGTTTGATTCCTGTGTATTCCATCTGGCAAGGTCTATGCGTATAGTCGCTGTTTAAAAAAAAAGTTTATGTTGGTGAAAATAGGTATTTGCAATGAAGAAGTTGTTGGTCTTGGCAAATTCAATCATGTGATCTCTGGCATTGTTTCTGTCACTAAGGCTGAATTTTCCAACTACCTCTCCTTCTTCTCTGTTTCCAACTTTCGTATTCCAATCACCAATAATTATCAGTACACCTGATTGCATGTTAGATCAATTTCATACTGTAGAAGTTGGTAAAAATCTTCAATTTCTTCATCTTTGGCATTAGTGGTTAATGTGTAAGTTTGAATAGTAGTCGTATTAACTGGTCTTCCTTGTAGGCACTTGGATATTATCCTATCACTGACAGTGTTGTACTTCAGGATAGATCTTGAAATGTTCTTTTTGAAGATGAACGCAACACCATTCCTTTTCAATTTGTCATTCCCCACATAGTAGACCATATGATTTTCCAATTCCAAATGACCGATAGCAGTCCTTTTCAGCTCAGTAATGCCTAGGATATCAATCTTTATGCGTTCCATTTTATTTTTTATGATTTTCAATTTTCCTAGATTTATACTTTGTACATCCCAGGTTCCGATTGTTAATGGATGTTTGCAGCTGTTTCTTCTCATTTTGAGTCATGCCACATCAGCAGATGAAGGTCCTGAAAGATTGACTACATCCACATCATTAAGGTCATCTCTACTTTGAGGAGGCAGCTCTTCCCCAGTAGTATTTTGAGTGCCTTCCAGCCTGAGGGTTCATCTTCTGGCACTGTATCAGACAATGCTCAGATGCTATTCATAAGGTTTTCACTGGCTAATCCTTTTCCGAAGTAGACTGCCAGGTTCTTCTTCCTAGTCTGCCTTACTTTGGAGGCTCAGCTGAAACTTGTCCATCATGGATGACCCTGTTAGTATTTGAATACCAATGGCATAGCTTCCAACACCACAGCAACACACAAGCCCGCACAGAATGACATACTGACAGACTCATGGGAGGACTATCAACTTATTTCCCACTAATAGTGTAGTGATTTCTTTTTGTGGTGAGAGCAAATGTGTCTTAAGTCACCGGCTATATCAAAATCACATATTTAAAAGTGTATTTGAAAATTCCCTTAAATCCCCTTTGTTCTAGAATTTGTAGTAAAGAGAGAGAAAAAGACAACTTTGGAAAACTTTAGGTACAAGCCAAACTCCCTAGGATGGCCAGAAGCATTATTTAAAATCAACATCACTTTGAAATCCCTCTCCTATATAATTGGGTAAATAAGTATACAGCAGCAGCTCTTGCTAATCCCGTAATTTAACAAAGTTTGCTATTTCTTAAGCCAGATTGTTGTTGTTATTAACTCCTGTCAAGTCAATTCCTAATTATAGAGGTCCTATGCACAACAGAAGGAAACACTGTCTGGTTATATCCCATCCACATAATCTTGCCATTCTTGAGCCCACTGTCACAGCCACTGTGTCAATCCACTTTGTCGATGATTTTCCTCTTTTTCTCTGACCCTCTACTTTACCAAACATGATGTTCTTCTCCAGGGACTGGTCCCTCCTGATAGCATGTCGAAAGTACATGAGACAAAGCCTAACCATTCTTTCTTCTAAGGAGCATTCTGGCTGTATTTCTTCCAAGATAGATTTGTTCATTCTTTTGGCATTCAGTGATATATAAAATATGCTTTGCCAACACCATAGTTGAAAGGTATCAATTCTACTTTGGTTTTCCTTATTCATTGTCCACCTTTCACATGCATATGAGGTGATGGAAAATACCATGGCTTGGGTCAGGTGCAACTTAGTCCTCAAAGTGACATCTTTGCTTTTTAAGACTTGAAAGAGGTCTTTTGAAGCAGATTTTCCAATGCAATACATCCTTTGCTTTTTTGACTGCTGCTTCTATAGGCATTGATTTTGGATCCAAGTAAAATGAAATCCTTGACAATCTCATTCTTACTCCATTTGTCATGATGTTGTTTATTGGTCCAGTTGTGAGGATTGTTGTTTTATGTTGAAGTGTACTCCATACCGAAGACTATAGTCTTTGATCTTCGTCAGTAAGTGCTTCAAGTCCTCTTGACTTTGAGCAAACAAGGTTATGTCATCTGCGTAACACAGGTTGTTAATGAGTCTCTCTCCAATCCTTATGCCCATTCTTCTTCATATAGTCCAGCTTCTCGGATCATTTGCTCCACATATAGTATTGAATAAGTATGGGGAAAGGATACAATCCCGACACATAACTTTCCTAATTTTAAACCACACAGAATCCCCTTGTTGTGTGTCATGGATTGAATTGTGTCCCCCCAAAAATATGTGTCAATTTGGTTAGGCCATGCTTCCTAGTATTGTGTGGTTGTCTTCCATTTTGTGATTGCAATTTTATGTTGGGAGGATTGGGGTGGGATTGTAACACCAACCTTACTCAGGTCACCTCCCCAATCCAGTGTGAAGGGAGTTTCTCTGGGGTGTGGTCTGCACTACCTTTTATCTCTCAGGAGATAGAAGGAAAAGGAAGCAAGCAAAGAGGTGGGGGCCTCCTACCACCAAGAAAGCAGCACCAGGAGCAGAGCACATCCTTTGGATCCAGTGTTTCTGCATCTGAGAAGCTCCTAGTCCAGGGGAAGATTGATAAGAAAGACCTTCCTCCAGAGAGAGAAAGCATTCCCCTGGAACTGACACCATGAATTTGGACTTTTAGCCTACATGACTGTGAGAAAATAAATTTCTCTTTGTTAAAACCATCCACTTGTGGTATTTCTGTTATAGCAGCACTAGATGACTAAGACATTCTGTTCAAATGACTGCCTCTTGACCTATGTACAGGTTCCTCATGAGCACAATTAAGTGTTCTGGAATTCCCATTCTTTGCAATAATAAGCATAATTTGTTATGATCCACACAGTTGAATGACTTTGCATAGTCAATAAAACATAGGTAAACATCTTTCTGGTAGTCTCGCTTTCAGACAAGATCCATCTGACATTAGCAGTGATATCCCTTATTCCACATCCTCTTCTGAATCTGGCTTGAATTTCTGGCAGTTCCTTATTGATGTACTGCTGCTAGCATTTTTTAATTATCTTTAGCAAAATTTCACTTGAGCATGATATTAATGATATTGTTTGATAATTTCCCCAATCTGTTGGATTAGCTTTCTTTGGAATGGGCATTCTTTGGAATAGATCTCTTCCAGTTAAATGGCCAGGTAGCTGTCTTCTAAATATCATGGTGTTGACAAAAGAGCACTTCCAGCATTGCATCTATTTGTTGAAACATCTCAGTTGATATTCTGTCAATTTCTGAAGCCTTGTTTTTTTGCCAATGCCTTCAGTGCAGCTTGGACCTCTTCCTTCAGCACCATCAGTTCCTGAGTGTATGCTACCTCCCGAAATGGTTGAACATAGACCAGTTCTTTTTTTGTACAGTGACTCTGTGTATTCCTTCCATCTTCTTTAGATGCTTCCTATATCATTCAATATTTTGCCCGTTGATTCCTTCAATATTGCAACTCAAGACTTGAATATTTTCTTCAGTCCTTTAACATTGAGATGCCTAGTTCATTATTGTCTTTTGGTTTTCTAACTCCAGATCTTTGTACATTTCTTTATACTACTTTCTTTTGTCTTCTCTAGCTGCCTTTTGAACTCTTTCGTTAAGCCCTTTTACTTCATCATTTCTTCCCTTTGTTTTAGCTACTCTACTTTCAAGAGCAAGTTTCAGAGTCTCTTGTGACATCCTTTTTGGTCTTTTCTTTCTTTCCTGTCTTTTAAATAACCTTTTCCTTTTTTCATGTATGATGCCCTTGATGTCATCCCACAATTCATCTGGTCTGCTGTCATTAGTGTTCAGTGTGTCAAATCTATTCTCGAGATTGTCTCTAAATTCAAGTGGGATGTAGTCAAGGTCATGCTTTGGCTCTTGTGGACTTGTTCTAATTTTCTTCAGCTTCAACTCAAAGTGGTATATGAGCAATTGATGGTCTGTTCCATAGCTGACCCCAAGCCTTATTATCACTGATGATACCAAGCTTTTCCACCATCTCTTTTCACAGATACAGTCAATTCGATTCACATGTATTCCATCTAGTGAGTCCATGTGTATAGTCACTGTTGATGTTGTTGAAGAGGTATTTCCAATGAATAGGTTATTGCTCTTGCAAAATTCTGTCATTTGATCTCCAGGTCACTTCTATCACCAAGGCCATATTTTCCAACTACTGATCCTTCTTCCAACTTCCAACTTCCACATTCCAATCACCAGTAATTATCAGTGCATCTTGATTGCCTGTTTGATCAATTTCAGACTGCAAAAATTGATAAAAATCTTCAATTTCCTCATCTTTGGCATTAGTGGTTGGTGCATAAATTTGAATAATGGTCACCTTGTGGGCATATGGATATTATCCTATCACTCACAGTGTTGTACTTCAGAATAGATCTTGAAATACTCTTTTTTATAATTAATGTGACACTGTTCCTCTTCAAGTTGTCATTCCCAGCATAGCAGACCATATGATTCAAAGCAGTCAATACCAGTTCATTTCAGCTCACTAATGCCTAGAATAGCTATCTTCAAGTGTTCCATTTCATTTTTGATGACTTCCAATTTTCCTAGATTCATACTTCATCCATTCCACATTCCAATTATTAGTGGATGCTTGCAGCTGTTTCTTCTCATTTTGAGTCATCCACATCAGCAAATGAAGGTCCCAAAAGCTTTACTCTACCCATGTCATTAAGGTCTACTCTACTTTGAGGAGGCAGCTCTTCCCAAATCATATTTTAGTGCCTTCCAACCTGAGAGGTTCATTCTCCAACACTATATCAGACAATATTCCACTGCTATTCATAAGGTTTTCACTGTCCAATTTTTTTTAGAAATAGATTGCCAGGTCCTTCATCCTAGTCTGTCTTAGTCTGGGAGCTCAGCTGAAACCTGTCAATGATGGGGGACCCTGCTGGTTTTTGAAATGCCAGTGGCATAGCTCCCAGCATCACAGCAACATGAAAGCCACCACAGTATGACAAATTGACAAATGAGTGGTGGTAAGCCAGATAATGATACTCCTATAACAGCTATCAGTAATATCTTTTAAACTTTCTGTTTCCTTTTCAAATATGCATAATCTTTCATGTGAGTCCACTGTTTGTTGGTAAACAAAAGTACCGTTGAAATTATAGGTTTTTTGAGCTTATTTGTTTTTTCCGATTAGAAGGAGAGAAGGAAATTCATTTGATTCTGTGGTTCAGGAGAAAAGACCTTCTTCTAAAGAAATAGATGAAAGAACATTAAAGATCACAGGAAACTATCTCTCTAAATCCTTGGGTCATGGTTTAAAAAAAAAAAAAAAAAGGTTTTTCCCTGAGAATTTATAATCATAAGCCTACTTCATGAGGGTTCAGTGTTTGAATTTATACTACTCACACAGTTCATAAAAATTTAAGATAAAAAATTAAAATTCTTTCAGGAAAGGAGAGACCCAAAATGATTGGAAGAAGAAAATGCAAAAAAAACAAAAGAGGGTTCTAAACCCATGACTCTTAAGATTACCACAAATTAAAATCTTGCAAAACTGAGGAGTCCCCCTTGAGTGATAGAGAAAACGATCCAAGACCGGGAATTAAAAGTAGGAATTCTTGGTGATTACACAGGACCAGGAAGAGTTCCTGTTTTCACAAGCCAGAGTGGAAAATACTTTAATTCACAGGTCATCAGGTAAAATACTCAGGAAGATTTCTCCTTAGTAGTGGGGCAAAACTAGCCATAGACTAAATGTTGTTCTGCTCTTGCCTAAAAAGATTCAGAACATGTACTAAGACAGATAGGGTTAACTGTGCTGGCAGAACAAAAGAGCTGTTAAAAGATTACCATCTAGAAGTTGGGTAAACAGGAACCACACCCTGTCAACATGAGATAAGGCTGAAAGAACCCCTGAACTACTATCTCCTTCTTAGAGTTTTTCTAGTCCCTTCCCCCTTTACAGGCTCCCCAAAGCTCAGAAGAACAAAGCATGACCACTGTTTAACCTTCCTTAGCCCTCTGAAGATGGTGATGTAGTGCCAAAGATCAGAGCACTTGAGCAATATCCCATAATAAGTGATGCCAAGGGCTGCCGAGAGGACTCCATCTTGAACATCAGTGGGCTCCATCTTGGATTCCAGATGGGTGCATAACCTAATTAACCCGCACTGCCATTCTGAGAAGTACCTACCCCTTGAAAGAAGCCCACTAAATATCCATTACTCTGTTGTCTTCACCGAACCCATATAAGCCCTATGTTTGTTTCCTTTTCGAGTCAGTCTTTTGGAGAGGCTTAATCCCCTGCTGACTCCTTTTGCTTGACTCAAGCAAAATAAAGCTTGCCGAAGATAAAGTTCGTCTTTCACATGTATTCTTACTCGGGAAAAGACAAGGACCCTTTGTGTCAGATTGGCAATTGGTAACAGTACCAAAAGGATTAAATTATTTCCAAGTAACTAAACTACATTCCAAAATGAAGCTCAAAAATATAGGTATAAAAAATATATATCCATTACTCAACAAGATAACATTAATTAAGTCTGGCCTGCAATGTACTATTACAGTCATGAAAAGAAGCAGAAAATATTCTCATAATGAAAATAAAAAGAAGTCAACCAAAAATGACATATATATAGAATCGACTCAATGGCACTGGGGGGTTGGGTGTGTGTATGTATATATATATATATATATCCCAGATCTAACTTCTACAGATAAAAACTCTAACGTCTGAGATGAAAAATACACTGGATAAGATTAAGAGATTAGTGTGGAGCATAGTTCACTTTTTTTTTTTCTACCCATGTCTTGTAACACGCACCCAACTGATCAGGCAGGACTGTGCAAATATGGTAATCGTGGCCCACCAAAGGGATTGGCCAATTTTGCCATCTTGCTAGGCTTGAGGTAAGCCATCCTTGAGGCAGAACAGAAGATTCCCCACACCGTTTTTACAGTTGGCGTCAGAAGCAGTGTCATGGATAGAATTATGTCCCCCCCAAAATATGTGTAACAATTTGGCTGAGCCATGATTCCCAGTATTGTGTGTTTGTCCTTCATTTTGTGATTGTAATTTTATGTTAAAGAGGATTAAGGTGGGATTACAACACCCTTACTTAAGTCATATCCCTGATCCAATGTAAAGAGCTTCCCTGGGGTGTGGCCTGCACCACCTTTTATCTCTCAAGAGATAAAAGAGGAAAGGGAAGGGAGCAGAGAGGGAGGATCTCATACTAGGGGAGCAGAATGTGCCCTTTGGACCCGAGATCCCTGCACAGAGAAGCTCCTAGCCTGAAGGAAGATTGATGAGAAGGCCTACAGAGAGGGAAACCCTCCCTCCAGAGCTGACACCCTAAATTTGTACTTTTAGCGGACTTTACTGTAAAAAAATAAATTTCTCTTTCTTAAAGCATCCACTTGAGTTATTTCTGTTATAGCAGCACTACATAACTAAGACAAGTAGGATTCTTCATGAAAGCATATGACTTTGTGAGAGGAAGAACAAAGGGACTTGGGAAGTGAAACTTTTGATTCTTAGATAGGTACTTTGGTTGTCGTTGCCTGTAATGGCTGAAGGGAAGGCTATACTGCAGCTGAGGGGAGAGAAGCCCCACCTGGAGTGGCCTGGGGCAAAAGTCAGGCCAGATAAGCATGATGATTGATAGAGGGCCAGGTTCCACTGGCTCCACCCAGCCAGAGTTCCATATGCATATGAATGGGAAGGTAGTCAAGGGGTAGAGAAGAGAAGACAAAACCGAATGTTTTTAAAAGGCTTGTATGTTTAGGATTATGTGTTTAAACGAATGTACTATGGATATTGAATGTTTCACCTACCTAGTGTTGCAAAGCAGACCTAAATGAATAATATAAATGAATATTGGGTATTATATATTACGGAGAACGCATAACCCCACCTTTAGCCAATATCTGATTGAATATGCTGAAGGAAATCTAGGATTTGCCTGAGGGAAACACAAGCTGTTTGAATGCAGTAGTCCTCTGTGTGTGTGGGGGGGGGGGGTGTTAGGTTGAAAACCTGAGCCCCACCCAGATTTTCATTTGAAAAGACCTGCAGAACCACCCAGAACTGCTGAGAGAACTAAAAAAAAGAACTAGAGATTTGCATTTGAAGGCAGGACCTGAAGAATAAAAAATAAAATAAAATGACAGTTTTGCTTTCTGAATTTCAAGCAAGTGGTTTGCTGTTGGATGCATGGAGACCGGACAAGTCAGTGTCCATCAGAAGGACTTGAAGTTAAAGGGAGCCAGAGAGTAGCTAATAAACCAACAAAAACACTAAAAAAAGAACAACTCAATTAATTCAAAAGAGATTCAAAAAATAGGGAAAGGGGAACAAAGAACAGAAAGAGCAAATACAAAATAAAAAGCAAGATTTTAGATTTTTAACTCAGTCATATCAGTAATCACATCAAATGTTAATGATCTAAACACCTCAATTAAAGACAGATTATAAGATTGCACAGAAGTAAAACCTAACTATATGCTACGGCTATGTGATTAATTACTTTTTTGTATGGCCTTTCTAGCCATGGTCTTGTAACTCCCACCTAGGTGATTGTGTGATAGGGTAACTGTAGCCTACTAAGAGAATTGGTCAGTTTTGCCTTAAAAGAGAGTCAGTTCCAGAGCAGAGAGGATGAGACCCAGCAGCAGAGACCCGGCAGCAGGAAACAGTGTAGTGGGCTTCCCAGCTCACAGAAAGAGTAAGCCGATTGCCTTTGGATAGAAACTGAGGGCTAGGGAGAAGAATGCCTGTGAGCAAGACTCGGAAGAGGTTATCCTGATGGAAGAACAGTATCTTGAGTGTTCCTGAGCCTGAATTGTAACTGTTACTTCCCTAATAAATTCCATAATTGTGAGTATGGTCTTTGAGTTCTGTGTGGCCATTGCAATGAATTATCAAATCCAGCAGATAAGTAGCGAGTGCTATGTGAGAGATGACTGGTGTCAGAATTAGTAAAGATGGCAAAGAGAAGAGGCTTGTCTGGCCTCTACCTCATGGGAGTCAGCCTTTCACTGTTGATCTTGGTTCTCCTTCCCCCTTTTGGGGTTGAAAGAGGTCAGACGTTACCCCCATGCAATTCTTACAGCTACCTAGAAGAATTTCACTTTAAATATAAAAGTGTAAATAGAATAGACCTAAAAAGATGGAAATCTATGGTGAAATACCATTTCCCACCTATGAAATTAGCAAAATTGGTAAAAATACAAAAATTTGAAATTTTCCTCTTTTGATTAATTGTGGGAGACACTTTAATTATTTGTTGATGAAAATATAAAATGGTATGTGATCCCTATGAAAAAAATTTGCCAATAACTAATAAAACTACATATATATTTAATCTTTGGCTTTATAATTTTTAGAAATCTGTCCCAAAGATAACTGACAAAAGTGTAAGATATCAAGTGAATCGACATATTTGTGTCATTATTTATAATAGCAAAATATTGGAAATAACCCAAACAAAAAACAAGTCCATTGCCATTGAGCCCATCCCGACTTATAGCGACCCTATAAGACAGAGTACAACTGCCCCACAGGGTTTCCGAGGAGCAGCTGGCAGATTCCAACTGCCAGCCTTTCGGTTAGCAGCTGGAGCTCTTAACCACTGCACCATCAAGTTGCCTGTAAATAGAGAAATCGTTAAATAATCTATACAACATTCTTAAAATAAAGAACTATGCAGCCTTAAAAAGGAGGAATATCTCGATATTCTGATCTGAAGTGATTTTGAAGGTATATGTATATGTTTAGTGCTATGGCTGCTAACCAAAGGGTCGGCAGTTCAAATCCGCCAGGCGCTCCTTGGAAACTGTATGGGGCAGTTCTAGTTTGTCTTATAGGGTCGCTATGAGTCAGAATCGACTCGACGGCACTGGGTTTGTTTTTTGTTTGTTTTTTTTTATGTTTAGTGAGTAAAGCAAAGTAGAGAACATACTAATGTATGTATGCTATGTATGCTACTCTTTCGCATAATAAAGGAGGGAAATTCAAACAGATATGTGCATTTGTTTATATTTACAAAAAGAATCACTGGACAAATGAAAAACTAATAAAAATGACAACTTATAGTACAAGAGAGGGATGGAGAGAAGGATGGAGTTAGACTTCCTTGAATATACCTTGTTGTATAGTTTGACTTTGGAATCATAAGAATGCTTTAAACATATTCAAAAAAGTAGAATTAAATAAATAAATAAAGCAATCCATAAAAATTGGAGACAGACAAAAAAATGAATTGTGTCATTAGTGACATAATCATATGAACAAAGATTTGCATCAAATGACTTTAGAATGCAGTACATTTGTTGTAAATTCTTAATGGAATAATACAAAGGACAAAATTTCTTTACATATTTTCATATACCTTAAGTATTTCATAATAAACTCTTTAAAACTTTTTAAAATTATGCCTATATTACATATTCTGGGCAAAAATACTTCTTTCTGTAAAAGTAGAAATAAACTCAGTTGTGCAAATCAAAAAGTAAAATGCAATTTTGCTCAAAACCAAATTTCGATGAGAGATCTGCTGCTGTTTATTTTTTACGTGTCTTTTCAAAAGAAGCCTTTTTCTCCTGAAGGGGTCCCAGAATCCTAGCGTATTTTTAAGAGGAACAGGATGTGACTTTAGCTTTGATTCTCCTGGAAAAAACCTGCCATCCAAGAAGCACTGCAACTTTGGAGTTCCCTAATGTTTATGGAAACAAATTAAAATAACTAGTCTGAGAGTCAATTACAATAAAAAGGGGAAATGAAAAAAAAATTTCTGGAGTGTTCAACAAAATTTAAATGTGACATCAAATTGCTTATAATTCAAGCCTTTACAAAAGTAGTTTGAGATAGGATTTATTTTTATTTCAGAATAAAACAGGCTTGCATCTGTGTCTTTACTGGAATTTTTCAAAATGATGTTTGTTTTCAGAGTAAGAAGAAAAAAAATTTTTTTCATTTATTTTCCCTGGCATACAAGAAAAGTAACTGAGAAACTGCTTTAACTCTCCCATAACCACCAACTGAACATTACAATTCCATAATGACTTTAGCTCCGTTTTATGTCATATATTTAGCACTCCAAAGGACGAGGACTCAATATAGCCAAGAGGGAAATTAATTGCTGAATTTCCTATTGTTGAAAATCAAGATAGTAGCAAAGAGAAGACAAGTTTGTAACCTGGAAAGACAAAAGCCTACACTAAATGTGATGGAGAAAGAGGCAATAACCTAAGTGGCTGAGAGAACCTAGAAAAATAGGCCAAGGAGAAAAGTTGGAATTGAATGGGATGGTAGACATCATTTATGAGTACACATGAGCACTTATGTCAGGTAAAAAATCCTGGGAGAAGGTTTTTTCCAGAGTATTTTTTAAATTACCATTTGAGTAACTATAGGAAAAAAATGTATACCACCCATCTGTCAGTTTGTTGTATTGTGGCTCCTTCTGTGTCATTATTTATATATCCCCTGTCGTTATTTATGACATCTCATGGAACCAGGGATAACATTGCTGACGTCAGGTGGATCTTGCCTAAAAGCAGAGAATACCAGAAAAATGTTTACCTGTGTTTTATTGACTATGCAAAGGCATTCAACTGTGTGGATCATAACAAATTATGAATAACATTACAAAGGATGGAAATTCCAGAACACTTAATTATGCCCATGAGGAACCTGTACATAGATCAAGAGGCAGTCATTAGCATAGAACTAGGGGATACTGTATGGTTTAAAGTCAGGAAAGGTGTGCATCAGGGTTGTATCCTTTCACGATACTTATTCAATCTGTATGCTGAGCAAGTAATCCAAGAAGCTGGGCTATGTGAAGAAGAATGTGGCATCAGGATTGGAGGAAGACTCATTAACAACCTGCATTATGTAGATGACAGAACCTTGCTTGCTGAAAGTGAAGAAGACTTGAAGCACTTACTGATGAAGATCAAGGACAACAGCCTTCAGTATGGATTACACCTCAACATAAAGAAAACAAAAATCTTCACAACTGGAGCAATAAGCAACATCATGATAAATGGAGAAAAGGTTGAAGTTGTCAAGGATATCATTTCATTGGACCCACAATCAACACCTGTCTGAGATATCTAGTGCTGCCAAAACAGAAATACCACAAGTGGATGCCTTTAACAAAGAGAAATTTATTCCCTGACAGTCTAGGAGGCTAGAAGTCAAAGTTCAGGGTGTCGGCTCCAGGGGAAGGCTTTCTGTCTCTGTGGATCTGGAGGACAGTCCTTGTCATCAATCTTCCTTGGTCAAGGAGTTTCTCAGCACAAGGACCCCAGGCCTACAGGACTCGCTATTCTCCTGGCTCTTGTTTCTTGGTAGAATGAAGTCCCCGGTCTCTCTGCTGGTTTCTGTCTTTTATATCTCAAAAGAGATATAAAACACAATCTAATTTTGTAGATTGAGTCCTGCCTCATTAACATAACTTCCACTAATCCCATCTCATTAGCATCTTAAAGACAGGATTTACAACACATAGGGAAACAGCATCAAAATGGTGGACAATCACACAAAACTGGGAATCATGGCCTAGCCAAGCTGACAGATATTTTGGGGGGACACAATTCAATCCATGACAGCACCCATGGAAGCAGCAGCCAAGAAATAAAACAACCCATTGCACTGGGCAAATTTGCTGCAAAAGATCTCTTTAAAAGTGTTAAAAAGCACTTAAAGACTAAAAGTGCACCTGACCCAAGCCATGGTGTTTTCAATAGCCTAATATGCATGCAAAAGCTGGATGATGAATACAGACCAAAGAAAAATTGATGCCTTTGAATTGTGGTGTTGGTGAAGAATATCGAACTGCCAAAAGAACAAAGGAATCCATCTTGGAAGTACACCCAGAATGCTCCTTAGAAACAAGGATGGCAAGACTTCATCTCACATACTTTGGACATGTTATCAGGAGAGATCAGTCCCTGGAGAAGGACATCATGCTTGGTAAAGTAGAGGGTCATTGAAAAAGAGGAAGACCCTCAACAAGATGGACTGACTACAATGGCTACATCAATGGGCTCAAGCATAACAACGATTGTGAGGATGGCACAGGACCAGGCAGTGTTTCATTCTGTTGTACATGGGGCTGCTGTGATTCGGAACCACCTCAATGACACCTAATAACAACAACAACGTGTTGTAATGCTGGAATCTATGACACCAGTAATCCAAATACCAGCAGGGCCACCCAGAGTGGACAGATTTCAGCGGAGCTTCCAGACTAAGACTAGGAAGAAAGGCCTGGTGATCTACTTCCAAAAATCAGTGAAAGAAAACCCTATGGATCACAACAGAATATTGTCTGTATAGTGCTGGAAGATGAGCCTCCTGGGTTGGAAGATACTCAGGATACACAGTGACCACAGCAATGCACTCAAGCATACCAATGACTGTGAAGATGGCACAGGACAGGGCAGCATTTGTTCTGTTTGCTAAGAACATGATTTTATGCCTGACACATGGTAGAATTTCAGTAAATATTTGTTGAATAAATGTATCAGAGTTAGGAGCTTTGTTCTCTAAAACCATTTGGGTAATTTTTTTTGAGGTATTATTTAGAAAAATAAAAATATTCCTAAGATCACATTTTTTTTCAGTCGAAATAAAAATAGCCTTACTGAATCCCCTGTAAAATATTTTTAAACTTATAAAATCTATTTTATTAAATAAAAATGTAAATAAAAAAATTTATATCTTTTCCACACGAAGATGTTTCAGTGTGGGAATATTTGAGAAGAAACAACATGGAGGGAGCTTTGTAAACTGTTAGCACTTTTATGTATATAGAATTTTAGTATTTATGCATTATCTCATTCCATTTTCCAAACAACTCCATAAGATTGTTGTTGTGATGTGCTGTCAAGTTGATTCTGACAAATAGCGACCCTATAGGAGTAGAAATGCCCCATAGGATTTCCTAGGCTGTAGTCTTTACAGGAGCTTATCACCAGGCCTTTTCTGTTTCAGAGCTGCTGGTGAGTTCAAACAGCTGACCTTTTCGTTAGCAGCCAAGCGCTTAACCATTGCACTGCCAGGACTCCTTATAAGACCTGTAGTCTTATTATTACCAACTTAAGATGAGAGAAATCAGGCACAGATAGGTGATAGGATTTGCTCTCTAAAGCGATGTTTCCTGAGGGCATTTTGGGGAATCAGGCACTGTGCTAAGAGCCAATAAAATCTGCCATCTTCTCCAATCTCTCCCTCTCTGGTTGTAGGATCCTTTGACTGAGCTGACCAGGGCGGGGTAACCCAAGTAACTCAGATAGTGTTACTTGCTTGATTTTTGTTTTGTTTATTGCATGACATTTACTTATATTTTATTACAATGAGAAGTCTTGTCCCCACGTTGTCCTCAGATTCTGTTCCACCTGAGAGAGAGCCAGAGTTCAGGCCTGAATTTCTTCCGTTCTTTATGATTGAGTCTGTCCAGGTAGAATGTCTGGGGAAGAAGGTCCTGATTAAAATAAATTACCCTAGGAGAGGAGAATGTATAACGCTCTGAGGGAGATAAAGAAGAGAGGAGGGGAGGAGAGGGGCTGGAATTTAGCCCAAGGGCGGCATGGTTAGGCTTCAGAAAGGCTAAACACTTGGCCTGGGAGCATTCTCACCCTTTCTCCTCTTCTAAAATCCCCTTTAGAAGCCCTGGTGGCTCAATGGTTAAGTGTTCGGCTGCTAACCAGAAGGCAGATGGTTTGAACCCACTATTGGCTCAGCAGAAGAAAAGACCTGGCGATCTGCTCTTATAAAGATTTCAGCCTAGGAAACTCTATGGAGCAGTTGTACTCTGTCCTATAAGGTTGCTAAGTCTAGATTAATCTGACGGTACAAAACAACATGAGTCAGAATCCACTGGAAGGCACACAACAACGACGATATCCCCTCTTCACAATCTCCTCATTTTTCTGTCATTTTTCTTAGCCCTACCCTATGCTGCAAACACTTGACCAGAAGGAACCTCAGCAAAAGATAAAAGCCCAAACTAGATCAAATGACTGGAAACATTAAGTAAAAAACATGCTTAACCTCCTTAATACTTAGTAAATGAGACCTCTCCTAAGAGTTTTTAACAAGTGAGAAATGTGCTCAGAATCTTTTCTGAGTGTACCTTAGTTGAAAACAAAATTTTAATGCAATGTATAACCCCAAATATGTCTCAAGATGTCAAAGTGATTCATATTTCAGATATTTTTAAATACCAAAACAGTGTTATTAAACACACACACATGCGCGCACATACATATATAGATATTTCAACCCTTTAAAATAGTACAATACAACAGAAAACCTAAAAGCTAGTATTTTAATAACAAAACCCACACATCACTAAGGCTACCACATTCTCCGAGGTCACAGAGGTCACAGTCCCTCAGTGCTTGGGAAGGTCCTGACCCAGCTGCAAGTCTATTCTAGACTTAGTAAGAGGGCAGCCCTACCCCTCCCAAGGAGCAGCAGCCCCTTCCCCAAACCGAGAAGCCTGAGCCATACCCCCACTCTCTAATTGCAGTCTCTGTACAGGAGCTTGTTGCAGAGGTATTTTCCACTCTAAACTTAGTGCTTTGAATGAGTTGAAAGACTGTCTTTGAAAGTAGCTCAAAACCATACTTTGAAGTTTGGCCGGCTACAGGTGGTCCAAATGCTGTGGGCTGTTCATCACCATCTCAGAAGAAACTGAAATTCAAGTTAAATGCTAAGGCCATGCTGACTCTGAGGCCTTGAAACAAAGAAGCTCTACATTCCATTCCAAACATTCCTTTCAGGCCTACGGAGCTTTTGTAGCACTTGGGGTTATACAGCATGACTATTACTGTGGGACTTGACTAGTTTTTCGTAATATTTTAGGTAGTTAATTGTATTGAATGGTTTGAAATTTATCACTATGTATTTCTGTTCAGATATGGGGGAAAAGAGCTGTTACTGTATACTTATAATGTAAATATAATAACTTACACTATAAACATATTTTTTCCATTGTTATAAAACATCATTAGTCTCTGACAACCTAGGAAACACTAAAAAAGAATGTTTTTCCAAATATTTCAACATTAGAATCAAGAGCATATGGAATAGTAGCTGGAGATGAGAGAAGTAAGCAGGTAACTGAATGAAGGTGAGAAATAAGAGGAGTTCATGAGTTCAAGAGATATTCAAAAGGTAAAATCCATAGTTCCTATGGACAACTTGCATAAGCAAAACAAAACAAAAAATACCAAACTTGCTGCCCTTGAGTCCATTGCGGCTCACAGCAACCCTACAGGACAAAGTAGAACTGCCCCATATAGTTTTCAAGGAACGGCTGAAGGATTTGAGCTACCGAAAGTTTGGTTAGCAGCTGAGCCCTTAACCACTGCGCACAGGTAAAAAGGAACAAGTGGTTACCAAGAACTCAACATTTTTGGTTTTAGCAACTTTCTGGATGGTAATACTGTAGGCAATATGGTTGAGAAACATAATTTGGGGCGATGCATAAAGTCTTTGTGGCATACCTAGGTAGAAATATCTAGTAGAACTGCCCAATACGGATTCCAAGAAGTGGCTGGTGGATTCAAATTGCCTACCTTTTGGTTGGCAGCCATAACTCTTAACCACTGTGCCACCAGGGCTTCATCTAGTAGGTAGTTTGATCTAAATTTACAACAGGGAAAAATTGGATCTAGGTATGTACTTTTCCAGTTTGATTGAAGTTAATTTATAAACCATAAATCTCACTCATTGTAAATGTATAGCTAGATTTTCATAAATTTTTACAGATGTTCAGTCATTACAATTCAATTTTAGAACACTCACCCCTCCAGCTCCATGCAGCCACTCATCTGCTTTTTGTCTCCACATTTTAGAAATTGGATATAAATAGAATCATACAAAATGTAGATGTTTGTGTCTGACTTATTTCATTTAGTATAATGATTTTAAGGTTCATCCATATTATAGCATGAATCAGCAGTTCATTCTTTTTCATTACTGAGTAGTATTCCATTCCATGCATATACCAATTTTATGTACCCATTTACATATTGATGGACATTTGGCTATTTGTTTGGTTATTATGTATATTTGCAAAAGCTTTTGTGTGAACATATGTTTTGATTTCTGTTGGGTAAATACATAGGAGTGGAATTGCTGGATCATATGATATCTGTATATCTGACTTCTTAAAAAACTATTAAACTATTTCACTAAGTGACTGTTTACATTTTCACCAGCAATATATGAGGATAGAGATGTGCATCTGATTGTCATCAGTACTTAAGTGGTAGTTGAAACATGGATATGATCTCTGAGCATATTGATCAGAATGGACTACTTCATACTTCAGTAACAAACAACTCCAAAGACTCAGTGGCTTATATTAACACAGGTCTTCTCCTTGCTCGTGCAACATGTCTTCATTCTGGAATCCAGGTTGATACAGCAGCCTCTATGCGAAGGACTGCCTTCTGTAATGGTGAAAAAAAAAAAAAATGAGAATGTAGCAAAGTACAATCTCGTTAAAGCTTCTGCCTCAAAGGGACACATATCATTTCCAATCATATTCCTTTGCACAAGCTAGTCACATGGGAAAACCTGACTTCTGTTAATAGGGAAAGTATAATTCTCTCCTCACAAAGGGGAGGAGAAGCAGATATTGGTGAAGGGTATAATCTACCACACCAGTGAGAAGATAAATGACCAGAAGTAGGCAAGGGAAAAACCCAAGGAAACACTGACATTCAACTATTTATTAAATACATACATGTATATATATATATATGTGTGTGTGTGTGTGTGTGTGTGTTCTATGTGCCATATACTGTGATAAATTCTAGTGTTACCTCTAGGAATAGGACAGACCCTATCTCTGACCTAAAAATGCATGTAATATAGTAAGGGAGATGATCAAACAGTCCGTACAGTACAGTATGCAAATGAGTACACGGCACAAATGGAGCACATTGGAGAGGCAACTAATTCAGACTTGGGAGTCAAGAAAGTTTCCCAATAAGAAAGGTCTAAGCTGAGATCTAAAATATAAGTTAGGAGTTGGAAAGAGAAGAAAGGGAGAGATGAAAGAATATTTCAGAAAGAGGGAACAGAATATTTGAAGTCTAGAAGGAAAAAAGAACATGTTTTCTTCATAGAAATAATAAAATTCAGGATGGCTGGAGAGTATAAGACAGTGAGAGAACTAAAGCTGCAGAAATAAGCAGGGCCAGACCTGACAGAGTCTCGTAGGCCAAGTTAAGGTGTTCGAATGCATTCTAAGTATCTGTGAGGCCACTGAAAGCACACCATCAGATGGAGGAAGAGTCCATACAGGATAATGAAGAGCACTAAGATATGGAGGAGAATCAGGAGAAGTTGCTATGACTCTCAGTAGTGCTGCAAGTCTTTAATAGGGTTTTTAAGAAACAGTAAGTCCTGTTTCTAAATTTGTGTGATTACACTTGACATAGTTTGTCTTCTGAAGAAACTATTTAAATGGCATCTCATAAATCAATTCTCTCTTGCTACATAACAAAGCATCCCAAAATTCAGTGGCTTGAAACAATAATTATTTATTATTGCTCACACATCTACCCATCACTTGGACTAGGCTCATTCATGCATCTGTGGTCACCTGGCAGGTCAGCTAGGGACTGTCTGGCCTCATACATATCTGACAGATGGCTGATTGACATCTGTGCCATGATAATGTGTTTCTCATCATCCAGAAGCAAACTTCAGCTTGTTCAAATTATGGTGGCAGGGGACCCATATAGCAAGATGACATGGAGAAGCACTCAAGGCTCCTTGAGGCTTATGCTAGAAACTAGAACAACTTCATCACATTCTACTGGCAAAAGGAAGGCACAAAACCTCCCAGTTTTAAGAGGTGAAGTAATAGACTTCATCTCTTGATGTGAGGGTTTGCAAAGGCATGGATACAAAGAGAGCAAATAATTGTAATCATTTTTACAATTACTCTACCACACAACAAAAATAACAATTATTGCAGAAAGCTAATATAAACTACTTCCATATCCATATTGAAAATGTTCATTGGAAATGGAATTTTGGGGTAAACTCACCTAAGGGTAACTATGAATTAAGGCTTGAGAAAGCTAAAACTTGCCAAGTCTCAGGAATCCACTGAATTGCTTTCCCCTTTCATAGTAAAAGAGAAATTTCTAGTATTTCGAGATTCTGCGATGATTAGCATGGGAACTATTTTCAAAATTCCAAATGCTAGAGGATTAGAAGTATGTTTTCCTAACATACCATAACAGTAGTTTCTCTATAATCATATTAAAATGTCAGACACGTGTGGAATTACTTAAAATTGCAAAAATATACCAAGATCTACTCCTGATAAGTACATGAGTCCTGGAACAGATTATGAGTAAGATGTTAGAACATTTGACTGGGCATTGAATAAGCTAAGGGCCAAATTCCTGGTAAGAAAATTGTCTTCCATTTATCCCCTCTCCAATATCCAGGATAAGTTGTCAATTTCTAACACTTTATTTTATAAAGACACAAATAGAGGTTCATTCCAAAAACCTGGAATTATAAAGACAAGGAGATGATTTAGAGTGCAAATAAGAGCTCAATAATTATTAACAAACAGGTCACTGCCTCCTTTTTCAAAAACCCATAACCTGTTGGGTGAAATGCCCTTGAGAGTATCTTTCTACACTACTCATTATTGAAGTTGCCTCCCTAATACCTGGATCTCCTTTGATAGTGTTTCCCACCTGTACAGGCAGATTTAGCCAGTGATACTAGTCTAAATAAGCATTTTATTTAGAAAATTCTAGGTGCCATTTTGAATATGACTTACATTTTAAAAGAGCCCTGGTGCTGCAGTGGTTGAAATGAAATCAAATGCCTGAATTTGAAAAACATACTACTCACCTTACATCTTTAATGGAAAAATCAGAAGTCATTTGCAAATGAATCACCATGATATGCAATTTCAAAATGTGAAAATTAATATGTATTTCATATCAAAATAACTATATAAATACATACTCAGATAATAACTTTACATACACGAGAGCCATGGCAGTTGTTAGCCAGAGGGGTGGTGAGAGATGACCATTTTAGTCAGCCTTATCCACCAATAATGTATGCAACAAGATGGAAAAAAATACAGCTCACTCCCATTTTTCTACTGATTTACTGTCACTCACAAGGCTGACAGAGCACAGCACCTGAGGCATCAATATTAATGCTTCCACAGCTGTTCTCAATTTACCTCCTGAGCTTCCCATATGTTAATAGCCTATACTAGTCCAGAACGGCAAAAAGAAAAGTTTTGAGTAAAGATTTAAATATACATTAAGAAAGATAACATGGAAATAGTTGGCACAGATATAGATGACATTACAAGTTACAAGTCGAAGAGAATAGATGGCCTAGAAATTATATGAAAAGGGAAACTTATAAAATATTTGAGTTAAGTTTCTCATGACCCACATATAGAGGTAATATGTTTAAATATTATTCTTGTGTATTTCTTATATGAATTTATATAGTCATTTCCCAAACACGTAGGAAATTATTTGATGACTATTTGTCATAAGAACAGTTTTTCAAACCAGTAAGGGCAAAAAAGCAAAGCTTGGTTGTTTGGTTGGTGGCCTTCATCTTAAAAAAAAAAAAAAAAAAAAAAACCTACGTAAAATCAGCCAAGAAGGAAAATAGGAGATTATCGTTTTTTTGTTTTTTTCTTTCTAAAAATATGATAGTTTGCTACCATTTGGGTAAAAGGTTTAAAGAATGATTTTTATTTCAGTTACTTTGAATAAAGACTAGAAAAGAAAATCCAACAATGACCACTCTCTATTCCACTGAATGTTTACAAAAACCAAAATCAAACTCATTGCCATCAAGTCAATTCTGACTCCTAGTGACCATATAGGACAGAGTAGAACTGCCCTATAGGGTTTCCAAGGAGCAGCTGGTGGATTCAAACTACTGACGACTTGGTTAGCAGCTGTAGCTCTTAACCACTGTACCACCACTGCTCCAAGTGTCAAAATTAATTTCAGATACAATAATTGATTCCCTTTGACTTTAAAAAGTTTGGGGAAAAATAAAATCTTGGATGACAGATAACTCAGTTTTTCTCTGAACTTTAGTTTCCTCATTTATAAAATAAAAATAGTATGCCTTCCTCATAAGAGTTGCAATAGGACTAAATATAATAATACACATTTTTAAAATCTAGACAAATAATAGTCAACTTGTCTGGAATAAAAAGTAGGAGCTGTAAATAAGAGCAATTTCTAACAACAGTGTATGATGGTGATCTATATTCTTTGCTTGCTCGCTGAGAGAATAAATACCCCAACTTATCTTTTCTCATTGCATCTGATTTCTGATGAGGCTCCCATTGCCCAACCTGAAGCCAATGGGGAAGGCAGCCCATAGATGTGGTCCATATTAGGTCAGCCTTGTGGACAAGACAGTGGGGTAGGAAAAGGTAAAGAGAAATTTTGGAAGGACAAATGGAAGGCATCTGACACATTACATTTTTCCCTGACATTTTCTGAAGGTGGTGTATAGCCCCTACCTACATATGTAAAACTCCTTTGCTTTTTGCCTTCATCTACTTCACTCTCATGTCACAACTCCTAGCATACCCCCAAACTACCAAGAAAAAAATTGCTCTGAAAATTCTCCTCCCACCACATCCAGCCCAATCTGAATATTAAAATCCGAACGTCTTACATAAGATATATCAGAAAGCCTACCATAAATGTCTGTCCTTATGCTCTGACCTCTAGACCTATGTATAGCCCTCGAAGTGTGATCAACGTTCCACAAAGAAACATGCTTTCACACCTCTGTGCTTTGCACATGAGTTGGAGGCAAGAAAAGGAGATTGCAACTAACATGTACAGAATAACTACAATGTCCCAAGATCTTTACATATGCTTGCTTGTTGTACCTTCACAATAACCCTGTAAAGTTGTAATTATCCTCATTTTATACTGGAACAAAAAAGGTTAGATTTCTCAAGGCTACACAGCTAGCAAGTGGTAGACATGTCTTAAAGAAAAGGTCTGTCTGATTCCAAAGAACATGATCTTCTTATTACACAATTGGTTCCCAATTTGGTGGTTGGGTGGGGAGGAAACCGAGGTGGGATTCACTACAGAATCATCTTGGGAGTGTTTTAAAAAAATATTTGCCTACCCAATTCAATCTGTTGGACACATCAGAATTTTAGCAGGAATGGGAATGGACTCCTCTGATACATGTCTTCTTCCTCCACCACACCACCACTCTTTGAAAATTACCATACTTGCTTTATCTACGCTATTTTCTCTGCCTAGAAAATCTTTTCCTCCTAGTTCCATCTGGCTAAACCCTACTCAGTGTTCAGAACCCAGTTAAAATCTAACCTTCTTGATGAAGGTTAGATAGAAATATTATAGACAGAAATAAATGCCCACTCTGAGTTTCAAAACCGCTTTGTCAATGCCTTTATTGTAATACATTGTAATTAGTTGTGTACAATATACTATACAACATACTTTTCCTTTCTTTCTTACAAGCTAATTGAAGACAAAGATATTTTATTCATTTGCATCCCTGGAACTTATATGCCTAGCACATAGTAAACATTCAATAAATGTTTATGTAATTATATTAAATAACTTTCCATGTGCTTAACAAGGTATAGAGGAAATATGTTTCTTTTTTAAAACTTAGGGTAAGAAAGCTGGTTTTGGCCAGCAAAGAAATGTTCACTGAAACCCCAATTTCTGTTGCTATTCCTAAATTAGAAAATGTTTTTCAAATTTATTTCATTAAGTAAGTTATAATATAATTAATGCCAAGAATTAAAGCATTAAGCCCACCAGAGAAGAAGAACAATGACAGCAGTGTTTGGGGTAATGGGGAAATACAATTGTGAATTTGAACAATAGACAAATAGAACTAGTGAAGAGATCCATCCTATTAATTGTAGTTATTAACAAAGCACATATTAATCTTCTCATGCCAGATAAAACCTCGTACTTAAACTTTTACCTAGTTAATTACTCAGCTGTCAAAACCATAATTACAGCAGCAAATTTTAAAAGTGTCAAGATATTAAAGTAGCCCCATCTAGAAGTATGAAAGTTCTTTATTTGCATTTGTTAAACTATTTTGGAAGATAAAGCTCTTTGCAGAGAAAAATGACAATGAGAAGAATATACGTTATAACTAAATTTTTGTACTCTTACAAAGTGTCTCCCAACCCCACCCAACCTTTCTAGGGCCTCTATCATTGTTCCTTTAATTTAGACTAGGGCACAGTGGTTAAAGCAATTGACTGCTAACTGAAAGTTCAGTGGTTCAAAACCACCAGCAGGTCCTTGGGAGAAAGCTATGGCAGTCTGCTTACTTAGAGATTTACAGCCTAGAAAACCCTATGGAGTTGCTAAGAGTAGGAATCTACTCAATGGTAGTGGGGTTTTGTTTTGTTTTGTTTTTTCATGATTTAACCCCATTTTGACACGGCAACATACATTCCAGAATTTAAAATGATGCTACTTCTAATTCTCAAATTAAGTTTGACCCTTGCCCCCTGTTCATTTCCAAGACCATTACACTACCAGAATCCTTAGAAGGTGGTAGAATTGACTTTGGTAATTATTGCCTACAGAAAGATGTGAAGATTATTTCCTATGTCTTCAATGAATTTCATACAAATGCCTATTATTCGGGTTGATAAACTAGGCCTATTTTGTAAGTACACTGATGGCCACCATGAAGAGTTAATCAGCTAGCTGAATCAGGCTATAAGGAAAATTTTGTGTGAGCAAAGAGGTACATATAATATCACAAAATTGGGGGAGGAGGGCGTGTTCTAAAGGTGAGATGATCAAGGCAACACAACTAACCACAGCTCATGAGAAAAATGATCTCTTGCTAATAAACGATAGACCTGGGGCTGCATATTATTCATTAATTAGTGAGATAAAGAATTAAGGCAATAAGAATTTAGGCCCTGACAGGGGCCCTTGCAGGACAGTGATCACTATTCTGACCATTCATGGTAAGGGAGGATAACTGCTGGCTGACTGAGAAACCCAATGGGCATAAAAAAAGGCTTAAAACAATGCTGGCTTATTGTAAATGCTTGAGTGGGAAAGGAAATGCACACTTAAACGCTAACCATTAAAAAAAAAAAAATTTAATGGTTAGCATTAAGAGCTCCAAAATTTAACCTCAAGCTATCTAGGGCAATCATGGGTATGCATAGATAAGGACTGATTCATTTTTGAAAAAGGAAAATACAAAACAATATCATCTTCAAAATAAATTATTTTGTTAGCACTAAGGAAGGTTAAATCTTCTGAGAAAGAAGTTGAGAAAAAATAAATCAGAATCTCTAAAAATAAAAATATCATAGTAAAGGTGAAAATTTTCATCCTAAACCATGTAATTTTTTATATACCTTTGAAGAATGTGATGGTTCCTGGAAAAACTTTGAAACATAATTGAAAACTTGAGACCAATTCTACATGTTTTCTTGAGTTTTCTCCACTAAAGATTTTGGTTTGAGTTCTAGTTCGTTTGCTACTTTTACCTGCCTGAAGCCATAATCTTCCAAACGCAACATAAAAAAAAACCTTTTCTGTAACAACCAACTGTGATACCTCAAACAGTAGGCTACTCTTTGAGATTTGAAAAAGCTGTGGGAAATGACTGTCAAAAGTTTAAAAAAAAAAAAGAACTATGTGCCGGCAAAGAACTAAGTGGTAGAAATTCAGAGAACATAACATGAGCAGAAGTGACCTTCCAAAGGATGTCTAATTTTCCCAGAGAGATTTTATGGGTTCTGTTAGGCCACTCGTTCACAAAACATAATCAGCAAGGATTCATCCTGGAAATAATAGCAAAGCTACAGAATGCTGGCAATTTAGGGCTCAGGAATTTTCAAAACTCATAGTCCTAAAGAATCTCATTATTCTAACTAGGAATTTCACAGAAAAAAATACTACTTTTTAAAAAATAATTGAATAATTATTAGTAAGTAAAGCTGAGACATAAATATAAATAGATTACGAACCATAGAAATAAGTTATAGCTCCCCACTAAGTTATATGCTGCCTCTGTATAAGAATTTTTATCATAGAATCGGCAGATTAGATAGAAAATGTGAAATGTGAAATAATTTTGAAATGAGGAAGTATTTAAATAATGTTCTTCAGAAGGCATTATTAAAACATAAGAAGAAAATGCCAAATTAACAACTACATAATATCTATTTCTCAAAAATAATTTTTAATACTTGTGATAGTTGATGTTGTATGTCAACTTGATTGAGCCATGATTCTCAGTGATTTGGTAGTTATGATGCAGTTCAGCAGTCATATGATGATGTAATAATTTCCATGATGAGATTTGATATAAGGTGATCACATCCATGATGGAATCTGCTGTGAGCAGCCAATCAGTTGAAAGGGAGTTTCCTTGGGGGTGTGGCCTGTACCCAATATAGTCGGGCTTTGTGGCAAGGCTCCTGGGCTTTTGCTCCCTCTGGATCCTGCAGTTGACTGCTGTTCATCTGACTTCCAGTTCTTAGACCTCAGCTAGCAGCTTACCTGCTGTTTTGCCTACTGATCTTGGAATTCATCTCTCTTCACAGCCTGTGAGCCAGAGCCCTGCTGTCTGACTTGCTGATATTGGGTTTGCCGGCCCCTGTAGCTACGTGAATCAGGAGAAGCCTCCAACCCGACCCACGAATTTGGGATGTTCCAGCCTCTACAACCACATAAACCATTTCCTTAATATAAATCTCTCTATATATTTATATTCTTTATTGATTTTGCTTCTCTAGAGAACCCCGGCTAAGACTTTTGGTACCGGAAGAAGTTCTAGAGAAAATTGTAAGGGTGAGTTTTCTAAATTGCTTTTCAAGTCTGGTTAGTCTTAAAGATGTTGATGACTCTCCTTCTAGTAGCAAAGAGGGCACTGCTAATCCATGGAGTGAGGTGGCAATAGAAATACACAAAATATCACCACCAATAGATCAGTTATTGGTACTGGTATTGGTGAAAGGCGAGGCTCTAGGTGATCGCATGTTTGATACCTTTTTACAATTTTGTCATAATGAGAAGTATAAAGAAGCTGGTTGCTTGGTCCTACTTTCACTAGACAGAGTGGTGAAAGAAAGAGATGAGCTCAGGGCTTCAGAGTAAAAGCTCAAGCATCACATAGGCAACCTCAAAGTTTCCACTTGTGAATTGAAGTAAAGCCTGATTTCTTGTAGTAACAGAGTTGATATTGCTGAAACCCTAACTCAGTCTTATCATAAGAGTAGCTGAATTACAATGCCAACTGAATTCCCAAACTTGATTGGTGTCTGAAGTTAAAGTGAGAGCATTGATTGGGAAGAAATGGGATCCTGAAACTTGGGATGGAGACATGTGAGCAGATAATCAGGAAGCTGGAGACACTGAGCCCCTAAATTCTGTTGAATCACTCTGCCAACAGAACCAGCCCTCTTTCTCCCATCTGAAGAGATTGCTACATCTTTGTCTGGTAAGCAACCCTCCCCAGTAATGCCATTAGCCCCTCCACCCCCACCTGATGAGAGTACCCAAACTGTGTCTAAAGAGCCTTTATCTGAGCCTTTGACTGAATGTTCTCAAAACACATTCCCACCACCGATTTTGGCTTCTAGATCTGTAACTAGACTTAAGTCCCAGCAAGCCCCCAAAAAGATGAAGTACAAAGTGTGACCCAGGAGGAGGTATAGTATGCTCCAAAAGAACTGTTTGACTTTTCTAATATGTAGAAACAGAAACCTGGAGAACGTGTGTGAGAATGGCTATTAAGAGTGTAAGGAACATAAAGATGGATCAGTCTGACTTTACTGATATGGGCCCACTATGCACAGATATTTCATTCAATGTTTCAGCTTGAGAGGTTAGGAAATTCTAATAGTTTATTTGGTTGGGTCACTGAAGCATGGATTATGTGGTGGCCTATGCTAAATTAAGTTGAAATACCAAACCTGTCTTAGTATACTGTAGAAGAATGTATCAAAAGGCTTAGGAAAATTGGTATGTTAGAGTGGATTTATCAGGTTAGACTCACAGACTTACACACTCAGTGCCCAAATGACACACTTTTTATCACAATGGTGAGGAACAAATTTGTGAAGGAAGCTCCAGCCTCCTTGAAGACTGCTTTGATTACTCTTTTATGTAAGTCGGATTTGACTGTCGGAGCTACCCTAACTGAATTAAGACACCTAACTACAATGGGACTGATTGGATCCTGTGGTGGTAGGGGCAAAGTGGTGGCACTGAATAGACAAAGACAAGGTGGGTGTGGTTACCATGATGGACAGCAGAATCAAAGCAGTAATCAGAGTACTCTGACTCACATGGACTTATGGCATTGGCTACTTAATCGTGGTGATCCTAGGAGTGAAATTGATAGAAAATCTACTAAATATTTACTTGATTTGTACAAGTGGAAGAATCCTAGGTCAAATGAAAGGCAGTCTAACTTGAATCGCAGAATAGAGAATCATGACCCCTCAATCAATTCCCAGACTTGAATGAGTTTACAGACCTGCAACCCCTTGAATGAGGGGGAGACTGAGTCCCCTTAAGGACTCCAATACACTCCCCAAAACTTATACTGATGATCTGCTCCCACCCTTCCCCAAAGGGATCTATGGCCTTTTACAAGAGTTACTATTCATTGGGGAAAAGGAAATAAACAGACTTTTGGGGGATTACTGGATACTGGTTCTAAACTAACACTAATTCCAAGAGACCCAAAATGTCACTGTGACCTACCAGTCAGAGTGGGGGCACATGGCGGTCAGGTTATTAATGGAATCTGAGCTCATGTCCTTCTCACAGTAGTTCCAGTGGGTCCCCAAACCCATCCTCTAGTGATTTCCCTAGTTTCAGAATTCATAATTGGCATAGGTATACCCAGCAATTGGCAGAATCCCCATATTGTATCTCTGACAAATGAAGTAAGGGCTATTTTGGTTGTAAAAGCCAAGTGGAAGCCATTAGAACTGCCCCTAACTAGGAAAATAGTAAACCAAAAGAAATACCACATTCCTTGAGGGATTTCAGAGATTGCTGTGACCATCAAGGACTTGAAGGATACAAGGGTGGTGATTCACACCACATCCCCATTCAGTTTGCATATTTGGCCTGTGCAAAAAACAGATGGATCTTGGAGAATGACAACGGATTATCAAAAACTTAACCAGGTGGTGACTGTAATTGCAGCTGCTGTTCCAGATGTGGTTTCATTGCTTGAGAAAACTAACACATATCCTGGCACCTGCTATTCAGCTGTTGATCTGGCTAATGCCTTTTTCTCCATGCCTATTTTGAAGAACCACCAGAAACAGTCTGACTTCAGATGATGAGGTCAGCAAAACACCTTTACTGTCCTACTTCAGGGCTACATCAACTCTCCAGGCCTATGTCATAATTTAGCCAACAGGAATCTTGATCACTTTTCCTTTCCACAAAATGTTACAGTGGTCCAATACATTGATAACATTATGCTGATTGAACCTAGTAAGGAAGAAGGGTCAATGACTCTGAATTTATGGGTAAAACATTTGTGTGGCAGAGAGTGGAAAATTAATCCAACAAAAATTCAGTCGCCTTCCACCTCAATGTAATTTCTAGGGGTTCAGTGGTATGGGACATGTTGAGATATTCCTTCTAAAATGAGGGATAAGTTATAGCATTTGACCACTCCCACAACTAAAAAGAAGGCACAATGACTAGTAGGTCTCTTTGAATTTTGGAGGGAGCATACCCCTCATTTGGGTGTGCTACTCCAGCCTATTTATCAAGTGACTTGAAAAGGAGCTAGTTTTGAGTGAGGCCCAACCAAAAGAAGGCTCTGCAACAGGTTCAGACTGCTGTGCAAGCTGTTCTGCCACTTGGGCCACATGATCTGGCTGATCCATTGGTGCTTGAAGGTAAGCAGCAGATAGAGATGCTGTTTGGAATCTTTGGCAGGCACCTATTTGTGAATCACAGCACAGACGCTTAAGATTTTGGAGCAAAGCCCTGCCATTCTCTGCAGGTAATTACTCTCCTTTTGAGAAACAGCTTTTGGCTTGTTACTGGACTTTAGTAGAGACTGAACATTTAACCATGGGACACTAAGTCACCATGAGGCCTGAGCTGCTCATGATGAACTGGGTGTTATATGATCCATAGAGTTATAAATTTGGACATGCATGGCAGCACTCCATCATTAAAGGAAAATGGTATATATGAGATCAGGCCCAAGAAGGACCTGAAGGCACAAGTAACTTACATGAGGAAGTGGCCCAAACGCCCATGGTCTCTACTCCCGTTACATTCCCTTCCATCTCCCAGTCTGTACCTATGGCCTCTTGGGGAGTTCCTTATGATCATTTGACTGAGGAAGAGAAAACTGCATATCAGGCACCTCTAGAATGTGGACAGCAGCAGCACTATAGTCCCATTCTGAAACCTTTCCAAAGGACAATGGTGAAGAGAAATCCTCCCAATGGACAGAACTGCAAGTAGTGCCCCTGGTTGTTCACTTTGCTTGGAAGGAGAAATGGTCAGATGTGTGATTGTATACTGATTCATGAGCTGTGGCCAATGGTTTGGCTGGGTGGTCAGGGACTTGGGAGGAACATGATTGGAAAATTGGAGATAAAGAGGTATGGGGAAGATAGACCTGTCTGAATGGGCAAAAAAAGGAAAGATATTTGTGTCGTATGTGAATGGTCACCAAAGGGTGACCTCAGCAGAGAGGGATTTTAACAATCAGGTGGATAGGATGACACATTGTGTGGAAACCAGCCACCCTCTTTCCCTATCTACTCCTGTCATTGCCCAATGAGCCCATGAACAAAGTGGCCATGGTGGCAGGAACGGAGGTTATGCATGGTGTGATGGTTAAGATCGTGCGTCAATTTGACTGGGCCATGATTCTCAGTGTTTTGGCAGTCGTATAAAGTTGTGATTACTTCCCTGTTGAGATTTGATGTGATCACCCCTGTGATGGGATCACTGTGAGAAGCCAATCAGTTGAAAGGGAGTTTCCTTGGGCATGTGGCCTGCATCAAATATAAGTTGACACTCTGGCAAGACTTGGGGGCTTTTTGCTTATTTTGGATCCTGCAGCTGTCTCCAGGTTGTCTGACATCTGGTTCTTGGGACTTTAGCTAGCAGGTTACCTCCAGTCTTGCCTGCCAATTTTGTGAGCAAGAGCCCTGCTCTCTGACCTGCTGATCTTGGGTTCTCCAGCCCCTGCGGCTACATGAATCAGGAGAAGCCTCTATCCTGACCGACGGACTTGGTACGTTTCCCCCTCTACACCTGTGTGAGCCATTTCCTTGATATAAATCTCTCTATATATTTATATTTATATGACTTGCACTAATCAAGGCTGACTTGGCTATAGATACTGCTGAGTGCCCAATCTGCCAGCAGCAGAGACCAATACTGAGCCCCTGATATGGCACCATTCCTCAAGGTGATCAACCAGCCACCTGATGGTAGGTTGATTACAACGGACCACTTCTGTCATGGAAAAGGCAGCTTTTTGTCCTTAACAGAATAGACACTTACCCTGGATACAGATTTGCCTTCCCTGCATGCAATCCTTCTCCCAAAACTACCATCCATGAACACACAGAATGCCTTATCCACCGTCATGGTAACCCATAAAGCATTGCGTCAGATCAAGGAATTTACTTCACAGCAAATGATGTGAGGCAATGTCCCATACTAATGGAATTCACTGGTCTTATCATGTTCCCCAACGTGCTGAAGCAGCTGGCTTGATAGAACAATGAAATGGCCTTCTAATCACATAATTATGGCACCAGCTACGTGGCAATACCTTTCAGGGTTTGGGCAATGTTCTCCACAAGGCTGTATATGCTCTAAACCTGTATCCAATAAGTGGTGCTGCTCATAACCAGGATTCGTGGCTCTAGGAATCAAGGGATGGAAATGAGTGTGTCACCACTCACTATTACCCCCAGTGTCACACTTGCAAGATTTTTGCTTCCTGTCCCCACAACCCTATGCTCTGCAGGTCTAGAGGCTTTTGTTCCAAAGGGAGGAATGCTCCCACCTGGAGGCACATCACTGATTCCATTGAACTGGAAGCTAAGAATGCCACCTGGCCACTTTGGGCTCCTTATGGTTCTGGATCAACAGGGAAAGAAGAGAGTTACTATATTGGCTGGTGTGATTGATCCTGATTACCAAGAGGAAAGTGGATTGATATTACATAATGGAGGTAAAGAAGAGTATGTCTGGAATGCAGGAGATCCCTTAGTGCATCTCTTAGTACTACCATGCCCTGTGATTAAGGTCAGTGGAAAACTACAGCAACCCATTTCTGACATGACTACTAACAGCTCAGTCCCTTCAGGAATGAAGGTTTGGGTCACCCCACCAGGCAAAGGACCACAATCAGCTGAGGTGCTTGCTGAGGGCAGAGGGAATACAAATGTGTGGTGGAAAAAGGTAGTTCTAAATACTGGTTGTGACCACGTGACCAGTTGCAGAAACAAGGACTGTAATTGTTATGAGTATTTCTGCCATTTATGTGTATATCAAATGTTTTTGTTTTCTTACAAATTATAATATGCAAACAGGGCTAGTACGTTTTCAGTGGTACCTGTGTTAGTTGTGTCATGATAGGTGCAAGTATGGCTTTATAATTGTCTTTATTTGGGGATTATTTATGGTTTAAGGAGATGTATAAGGTGCCAAGCTGATAAGCAATGGACTATGATCATTAAGGTTGTGTGTCCTCTTGGCTGGGCCATGATTCTCAGTGGTTTGGCAGTTATGATGTAGTTTGGCCGTCGTATAATGATGTGATCAATTCCTTGGTGAGATATGATCACCTCCATGATAGGATCTGCTGTGAGTGGCCAATCAGGAGTTTCCTTGGGGGTGTGACCTGCATCCAAGATCGATGGACTTTCTGGCAAAGCTCATGGGCCTTTGCTACTCCTGGATCCTGCCACTGGCTCCTGTTCCTCTGACCTCCGGTTCTTGGACTTGAGCTGGCAGCTTACCTGCTGTTTTGGCTGCTGATTTGGAATTCGTCTATCTTTGTAGCCTGTGAGTCAGAGCCCTGCTGTCTGACTTGCTAATCTTGGGTTTGCCAGCATTTGTGGCTATGTGAATCAGGAGAAGCCTCCAGCCTGACCCAAGGACTTGGGACATTCCAGCCTCTACAACCGTGTGACCCGTTTTCTTAATATGTTCTCTTTGGTAGTGCTGATGAACCAGTTTCAACTCATAGCAGCCCTATGTACAACAGAATGAAATACTGCCTGGTCCTGCGCCATCATAAAAATCATTGTTATGTTTTATCCCATTGTTGTAGCCTCTGACAATCCAACTCATCAAGAGTTTTCCTCTTTTTCCCTGGCCCTCTACTTTACCAAGCATGATGTCCTTTTCAAAGGACTGGTCCCTCCTGATAACATGTCCAAGGTAAGTGAGAAAACGTTGTGTCATCCTAGCTTATAATGAGCATTCTGGCTGTACTACTTCTAAGACAGATTTGTTCATTCTTCTAGCAGTTCATGGTATATTCAATATTCTTCACCAATGCCATAATTCAAAGACATAAATTCTTTGCTCTTCTTTATTTGTTGTCCAGCTTTTGCATATATATGAGGTAATTGAAAACTCCATGGCTTCAGGGAGGTGCACCTTAGTCCTTGAAGTGATATCTTTGCTTTTTAACACTTTAAAGAGGTCTTTTGCAGCAGATTTGCCAATGCAATATGTCATTTGATTTCCTGATTGCTGCTTCCACGGGCATTGATTGTGGATTCAAGTAAAATGAACTCCTTGACAACTTCAATATTTTCTCTGTTTATCATGATGTTGCTTATTGGCCCAGTTGTGAGGATTTCTGTTTTCTTTTATATTGAGGTATAATCCATACTGAAGCCTGTGGTTTTTGATCGTCATCGGTAAGTGCTTCAAGTCCTTTCCACCTTCAGGAAGCAAGGTTGTGTCATCTGCATATCGCAGGTTGTTAATGAGTCTCCCTCCAATTCTGATGCCCCATTCTTCTTCATATAGTCCAGATTCCTGGATTATTTGCTCAACATACAGATTGAATAAGTATGGTGAAAGGATACAATCTTGATGCACAGCCTTCTTGACTTTAAACCACGTGGTATCCCCTTGTTCTGTTCGACCAACTGCCTCTTGATCTAGGTACAGGTTCCACACGTGCACAATTAAGTGTTCTGGAATTCCCATTCTTTGCAATGTTATCAATAATTTCTTATGATCCACACAATCAAATGCCTTTGCATAGTCATTAAACACAGGTAAACATCATTCTGGTATTCTCTGCTTTCAGCCAGAATCCATCTGACATCAGCAATGATATCCGTTGTTCTAGGCCCTCTTCAGAATCCATCTTGAATTTTTGGCTGTTCTCTGTTGATGTACTGCTGCAACCGCTTTTGAAGGATCTTCAGCAAAATTTTATTTGTGTGTGATATTGATGATACTGTTCAATAATTTCCCCAATCTGTTGGATCATCTTTCTTTGGGACGTGTACAAATACTGATCTCTTCCAGTTGGGTGGTCAGGTAGCTGTCTCCCAAATTTCTTGGCATAGATGAGTGAGCATCTCCAGCACTGCATCTGTTTATTGAAACATCTCAGTTAGTATTATATCCATTCCTGGAGCCTTGCTTTTTGCCAGTGCCTTCAGTGAAGCTTGGACATCTGCCTTCAGTGAAGCTTGGACATCTTCCTTCAGTACCATCGGTTCTTGATCATATGCTACATCCTGAAATGGTTCAACGTCATCAAACTCTTTTTGCTATAGTGACTCTGCATATTCCTTCTACCCTCTTTTAATGGCTCTTGTGTTGTTTAGCATTTTCCTACCACAAAATCCTTCAGTATTGCAACTCAAGGCTTTATTTTCTCTTTGGTTCTTTCAGCTTGAAAAATGCCAAGTATGTTCTTCCCTTTTGGTTTTCTATCTCCAGGTCTTTGCACATTTCATTATGATACTTTGTCCTCTCGAGCTGCCCTTTGAAATCTTCTGTTCAGCTCTTCCTTCCTCATATCTTTCTTTTGCTTTAGCTACTTTATGTTCAAGGACAAATTTCAGAGTCTCTTCTAACATCCATTTCCATCTTTTCTTTTTTTTCCTGTATTTTTAATGACTTCTTGTTTTCTTCATGTATGATGTCCTTGATGTCTTACCACAACTTGTTTGATCTTTGGTCATTAATGTTCAATGCATGAAATCTCTTCCTGAGATAGTCTCTAAAATGAAGTGGGATATACTCAAGGTCGTAATTTGGCTCTTGTGGACTTGTTCTAATTTTCTTCAACTTCACCTTGAACTTGCGTGTGAACAATTGATGGTCTGTTCCACACTCAGGCCCTGGCCTTGTTCTGACTGATGATATTGAGCTTTTCCATCATCTCTTTCCACAGATTTGGTTTGTGTTTTGATTCCTGTGTTTTCCATCTGGCAAGTTCTCATGCATAGTCACTGTTCATGTTGTTGAAAAAAGGTATTTGCAATGTAAGATATCATTGGTCTTCATTGCAAGTCATTGATCTTGCAAAATTGTATCATGCAATCTCCAGCATCATTTCTATCACCAAGGTCATATTTGCCAACTACCGTTTCTTCTTTGTTTCCAACTTTTCCTTCCATTCACCAACAATTATCAATGGGTCTTGATTGCATGTTTGATCAATTTCAGACTGCAGAAGTTGATAAAGAGCTTCAGTTTCTTCATCTTTGGCCTTAGTGGTTGATGCATAAATTTGAATAATAGTCATATTAACTGGTCTTCCTTATAGGTGTATGGATATTATCCTGTCACTGACAGTGTTGTACTTAGGGAAAGATCTTAAAATGTTTTTCCTGATGATGAACTCAATGCTATTCCTCTTTAATGTGTCATTCCCAGCTTTATAGACCATATGATTTTCTGACTCAAAATGGTCAATACTAGTCCATTCCAGCTCACCAATGCCTAGGATATTGATCTTTATGTATTCCATTTCATTTTTGATGACTTCCAATTTTCCTAGATTCATAAAAAAAAAAAAAATTTTTTTTTTTCTTATACTTTGTACATTTCACATTCTGATCATTAAATGACGTTTGCAGCTGTTTCTGGTCATTTTGAGTAGTGCCTTATTTTTTTTTTTAATATCAATCTCTCTCTATAAATATATTTCTATCTCTTCTTAATAATAATCTCTTTTTTTATATATATTTGTATGCATTATTGATTTTACTTCTCTAAAGAACCCAGCCTAAGACACAACTCAAGGCTAAGATCACTTGAACACTAAAATATCTAGATTGCTATGGGAATTAAAAGAGATAATATACTTGAAATAGTTTATAGATATGAAGTAAGATTTATAAAAAGCAAATACTTTATAAATATGGAACAAGATTCATATCCTGAATACAGGAATTGTAATAATCATTGTTTTGGGTTGACACAACTAATCACACCTGCAGATTTCAGGATTTTTCAGGATATGTGTCACATAATCACTTGATTTTGACTCTTATTATCCCTAATAAGAGCCCTGGTGGTGCAGTGGTTAAAGTGATTACTACCCCAAAAGCCAGCCACTCAAAGCCACCAGCAGCTCCTCAGGAGAAAGATGTGGCACTCTGCTTCCATAGAGATTTACAGCCTTGGAAACCCTATGGGGTCACTATGAGTTGGAAATGACTCAATGGCATGGGTTTGGTTTTTTGTTTTGTTTTGTTTCTACCCATAAGATATTACTCTTCTGATTTGCTCAGGAAACATTTTCTTTCTACCTTGAGTACTACATCTCTTGGGAATATGTTAAGGATTTTATACTGGGAGATGGGGGAAATCTACTTGCTTCTCTGTTGTCGTTGTTAAGTGCCCTCACTCATAGCGACCCTATATACAACAGAACAAAACACTTCCTGGTCTTGTGCCGTCCTCACGATCTTTGCTATGCTTGAGCCCATTGTTGCAGCCATTGTGTCAATCCAGCGTGTTGAGGGTATTCCACTTTTTCACTAACCCTCAACTTAATCAAGCATGATGTCCTTCTCCAGGGACTGATCCCTCCTGATCACATGTCCAAAGTATGTAAGATGAAGTCTCACCATCCTCACTTCTAAGGAGCATTCTGGCTGTACTTCTCTAGATTACTTAAAAGGCTTGTAACTCTTAGTTTGGGTATCCCTGAAAACAGAGATGAGAACTTTCATGCAGGTGAATTTATCGGGGAAAAATAGCGAGACAGAGACGAAGGACAAGTTAATAAAATGGCAAGTTTTTGAGATTACTGCTATAGGCGACAAGGGCTCACTTTTACCACAACTTCTGAAACATAGGGAAATGTCCTCTAGAAGAGTACCAGGCTGAAACATTTACCTACTGGCTCCAGTCTTTATTGTGTTAATGGTTTCCCAAAAGTATTAAGTCTCCACATTTCCTAGCAGTGATTGCACAGAACCGAGAAAACTCCCACTGCATCGGAGGAGACCCTGGAGCAGAAAGATGTTAGATACACAGTGTATGCTTGGGGCAAGATGCTGCCAGAGTGAGTTGAGTTTGGGCTCACATAGAACTGTCCACAGCATCTGTATATTGGTTTTTCTATTGCTGCATAACAAATTACCACAAACAGCAGCTTTAAACAATATACGTTTATTAGCTCACAGTTTCTGGAGATCAGAAGTCCAGGCATGGCATAACTAAATTCTATGGTAAACATCTCACTGGACTGAAGACAAGGTGTTGGCTAGGGCTGTGGCTCTCATCTGGGCTCAGAGTCCTTTTCCAAGCTCACTTGTTGACAGAATCCATTTTCCTTCAGGAAAACTGAAATCTTGTTTTCCTGCTAGCTCTCAGCTGGAGGCTGTTCCCAGTTCCTAGAGACCACTCACAATTCCTTCACATACGGTCCCCATAGGTAGTTCACAGCATGGATGTTTGCTTTCTTCGTGGCCAGCAGGAACTCATCTCTCTGATTTGCCTTCTGCTGACTGGCAAAAATGTTCTGTTTTTAAAGAGTTCATATGATTAGGTCAGGACCACTCAGATAATCCCTCTATTTTAAGGAAAACTGATTAGGGCTTTAATTGCATCTGAAAAATCCCCTCACACCAACACATAAATTAGTGTTTGATTGAATAAATGGGAGAAGGATTATACACACTAGGGGCCAAGAATCTTGGGGGCATCTTAGAATTCTGCCCACCAGAGGCTATACTCAAAAATTGACTGAGAGCATATACATGGGACAACAAAAGCATCTGCTGTAGTAACTTTTAAAGACAAATTTATTTTACTTAATAATAAAGTCTGGCAAGATGGGGTCTGAATCAAGAAGGACACATGCCTTTAAGTTTGGTTTAGGGAATAAATTGATTATATTTTTCTGGTACTTAATTAAAAAGCAAATAGAGTAGATCTCACCATCCATTGTAACCTAGTTTTCAATTATTTTCTATGATAGCTTCTACATGGGGTGATTAAATAGGTATGTCTGTCAAATAAGGACTATGCCATAAAACTTACTGCTCTGAAGAACGATGCAACTACTAAAGAAGGAAAGTGGGAGATTTTAAAAGATTTACTTCTCATTTATCCTGTATTGTGAACATTATTTGAATGAATTACAACAGACTTAATTAATTTTTCATACATAATTGTTACGTTTATTACATTTAATCTAGGTTATTAAATCTAACATTTAAATTAAAAAACCCAGTTACCCTAAATTAAATATCTGCCAATTTTATAGATATAAGCACATGCTAATCTTCATGCTAGAAGATGAGCCATGCAGATTGCAAGAAACTGAGCTATATTTAGCAGTACATTATTAGGGCTGGGTATTTAAATTTGAGCTGTGATAGATCTTGTAGGAAGTTCTTTTCATTTTGTAAAAAGTATGTTCAACAGTTCTTCTAATTGTGTAATTTAACTAGTGAGAAGCCTAGGTGACATTACCTATTTTTATGCAGACAATAGCAATGTTACATTTGTGGCTACTGACACACAAAATCGGCACTCAGGTTTTTCTGAATACATTTCCAGCTCTATGTGGCATGTCTGGTAATATCTGCTGTGCTTCCCAAGCAGCTCCCTGAGCTATTGATGACCAAGAGAGAAACAAATGGAAATGCATTCTAATTATTCTTCTCTCTGGTTTGAAAAGGATAGTACCATACATACATGTGAACACCTACTATATGCCAAGTGGTAGGCTGAGAACTTTATTTATATGCTTTATGCTCATTTTATCTTCATAATAACTTCACGAAATGGGCACTAGTAATACCCTCCTTTTACAGAGAGTTTACAGAACAGCTTATGTAACTTGTACGTGGCTAATGAGGTCATGTAGTTAGTAATGTCTTAGTCTGGAAACTCCACTGACACCTGTCCACCATGCGTGATATTGCTGGTATTTCAAATACCAGTGGCATAGTTTCCAGCATCACAACAACATGAGAGTCATCACAGTATGACAAACTGATAAATGAGTAAGTACAACAAAAGAAGACAGACTAGGAATAACTTGATGATCTACTTCTGAAAAAATTGGCCAGCGAAAACCTTATGAAGAGCTGTAGAACTTTGATACAGTGTTAGAGATGAGCCCCTCAGCCCAGAAGGCATTCAAAGTGTGACTAGGGAAGAGCTGCCTCTTCAGAGTAGTTGACCTTAATAATGTGGATGGAGTTGAGCTTTCAGAACCTTCGTTTGCTGATGTGGCATGACTCAAAATGAGAACAAACAGCTACAAACATTCATTAATAATTGGAACATGGAATTATGAAATATGAATCTATGAAAATTGGAGGTTGTCAAAAATGAAATGGAACACTTGAAGATAGATGTGATGGTTAAGATTGTGTGTCAACTTGCCTGGGCCATGATTCTCAGTGGTTTGACAGTCATATGATGTTGTGATCACCCCCATGATGGGATCTGCTATGAGTGGCCAGTCAGTTGAAGGGGAGTTTCCTTGAGCGTGTGGCCTGCATCAAATATAGGTAGACATTCTGGCAAGGCTCGTGGTTTTGCTCACTGTGGCTCCAGTTCATGTGACCTCCAGTTCTTGAGACTTAAGCTAGCAGTTTACCTGTAGTCTTGCCTGCCAATCTTGAGATTCATTGATGTTTGTAGCCTGTGAGCAGCAGCCCTGGTCTCTGAACTGCCCGTTTTGGGTTCACCAGTCCCTGCGGCTACATGAATCAGGAGAAGCCTCCAGCCTGACCCACGGACTTAGGACCTTCCAGTCTCTACAGCTGTGGGAACCATTTCCTTAATATAAATATATTTATATGCTTTACTGGTTTCGCTTCTCTAGAGAACCCAGCCTAAGACAATAGATATCCTAGGCACTAATGAACTGAAATGAACTGGTACTAGCCATTTTGAATTAGACAATCACATTTTCTACTATGTTGGGAATGACAGATTAGAAAGGAATAGCATTGCATTCATTGTCAAAAAGAACATTTCAAGATCTATCCGGAAGTATAACACTGTCAGTGATAGAATGACATCCATCTGCCTACAAGACACACCAGTTAGTATTATTATTCAAATTTATGCACCAGCCACTAATGCCAAAGATGAAGAAATTGAAGATTTTTACCAACTTCTGCAGTCTGAAATTGACCAAACATACAATCAAGATGCATTGATAATTACTGGTGATTTGAATGCAGAAGTTGGAAACAAAGAAAAGGAATCAGCAGTTGGGAAAAATGGTCTTGATGATAGAAACGACTTGAGAGATCATATGATAGAATTTTGCAAGACCAATGAATGACCCATTCATCGGAAATATCATTTTTTCACAACATAAATAGTGACATACTGGTGGACCTTGCCATATGGAATATAGGAATCAAATTGACTACACAAGTGGAAAGAGACAATGGAGAAGGCCAGTATCATCAGTCAGACCACTAATTCCTTACCTGCAAGTTCAAATTGAAGCTGAAAAAAATGAAAACAACTCCACGATAGCCGAAGTACCACTTCGAGTATATCCCACCTGAATTTAGAGATCATCTCAAGAATAGATCTGATGCATTGAACACCACTGAACAAAGACCAGACAAGTCGTAGAATGACATCAAGGACATCTTAAATGAAGAAAGCAAAAGGCCATTAAAAAAAAAAAAAAAGACCAAAATGGATGTCAGAAGAGACTCTGAAACTAATAAAGCGAATGGAAAAAATGATTAGATAAAAGCTGAACAGAAGATTTCAAAGGGTAACTTGAGAAGACAAAGTAAAGTATTATAATGAAATGCACAAAGACCTGGAGTCAGAAAACGAAAAAGGAAGAACATACTCTGCATTGCTCAAGCTGAAAAAGCTGAAGAAAAATTCAAGCCTTGTGTTTCAATATTGAATGATTCTATAGACAAAATATTGAAAGATGCAGAAAGCATCAAAAGATGAAGGGAATCCACAGTCACTGTACCAAAAAGAATTGGTTAACGTTCAACCGTTCCAGGAGGTAGCATATGATCCAGAACAGATGCTATTTTTTCCTTTTTAATTACCCAGTTAAATTTTACTTGGTTATTCAGCTTTTTTTTTTTAATTGTGCTTCAGATGAAGGTTTACAGAGCAAATTATTTTCTCATTAAACAATTAATACAATACACATATTGCTTTGTGACATTGGTTGCCAATCCCACAACGTGTCAACACTTCCCACTTCTTGACCTTGGGTTCCCCATGACCAGTTTTCCTGCCCCCTCCTGCCTTCTAGTCCTTGCCCCTGGGCAGGCATACCCCTTTAGTCTCTTTTTGTTTTATGGGCCTGTCTCATCTGTTTTTTTTTTTTTTTTTTAGCATTTTGCTAAATGTATTCATTCGTTCATTCTCTTTCTTTTTCCTCTCTCTCTCTGTGTTTAATCTAGGCAAAGGATATATAAACCCAAACCAAACCAAACCCACTGCCGTTGAGTCGATTTTGACTCATAGTGACCCTATTGAGACCCACAGGACAGAGTAGAACTGCCCGATAGAGTTTCCAAGGCTGTAATCTTTATGGAAACAGACTGCCACATTTTTCTTCTGAAGAGCAACTGGTGGATTCAAACCGCTGACCTTTTGGTTAGCAGCCGAGAGCTTAACCACTCCACCACCAGGGCTCCTTAAAGAATATATAGATGTTCATTAAACTTTTTTTTGTGTGTGTGTTTTAAGTGAAAGTTTACAGCTCAAGCTAGTTTCTCGTACAAAAATTTATACACACGTTGTTATGTGACCCTGGTTGCTAACCCTATAATGTGACAGCACACCCCTCCTTTCCACCCCAGATTTCCCATGTCCATTCAACCACCTCCTTTCAGCCTTCTCATCTCACCTCCAGACAGGAGCTGCCCATTTAGTCTAGTGTATCTACTTGAACTAAGAAGAACACTCTTCATGAGTATCATTTTATGTCTTATAATCCGGTCTAATCTTTGTCTGAAGAGTTGGCTAAGGGAATGGTTTTAGTTCTGGGTTAACAGAGTGTCTGGGGCCATGCCATCTGGGGTTCCTCCAGTCTCAGTCAGGCCGTTAAATCTGGTCTTTTTACCAGAATTTGAGTTCTGCCTCCCACATTTCTCATGCTCTGTCAAGGACTCTCTGTTGTGTTCCTGGTCAGGGCTGTCATTGGTGGTACCCAGGCATCATCTAGTTCTGGTGTCAGGCTGATGGAATCTCTGGTTTATGTGGCCCTTTTTGTCTCTTGGGCTCATATTTTCCTTGTATGTTTGGTGTTCATTCTCCTTTGCTCCAGGTGGGTTGGGGCCAATTGATGCATCTTGGGTGGCCACTGGCTAGCTTTTAGGATCCCAGACGCCACTCACCAAAGTGGGATGCAGAACATTTTCTTAACAAACTTTATTACGCCAATTGACCTAAACGTTCCCTGAAACCATGGTCAGCAGACCCCTGCCCCTGCTACTCTGTCCTTTGAGGTGTTTCGTTTTGTTCAGGAAACATCTTAGCTTTTGGTTTAGTGCAGTGGTGCTGACTTCTCCTGTATTGTGTGTTGTCCTTCGCTTCACCTAAGATAATTTTTGTCTACTATCTGGTTTAGTGAATTCCCCTCTCCTTCCCTCCCTACCCTCATAACCATCAAAGCATGTTTTCTTCTGTGTTTAAACCTTTTCTTGAGTTCTTATAATAATGGTTTCATACTTGCACTTTTGCAACTAATTTCACTCAGCATAATGCCCTCCAGATTCATTCATGTTATGAGATATTTCATGGATTCATCATTGTTCTTTATCGTTGCATAGTATTCCATTGTGTGAATATACCATAATTTATTCATTCAATCTTCCTTTGATGGGCAGCTAGGTTGTGTCCATATTTGTGCTATTATAAACAGTGTTGCAATGAACGTGGTGTGCATATATCTATTTGTGTAAGGGCTCTTATTTCTCTAGGATATATGCCAAGGAGTGAGATTCCTAGATCATATGGTAGTTCTATTTCTAGCATTTTAAGGAAGCACCAAATCGATTTCCAAAGGGGTTGTACCATTTTACATTCCCCCCAGCAGTGTTTAAGTGTTCCAGTCTCTCCACAAACCTCTCCAACATTTATTATTTTGTGTTTTTTTTTTTTTTTTTGATTAATACTAGCCTTGGTGGGGTGAGATGGTACCTCATTGTTGTTTTGGTAGGAATTTCTCTAATGGCTAATGATCGTAAGCATTTCCTCATGTATCTGTTAGCTGCCTGAATGTCTTCTTTGGTGACGTATCCGTTCATATTCTTTGCCCATTTTTTAATTGGGTTATTTGCCTTTTTGTTGTGGAAGTTTTGCAGTATCTTGTAGATTTTAGAGATTAGACCCTGATCAGATATATCGTAGCAAAAAATTTTTTCCAAGTCTGTAGGTTGTCTTTTTACTCTTTTGGTGAAGTCTCTGGATGAGCATAAGTGTTTGATTTTTAGGAGATCCCAGTTACCTAGTTTTTTTTCTGGTGTTTGTACATTGTTATTTATGTTTTGTATTCTGCTTGTGCTTTTATGTATTAGGGTTCCTCGGAAACTCTATGGGGCAGTTCTACTCTGTCCTATGGGGTCGCTATGAGTCGGAATTGACTCAATGGCACTGGGTTGGGTCTATTAGCATTGTCCCTATTTTTATTCCATGATCTTTATTGTTTTGGATTTTTTATTTCGGTCTTTGATCCACTTTGAGTTAGTTTTTGTGCATGGTGTGAAGTATGGGTCTTGTTTCATTTTTTTGCAGATGGATATTCAGTTATGCCAGCACCATTTGTTAAAGAGACTGTCATTTCCCCGTTTAACAGACTTTGTGCCTTTGTCAAATATCACCTGCTCATAGGTGGATGAATATACTACTGGATTCTCAGTTGTGTTTCATTGGTCTATGTATCTGTTGTTGTAGCAGTACCACAGTGTTTTGACTATCGTGGTGGTATAATAGGTTTTAAAGTCAGGTAGTGTGAGGCCTCCCACTTTGTTCTTCTTCTTCTGTAAAGCTTTATTTATCTGGGCCTCTTCCCTTTCCATACCAAGTTGGTGATTTGTTTCTCCATCTCATTAGAAAATGTTATTGGAATTTGGATGGGAATTGCATTGTTTCTGTAGATTGTTTTGGGTAGAAGTAACATTTTCACAATGTTGAGTCTTCCTATCCATGAGCAAAGGTATGTTTTTCCACTTATGTGGGTCTCTTTTGGTTTCTTGCTGTAGTGTCTTGTAGTTTTCTTTGTATAGGTCTTTTACATCTCTGGTTAGATTTATTACTAAGTATTTTATTTTCTTGGGGACTATTATAAATGGTATTGATTTGGTGATTTTCTCTTCGAAGTTCTCTTTTTTGGTGTAGAGGAATCCAACTGATTTTTTTATGTTTATCTTGTATCCTGATAGTCTGCTGAACTCTTCTATTAGTTCCAGTAGTTTTCTTGTGGATTCTTTGGGGTTTTCTGGGTATAAGATCATATCATCTGCAAATAGGAATACTTTTACTTCTTTCTTACTAATTTGGATGTCCTTTATTTCTTTTTCTAGTCTAATTTCTCTGGAGAGGACCTCCAGCACAATAGTGAATAAGAGTGGTGATAAAAGGCATCCTTGTCTGGTGCCTGTTCTCAAGGGGTGTGCTTTCAGACTCTCTCCATTTAGGATGATGTTGGCTGTTGGCTTTGTATAAATGCCCTTTATTATGTTGAGGAATTTTCCTTCTATTCCTATTTTCCTGAGAGTTTTTATCATGAATGGTGTTGGACTTTGTCAAATGCCTTTTCTTCATCAATTGATAAGATCATGTGGTTCTTGTCTTTTACTTTATTTATGTGATGGATTACATTGATTGTTTTTCTAATGTTGAACCACCCCACTTGGTCATGGTGAATCAATTTTTAATATGTTGTTGAATTCTATTGGCTAGAATTTTGTTGAGGATTTCTGTGTCTGTGTTCATGAGGGATATTGCTCTGTAATTTTCTTTTTTTGCATTGTGTTTACCTGGTTTCTGTATCAGGGTTATGCTGGCTTCATAGAATGAGTTTGGGAGTATTCCATCTTTATCTATGCTCTAATACCTTTAGTAGTAGTGGTGGTAATTCCTTTCTGAAAGTTTGGTAGAATTCTCCAGTGAAGCCGTCAGGGCCAGGGCTTTTCTTTGTTGGGAGTTTTTAACTTACTCTTTCAATCTCTTTTGTTATAGGTTTATTTAGTTGTTCTAACTCTGTTTGTGTTAGTTTAATTAGGTAATGTATTTTAGAAACTTGTCCATTTCCTCTAGGTTTTCAAATTTGTTGGGGTACAGTTTTTTACAGTATTCTCTTACGATTCTTTTAATTTCATTTGGGTCTGCTGTGATATCACCCATCTCCTCTCTTATCTGGGTTATTTGCTTCCTCTCCTATTTTTCTTTTGTCAGTTTGGCCAAAGGTTTATTGATTTTGTTGATCTTGTCAAAGAACCAGCTTTTGGTCTTGTTAACCCTTTTAATTGTTTTTCTGTTCTCTATTTCATTTAATTGCTCTAATTTTTATTATTTGCTTTCTTCTGGTGCCTAAAGGATTCTTTTGCTGCTCTCTTTCTATTTGTTCCAGTTGTAGGGTTAATGTTTCGATTTTGGCCCTTTCTTCTTTTTGGATGTGTGCATTTGTTACAATAATTGACCTCTGAGCACTGCTTTTGCAGTGTCTGAAAGGTTCTGGTAGGATGTGTTTTCATTTTCTTTTGATTCTGTGAATATCTTTATTCTGTCCTTAATTTCTTCTATAACACAGTCATTTTTGAGAAAGGTGGTGTTCAGTTTCCATGTATATGATCTTTTTTCCTTGCTTTTTCTGTTATTGATTTGTACTTTTATGGGTTTATGGTTAGAAAAGATGCTTTGTAATATTTCGATGCTTTGGGTTCGTGGCCTAACACGTGGTCTATTTGAGGAGAATGTTCCATGTGCACTGGAAAAGAAAGTATACTTGGCTGCTGTTGGGTGGAGTGTTCTGTATATGGCTATGAGATCAAGTTGTTCGATTGTGGCATTTAGATCTTCTGTGTCTTTATTGAGCTTCTTTCTGGATGTTCTGTCCTTCACTGAAAATGGTGTGTTAAAGCCTCCTACTGTTAATGTGGAACTGTATATCTCTCTTTTCAATGCTTGTTAGAATTTATTTTACATATTTTGGAGCCCTGTCATTGGGTGCATAAATATTTATAATGGTTATGTCTTCCTGGTGTATTGACCCTTTAATCATTATTTAGTGTCCTTCCTTATCCTTTGTGGTGGATTTTGCTTTAGTCTATTTTTTCAGAAATTAATATTACCACTTCTGTTCTTTCTTGAGTGTTGTATGATTGATATATATTTTTTCCATCCTTTGAGTGCTAGTTTGTTTGTGTCTCTTGTAGGCAGCATATAGTGGATGGTGTATATGAGGTATGTGAGCCCAGGAGTCCATTCACTTGTAGATGGGCACGTAGGTTGTTTCCATCTTTTTGCTATTGTGAATAATGCTACAATGAACATGGGTGTGAATATTCTATTCAAGTGCATGAGAGTTCCAATCTCCCCGCAGCCTCTCCAACATGTGTTATTTTCTGTTTCTTTTGAGTCATGCCAGTAATGTCAGAATGAAGTGGTATCTCATTGTGGTTTTGATCTGAATTTCTCTAATGGCTGGTGACAACAAGCATTTTCTTACGTGTCGTTAGTAACCTGAATGTCTTTTTTGGTGAAGTGTCTGTTCATATCCTTTGCCCGTTTTTTAAATGGATTATTTGTCTTTTTGTTGTAGAGATGTTAAACTCTCCTATAGATTTTAGAGATTACACCTTTGTTGGATTTGTCATAGCCAATTTTTTTTTTTTCTCAGACTATAGGTTATTTTTTTTATACTTTTGGTGAAGGCTTTTGATGAGTATAATTGTTTAACTTTTAGGCGATCCCACTTACCTAACTTATCTTCTGGTGTTTTTGTATTGTTAGCTATGGTTCATATCCAATTTATGCCACGTTTAGGACTTCATTGACTCTATTTTTTCTTCCATGATCTTTATAGTTTTTGGTTTTATATTTAGGTCTTTGATCCATTTTGCATTAGTTTCTGTGTATGGCATGAGCTATGGGTCCTGTTTCATTTTTTTACAGGTAGACATGCAGTTTTGCCAGCATCATTTGTTAAAAAGACTGTCTTTACCCATTTAATGGACTTTAGGCCTTGGTCGAAGATCAGGTGGCCGTAGGTGGAAGGATTTACATCTGGGTTCTCAATTCTATTCTTTTGGTCAATGTGTCTGTCATTTTACCAGTACTAGGTTGTTTTGATTACCATAGTTGTATAGCAGGTTGAGGTCAAGTACTATGAGTTGTCCAATTTTATTCTTCTTCTTCAATAGTACTTTATTTCTCTGGGGCCTCTTTCCTTTCCATATAAAATTAATGGTTATTTTTTCCATCTCTTTAAAGAATGCTTTTGATATTTGGATTGGGATTGCATTGTGTTCATAGATGGCTTTGGATAGAATTGACATTTTCACAATGATGAGTCTACCTACCCATGAGCGTGGTATGTTTTCCATTTATGTGGTCTGGTTTGTTTCCTTGCAGTAGTGTTTTGTAGTTTTCTTTGTATAGGTCTTTTATATTCCTGGTTAGATTTATTCCTAAGTATTTTATTTTTTTAGGGGTTATTATAAATGATATTGCTTTTCTGATTTCCTTTTCAACATTCTATTTATTGGTGTATAGAAATCCAACTGGTTTTTGTACGTTTATTTTGTTTGTATCCTGCTACTCTGCTGAATCTTTCTGTTAGTTCCAGTAGTTTTTTTGTGGAGTCCTTTTGGTTCTCTCTATATAATATCATATCATCCACAAATAGGGATAATTTTACTTCTTCTTTACCCTTTTGGACACTCTTTATTTCCTTTTCTTGCCTTATTGCTCTAGCTAAGACGTCCAACACAATATTAAATAGGAGTGGTGATAAAAGGCATACTTGTCTTTTCCTGTTCTCAGGGGAAATGTTTTCAGCTGCTCTCCATTAAAAATGATGTTGGCCATTGGTTTTGTATTGATGCCCTTTATTATGTTGGGGAATTTCCCTTCTATACCTATTTTGGTGAGGGTTTTTATTAGGAATGTGTGTTGGGCTTTATTGAACGCTATTTCTGCATCAGTCGAGATGACCGTGTTGTTCTTCTGTTTTATTTATGTGGTAGATTACTTTGATAGGTTTTCTAATGTTGAACCATCCTTGCGTACATGGTTTGGATCCTGCTTGGTCATGGTGTATTTTTTTTTAATATGATGCGGAACTCTATTGGCTAGAATTTTATTGAGAATTTTTGCATCTATATTCATGAGAGATATTGGTTCTTAATTTTTTTGTGTGTGTGTGTGGTGTCTTTGCCTGGTTTTGTTATCATGGTTATCCTGGCTTCATAGAATGAATGCAGAAATATCCCTTCTTTTTCTGTGTTCTGAAATAGTTTGAGTAGTGCTGGTGCAAGCTCTTCTCAGAATATTTGATAGAATTCTCCAGTGAAGCCATCTGGGCCAGGGCTTTTTTGGTTGTTGGGAGATTTTTTTTTTTTTTTAATTACCTTTTCAATCTCTTCTCTTGTTATGGATATGTTCAGATTTTCAACTTCAGTTTGTGTTAGGTTAGGTAGATAGTGTGTTTCTAGAAATTTGTCCATTTCCTCTAGGTTTTCAAATTTGTTGGGGTATAGTTTTTCATTGTACTCTGTTATGATTCTTTTTATTTCAGTTGGGTCTGTTGTAATGTCCCCCATTTCATTTCTTATTTTGGTAATTGCATCTCTGTTTTTCTTTTGTCAGTTCGGCCAATAGCTTGTCAATTTTGTTGATCATTCAAGGAACCAACTTTGGTTTTGTTGATTCTTTGTTTTTCTAGTCTCTATTTCATTTATTGCTACTGTGATCTTTATTATTTCCTTTCTTCTGGTGACTGTGGGCTTCTTTTGCTATTATCTTTCAACTTGTTTGAGTTGTCTAGCTAATGTTTTGATTGTGCCCTTTCTTCTTCTTTGATATGTGCATCTATTGCTATAAATTGACTTCTGAACACTGCCTTTTCTGTGTCCCAAATGTTTTGATATGATATGTTTTCATTCTCATTTGATTCTAGGGATTTGTTGATTCCATCTTTGATTTCTTCTATTACCCAGTGTTTTTTGAACAAAGTGTTATTCAGTTTTCATGTGTTTGATTTTTTTCCTTGCTCTTCCTGTTATTAATTTCTACTTTGATGGCATTGTCATCAGAGAAGATGCTTCATATTATCTCAGTGTTTTGAATGTTTTTAAGAGTTGTCTCATGGCCTAAGATGTGGTCTGTTCTGGAGAATGTTCCATGTGTATTGGGAAAGAATGTATACTTTGCTGCTGTTTAGTGGAGTGTTCTGTATGTGTCTATGAGGTCATGTTGGCTGATTTTGGTCTTCAGATCTTCTGTATCTTTGCTGAGTTTCTTCTAGATGTTTTGTCATTTACTGAGAGTGGGATGTTGAAGTCTCCTACTATTATTGTGGAACTGTCAATTTCTCTTGTCAGTGCTGTTAGGGTTTGTTTTATGTATTTGGGAGCTGTGTTATTTGGTGCATAGATATTTATTATGGCTATGCCATCGTGGCTATGCCATCACTCTCTGTCTCTATGGGTGTATTTAAGCCATTTATGCTTAGCGTGATTATTGATAGGTGTGAATTTACTGCTTTCATTCTGTAGTGCCTTTTTTTTTTTTTTTTTTTTGCCATGCTGATATTTTCTTTGTTCCTCTTACTCTCCTGTGCTGAATTCCTTTTTTTGGGATTTTTAAAAAATTTCTTTCGTTTTTTGGAGATTTTGTGTTTACTGAGACTTTACGGTTTTCTTCTTTATTTTGATGAGTAGGTTTGTTAACTTTGTGATTACCGTGAACTTTTCTCCTACCTTCCTAAGTTTAAACCAGTCTTTTATTACTTGATATCGCCATGGCTTCCTCTCCATTTGGAAATTCTATACCTACACCATTTATTCCCTCTTTTATTGTTATGACATTGTCATTTACAGATTGACATTTCTGGTTCCCTGTTGTAAATCTTTTAGTTTTGTTTTATCCTTGATAGTTCATTACCTAGGTTGCTATATGGCTGATGCTGTTCTGTGTTCCAGATTCAGGTCTTTGTCTGATATTTTTAGTTCTCTAACCAAAGAACTCATTTTAATAATTCTTGTAAGTTTGGTTTGGTTTTTACATATTCCCTTAATTTCCATTTATCTGGAAATATCCTAATTTAGCCATCATGTTTGAGAGAGAGTTTTGCAGGTTGTATTATTCTTGGTTAGCAATATTTTTCTTTCACTGTTTTATATATGTCATTCCATTGCCTTCTTGCCTGCATGTTTTCTGCCAAGTAATCAGAGTTTAGTCTCGTTGTTTCTCCTCTGAATATGACTTTTCATTTTTCTCTAGCCACTCTTGGAATTCTTTCCTTGTCTTTGGTTTTAGTGAGTGTGATTAGGATAAGTCTTGGTGATTTTCTTTTGGGATCAATCCTATATGAGTTCATTGAGCTTCTTGGGTGATCAGTTTTTCGTCTTTCATGATATTAAGGAATTTTTCTGTCAGCAAATATTCAGTGATCCTCTCTGGGTTTTCCATTCTTTCCCCCTATTCTGGAACTCCAATCACAGACAAATTTTTACTTTTGACTGCATCTCATTTTTCTCAGGGCTTCTTCATTTTTCTTCATTCTTTTCTCTGATTTTTCCTCAAAGCAGTATCTAAGCATGTATCTTCAATTTTGCTGATCGTGTCTTCCATTGTTTCAAATTTGCTCTAAAACCTATTGCACTGGCCATTTCTGAAATCTTGTTGCTTATCTTTTGGATTTCTAATTCCCGTTTTTGTATGATGTCTAGTTGTTTGGGTATTTTGGCATTTTGTTCCTGTATTACTTTCCTGAATTCTTTCATTGCATTGTCTGTGTTTTCCCTGATTTTGTTGTATTTTCCATGATTTTGTCTATTTTTTCCTTGTTTTTGTCTGTTTTTTCCTTCATCTCTTGGAGAGCCCTGAATATTAGAGTTCTGAATTTCCTATAAGGTTGTTCCAGTGTCTTTTCTTCTATTGGCCAGTCATCTGATGTTTTATTTTAATCATTTTCTAGAGCCATCTTTTCTATGTGTATATATATATATAGTAGTTAAGTGCTATAGCTGCTAACCAAAGGGTTGGCAGTTCAAATCTGCCAGGTGCTCCTTGGAAACTCTATAGAGCAGTTCTTCTTTGTCCTATAGGGTCACTATGAGTCGGAATTGACTTGATGGCAATGAGTTTGGTTTTGGTTTATATATATATATATATATTCTGTACAACCAGAATGCTCCTTAGAAGCAAGGATGGCAAGACTACATCTTATATACTTTGGACATGTTATCAGGAGGGATCAGTCCCTGGAGAAGGACATCATGCTTGGTAAAGTACAGGGTCAGCGAAGAAGAGGAAGACCTCAACAAGACGGATTGACACAGTGTCTGCAACAATTGGCTCAAGCATATCAACGATTGTGAGCATGGCACAGGACTGGGCAGTGTTTCCTTCTGTAGTACATAGGGTCACTATGAGTTGGAACCAACTCAACAGCATCTAACAGTAGCTAATTACAAAAACAACAATGTTTTGATAATGTTTCCTGTCCTCAGAACATTCAAGAATTATTTTCTTAATTTAGTGATGGTAGATTTGTTTGTTTTGTCTTGCTTTTTTGTTTTATTTGGTCATGTCTAGGCAGGTGGGATGGGCATGCTCTGTTGCTTGCTTCACTGTTAGCACAATACTTCTCACCACCTTGTCCAGGAGGGCAGGGCCAGTCGCTCAGCTATAGTACAGCAGGGCAGGTCTGGTGGGGGGGGGGGAGAAAGAGGGATGGGTCATTTGTACCACATACTGGGGCCAACGGGCTGGAGGTGGGGAGCAGTGGAGGGCAGAGTCTGGTGGTCCACACTGGTGCCACTCGGGTGTGCTGTGCTTGGTGCTCAATATAGATAGGCAGGAGGGAAAGGAGAGAATATAATGTGTGGAGCTATTATGTGAGAGGAAGAAGAGGGAGAAACAAAAGCACAAAAAGAAAAAATTAGAAAACAAAGAAGAAAAAAAGTAAATACAATAGCTGTGTAGTAGGATTCAGAGGGTGGGGTGGGGCAGACCCAGCAAGGCCATGGTTCTTTAGCTGAGCAGTACAGCTTGGCCTGTCAAGAAGGGGAGTGGATGGTACATGGGGATAGGAAGGCAGAAGAAAGGAAAGAAGGAAAAAGAGAGAAGAAAGAAACAAAAAAAAAGTAAAAACAACAACAAAATAAATAAATAAATATGGAGCTGGGGGAGCTGGCCATTGGGGGTAGGGCGGAATTGGGGTAGAAGCAAGCTGATGTCTCTCTCACCAGCCAGTGCAGCATGGTGCATTAGGAAGGGACAGAGGCAAGGCAGGGCCTAGGAGACAGGGAGAAGGACAAGTTAGAAGTGGAAAGATAAATAAAAATAAAAAATATGGCACAGAGGGAGCCAGTCTGTGGGGGTGGCACAGATCCTGGGAGGCCATGTGCCAGAGACTCTTTAGCCGAGCCGTGCAGCACAACCTGTTGGGGGGGGTAGTATACTGAGCTAGGTAGTGGGAGAAAGGAAAGGAATAAAGGAAGTGAGAGAGAAGAAACAAGAAAAAATAAACAGAAGACAAAAAAATGGTGCTGAGGGAGCCTGCCGGTGAGGGCAGCAAGGACCCAGGGAGGCCGTGTGCCACTGGCTCTCTAGCCAAGTGGTATGGCACAGCCCATCAAGAAGGGTCAGGATGGCACATGTAGCTGGCTTGGCAGGAGAAAGGAAAGAAAGGGAGGGACAGAGAGAGAAGAAACTGAAAAAAAAAATGGTGCTGAAGGAACCTGTCAGTGGAGGCAGCATGGACCTGGGAAGGCCATGTGCCATGGCTCTTTAGCTGAGTAGTGTGGCACAGCTTGTCAGGAAGGGGTAGAGACAGCATATGGGGCTTGGCGAGCAGGAGAAAAGAAAGGAAGGAAGGGAGAGACAGAAGAAAAGAAAAAAGAAAAAAATGGCACTGAGGGAGCCTTTGGTGGGGCTGCAGAAACAGGAGAAGTTGTGGACCAGTGGCTCTCTAGCAGAGCAGTGTGGCCTAGTCCATCAAGAAGAGGTAGGGATGGCACATGGGCCTAGCTGGGCCAGAGAAAGGAAAGGAAGGGAGAAACAAAGAAAAAACAAAAAAGAGGCCCCCCCCCCAAAAAAAAACCCACACTGAAGGAGCTGGCCAGTGGGAGTGGGGTGGATCCAGGTTGCAGTGAGCTGGTGTCTCAACAGCTGAGTGACCATGGCCCATTGGAAAGTGGCAGAGACTGTGTAGAGGGAAGAAGGGTGGGACATGGGAAAGCATGTATCCCTGACTTCTGGGTGCTCTGTCTCCTATTGCAAGCTCCGTAAAACTGCCTCCCCATAGTCCCTTTCTGTTATTCTTGTTGGCTGAGGTCCAAGATGGCAAATTCATGCTGTATTAGCTAGTAGGGGACCTCCACTTTGTAGCTGTCCTCGTTCTTTGTTCTCTGTCAGTTTCTTATGCCATTTGGTGCTTGATGGAGTTCTTTACCCCTTCATTTAACCCTTAGGGTTCCGGGATTGATGTTTGTATCTGTTTTACTTGGTTTTGGGTCTTTGCTATAGAGGGATGGCATGGTGCTTCTGTCTATAGTGACCCATTGGCTCTGCCTACACGAACTGATGGTATTGAAGGAAAAAGGCCAAGCTGCACTGAGGGCATTGGTGAAAAACAAGTCTCCAGGAATTAACAAAATATCAATTGAGATTTTTATACAAATGGATGCAATGTTGAAAGTGCTCACTAGTCTATGCCAAGAAATCTGGAAGACAGCCACCTAGACAACCAACTGGAAGAGAATCATATTCGTGCCTAATCCAAAGAAAGATGATCAACAGATTTCAGAATCATAAAACAATGCCATTAATTATCACATGTGAGTTAAATCTGCAGATTATTCAAAAGCAATTGCAGCAGTACATCTACAGGGAACTGCCAGTAATTCAAGCTGGATTCAGTAGGGGATGTGGAATGAGGGATATCATTGTTTAGGTCAGACGGATCTTGGCTGAAAGCAGAGAATACTGGAAAGGTGTTTACTTTTGTTGTATTGGCTATGCAAAGACATTCGACTGTGTGGATCATAACAAAATATAGATAACATTGCCAAGAAAGGGAATTCCAGAACACTTAATTGTGCTCATGAGGAATCTGTACATAGACCAAGAGGCAGTCATTCAAACAGAACAAGGTGATCCTGCATTGTTTAAAATCAGGAATGATGTGTGTTATGATTGTATCCTTTCATCACACTTATTCAATCTATATGCTGGGGAAATAATCTGAGAAGCTGGACATTATGAAGAATGGAGCATCAGGATTGGATGAAGACTCATTAACCTGTGATATGCAGAAGACAACCTTGCTTTCTGAAAGTGATGAGTCTTGAAGCACTGATGAAGATCAATGATTACAGCCTTCAGTATTGATAACACCTCAACGTAAAGAAAGCAAAATTATCACAACTGGATCAATAACCAACATCATGATAAACGGAGAAAAAGACTGAAGTTGTCAAGGATTTCATTTCATTTGCATCCACAATCAACATTCATGGAAGCAGTAGTCAAGAAATAAATCACATATTGCATTGGGTAAATCTGATGCAAAAGACCTCCTTAAGAGTGTTAAAAACCAAAGATGTCACTTTGAGGGCTAAGGTACACCTGACCCAAGCCATGGTATTTTCAATCACCTCATATGCATGAGAAGTTTGAACAATGAATAAGGAAGACTGAAGAAGAATTAATGACCTTGAATTATGGTGTTGGTGAGGAATATTGAATATTTCATTGACTGCCAGAAGAATGAACAAATTTATCTTGGAGGAAGTACGGCCAGAATGGTTCGTCTCACATAGTTTGGACATGTTATCAGGAGGGATCAATCCCTGGAGAAGGACATCATGCTTGGTTAAGTAGCAGGTCAGCAAAAAAGAGGAAGACCTTCAACGAGATGGATTGACACAGTGGCTGCAACAATGGGCTCAAACATACCCATGATTGTGAGGATGCTGTAGAACCAAGCAGTTTTTTGTTCAGTTGTACATAGGGTTGCTAATAGTTGGATAATTTCTTTGATGTCCTTGTTGCTGTTGTTAGGTGCCGTTGAGTCAGTTCCGACTCATAGTGCCCAGGCATGCACCATCTTCACAATCTTTGCTGTCTTAGAGCTCATTGCTGTGCCCACTGTTTCAATACTTCTCATTGAGGGTCTTCCTTTTTTTCACTGACCCTCTACCTTACTAAGCATGATGTCATTCTCCAGTAATTGATCCCTCCCACTGTCCTTAAATAGTAGTAAATGTACATTGTAGTAATAGACAGCACCAAAAACAACAAACTAGTAATGAGCTAATGAGAATTAAAAACCAGACAGCATAACTTGACAGCCAGTGTTCGGAACCTCTATGCTATACTACCTCCCAAGGGTTGAAGATTTTAGTCTTCTAAAATTGCTACACAAGGTACAGAGAAATTAATAAATGTTCCCTCAGGTCTTTAAAACCAACATGACTGCAGGTAATAGATTCATAAACTTCTATAAAATGCTGCCTATAAATATGCACCCAAGTATAGTTTAATATGAAGAATTTGAAGATCCCAAGACTTCTTTTCCTCTTATATGATGTGCAATTTATTGAGCCATAGATGAAATTTTTATCATCAAACTTTGATTTCCCAAATGGAACAATGACCATTGAATTATTTTCTACTTTAAAATTAAAAAGGTGACTACCAGAGCAACTGTCTAAAGATGGGAAATTATTTTTATTCTTTTTTTTTTCCTTAAATGTCAGTTACTTTTGAAAAATAAGGTGGAAATTGTTTAATAGCCCATATATTCATGCCTGATGAGTGCTCTGTAGTAATGTCACAGTGATGCTGCTGAGACCTCTGGGTCCTATTCTCCCAAACTCACTAGCCAGTTTTCCTTTCCCTCACTCAGACAGGATTCATGATAGACTTTCAGGGCAATCATTTATGGAGACAAAATAATAGAAAACCACTACCATGTGCATTTACTATTATTTGTCAAAGAAATTATCCTCTTGAAGATTTGTTCTTATTTCAGGAGAACAAAATGTCCTAAAGAATTAAAACACTACCAAATGGTGATTGATAGCTCAAAAGCCTTGGCTCACTTACTCTAAAAGAGGAATTTTAAGCAAAATCTTTAGATTGCCTGTGTAAATTTTGTAGGAGATAGTAGGCCAGATGAGGTTAAGGACTAAACCACTCAAATACATCATGGATTAATTTTACCAAACAAAATACATAGAAATTTAGCATTATAAACTTCCAATCCATATCCTGTATAGTATTGGGAAACCGCCATTAAACTCAACCGACCCTTCTTCCTTTCAAAGGACCCTAACATTCTTGGATTGAAGGTGTTGTTCCACAGCTGGAGATGATCACTCCTATTCCATCATGCCATTTAGTTCAACCCATGCTGGGCTCTTAAAACTTCCCACAAAGTACAAAATTGTTTGTTTCCTCTGTCCCTTTACAACTGATATGTTTTACTCAGTATTGATAAATGTCGGAGTTTAGTATTAACATGCTATCACAAATAAGAATAAAACTACTGGTGTTTTTATTTCTAATTTGTCAAGCAATTCATTTACATATTTCTTGGCTACCTAGTGCTGCCATAAACACACACACTCACAGACACACATACATACAAGTGAATGGCTTTAAAAAACAGAAACATAAATTTTCTCACCGCTCTAGAGGCTAGAAGTCTGAATTCAGGGCATGGCTTTAGGGAGAGATCCTTCTTTGTCCATAGTCCTGGGAGTTCCTTGGATTTTATTGTCATTCTTTGGCATCTGTCTTCCCTTGTATATTTGTCACTGTGTCTATTCTGCTCTTTTTATGACTCAGAAGTGATTAGGTTTAAGATGAACACTACACTGGTGTGGCATCATTAACAAAACAGAAAGAAAAAAAACTCTATTTCCAAACAGAATCACATCCACAGGTACAATGGCCAAGATTTCAAAGCACATGTTGGAGGGACAAGGTTCAATACATGTGGTTGTTGTTATAGGGTCTCTATGGGTCAGAATCACTCGATGGCAGTAGGTTTGGTTTTGGGTTAGTTGTTGTTAGATGCCATTGAGTCATTTCCAACTCATAGTGACCATATGTGCAACAGAATGAAATGCAGCCTGTTCCTGTGCCATCCTCACAATCCTTGCTATACTTGAGCCCATTGCTGCAACTACTGTTTTAATCCATCTCATTTTCCCTCACACTTTGCTTTACCAAGCATGATGCCCTTCTCCAGGGACTGATCCCTCCTGATAACATCTCCAAAGTATGTGAGATGAAGTCTCCCCATACTCACTTGTAAGGAATATTCTGGCTGTATTTCTTCCAAAACAGATTTGTTTGTTGTTCTGGAAGTCCATGGTATATTCTTTTCTACCAACACCATAATTCAAAGGCATCAGCACTTCTGTCTTCCTTATTCATTATCCAGCTTTCACAAGTACATGAGGCCACTGAAACAATTATACTGCAGCAATACGTCGACAGGGAGCTGCCAGAAATTCAAGCCAGATTCAGATGAGGATGTGGAACAAACGATATCATTTTGGCTCTCATGTACTTGTTTTAACTTTCTTCAGATTCACTTTGAACTTGCATATGAGCAATTGATGGTCTGTTCTGCAGTTGGCACCTGGCCTTGTTCTGACTGAGGATATTGAGATTTTTATCGTCTCTTTCCACAAATGTAGTTGATTTGATTCCTGTGTTTTCCATCCAGCAAGGTTGAAAAGGTATTTGCAATGAATAACTCATTGGCCTTGTCAAATTCTATCATGTGACCTCAGGCATCATTTCTATTACCAAGGCCATATCTTCCATCTAGGGATCCTTCTTCTTTGTTTCCAACTTTCGCATTCCAATCACCGGTAATTATCGATGCATCTTGAGTGCACATTTGATCAGTTTCAGACTGCAGAAGTTGATAAAAATCTCCAATTTCCTTATCTTTGGCATTAGTGGTTAGTGCATAAATTTGAATAATTGTCATATTAGCTTGTCTTCCTTGTAGGGGTATGGATATTATCCTATCACTGGTGGAATAGTACTTCAGGACATACCTTGAAATGCTCTTTTGGAATATGAATGCAACACCATTCCTCTTTAATTTGTTATTGCCTGCATAGTAGACCATACGATTGTGTGATTAAAATGGCCAATACCAGTCCATTTCAGCTCACTAATGCCTAGGATAGCGATGTTCATGTGTTCTATTTCATTTTTGATGACTTCCATTTTTCCTAGATTCATAGTTCATACATTCCACATTCTTATTATTAATGAATGTTTGCAGTTGTTTCTTCTCATTTGGAGTCATGCCACATCAGCAAATGAAGGTCTAGAAAGCTTGACTCCATCCACGTCATTAAGGCTGACTCTATTTTGAGGAGGCAGCTCTTCCCCAGTTGTATTTTGAGTGCCTTCCAACTTTAGGGACTCATCTGGCACTGTATCACACAATGTTCCACTGCTATTCATGAGGTTTCCACTGGCCAACTTTTTTCTGAGGGAGACCGCCAAGTCCTTCTTCCTAGTCTTAGTCTGGAAGCTCCACTGAAACCTGTCCACTGAGGGTGACCCTGGTGGTATATCCTGGCTGATACCGGTGGCAAAGCTTCCAGTATCACAGGAACACCTCAGCCGCCACAATGTGACAAATCGACAGACATAAGGGAGGCTTGCTTTAATGAGGTCTTTTGCAGCAGCTTTGCCCAATGCAATACGTTGTTTGCTTTCTTGTCTGCTGCTTCCATGGGTGTTGATGGTGAATCCAAGTAAAATGAAATCATTGTCAACTTCAATATTTTCTCTGATTATCATGATAAACATAACACATTAATACAAAACACATATTAAAAATAAAAAACTATTGAACAAGGTATGATTTTTTTTTTTTTTTTAATGGAAAACAATAGGTGTTGGCAAGGACGTGGAGAAAATGGAACCCTCAAGTATTGCTTGTGGGAAAGTAAAATGTACCACCTGTGTGGAAAACAATTTGGTGGTTCCTCAAAAAGTTGATAACAGAACTACCATATGGCCCAGCAATACCAATCCTAAGTATACACCCAGAAGAAGTGAATGCAGGAATGCAAACAGAAACCTATACGCTAATGTTCCTGGCAGCACTATTCATAATAGCCAAAAGATAGAAACAACCAAAATGTTCATCATCAGATGAATGGATGAACAACATGTGGTATTATACATGCAATGGAGTATAATTCAGCCATAACAAAAAATTAAGTCATGACGTATGCCACAATATGAATTAATCTTGAAAACATTTGGTTGACTGAAATAAATCAATCACAAAAGGACAAATACTGTATGATCTAACATATGAAATAGAAAGCAAAGACTATTACTTGCTATAAGGAACGGGAGAAGAGGAGTGAGGGGAGCACTGAGTTTATGTTAATGATGGTGGAATAATTTGAAAAAGTGATAATGTTGTACAACATGAAAAATGTGATCAATGTCACCGAATTATACGTGTAAAAATTGTTGGATTAGCAAATGTTTTGCTATGTACATTTTTGTTGCAATAAAAACAGGTAATAGGAAAAAAGGATTAATAAGACAGAGAAGTACGTTACTTTTAAACCTCTTAGTGAGTTAAACGCTTATTATGAGTGATCTGCAGTACCATAGAAAACCATATTATATACATAATTTGTGCAAATCCCTTTTATAGGTTCTACTAAGGGAGACCCATTACCAAAAAAAAAAATTAACAACCTACATTATGCAGATGAGACAACCTTGCTTGCTGAAAATGAAAAAGATTTGAAGCACTTACTGATGAAGAGCAAAGATCACAGCCTTCAGTGTAGATTACAAATCAAATTAAAGAAAACAAAAATCCTCACAAATGGACCAATAAGCAACATCATGACAAACGGAGAAAAGATTGATGTTGTCAAGGAGTTCATTTTGCTTGGATCCACAATCAACAGCCATGGAAGCAGCAGTCAAGAAATCAAAAGACGCATTGCATTGGGCAAATCTCCTGCAAAGGACCTCTCTAAAGTGTTGAAAAGCAAACGTCACCTTGAAGACTAAGATGTGCCTGACCCAAGCTACAGTATTTTCAATCACATCATATGCATGCGAAAGCTGGACAATGAATAGGGAAGACAGAAGAAGAATTGACGCCTTTGAATTGTGGTGTTGGTGAAAAATATTGAATATACCACGGAGTGCCAGAAGAATGAACAAATCTGTCTTGGAAGAAGTACAACCAGGATGTTCTTTAGAAGCAAGAATGGTGAGGCTATATCTTACATACTTTGGACATGTTGTCAAGAGGAATCAGTCCCTTGAGAAGGACACCGTGCTTGGTAAAGTACAGGGTCAGCAGAAAAGAGGATGACAGTCAACAAGATGGACTGAAACAGTGGCTGCAACAATGAGCTCAAGCATAACAATGATTTGTGAGCATGGCACAGGATTAGGCAATGTTTCATTCTGTGGTACATGGGGTCGCTATGAGTTGGAACCAACTGGAGGGCACCTAACAATAACAACTAAGGGAGACAATGAGTATAAGATTATATCTCATCTTTTGAAGACATTATAACCTACAGGTAAATCATTACTACCTTAGTTTCATAATAGTTACGTAGAAGAAAATTCTCTTTAAATGAAGCAGATAAGTTGTTTTGTTTAATTACTAACAATATTTTTTCTTTAGAATAGCTATTAATTTAAAATATAAATTCAAAAATAATATACTCTAATATAGTTAAATGACAAGGAAACATATATTAAGTTTTAAATCATAAAGTTATGCCTGTAATATGATAACACATTTTATTTTGAAGTAAAGTAAAAGTCTTTTTTTTCTGTAAAATATAATTTATGGATTGTTTTCCCATTCGGCTTAATATTTATACATTAAATGCAATTCTGATATCTTTACTATTTACTGTTATATTAATCCTTATACAATCATTTTGCTGAACATACCTATATCATGAAGAAGTCTTACTTCTTCTGGTTCAATCGCCCACCCAGAAACCTAGGAAACAGCCCAGCAGGCAAGCCCAAGTCAGAATATAGCAAAATAAGAAAAAAAGAAAGTTTAACTACTAAAAAGTAAATGCAACAGATATTAAATGTTCCTTACTAAGCAGATAACTCAGGGATATGGAAGGTATAGTGTTTGTGAATTTGGCAATAGATGATAAGCCTGTGTTTGAAAAGAGCTCTTATTAACTTAGTAACCCATGAGCCTAACCTCTTTCCCATAAATGGAGCTAATACAATAACTCATTGTTTTGTTGTGAAATAATGCATGTCATACAGTGAATGGAAACAATTACATTTTTTGAAACAGTAACTGAAATAGTAGAGCTATTATTTGTTGAGCATCTGTATGTGAGACACTGTGTGAAATGTTTTCGTACATTAATATTATTCATTACAATGACCAAAGAAATTAAATACTATCTCCCTACTTCATAGATAAAGATACTGAGGTTCAGAGAAGTTAAAGAATTTGCTGAAGGATGCAGAGCCAGAGCATGGTAAAGCTAAATTTGAACGCGGGTCTGACTTCTCATTTATACCAGACTAATTACCAACCATATTCTACAATTCTCAAAGTCCCCCAAGGGATGGGGTGTGTATGTGTGTTTAGATTTTTTCTTGTCATTTATAGTCCCTGAAGGGAAAAATATTTTTCCATGTAAATAGATTCAGTTGGTAGAACCAAACTTCACTGATATGATTTGTCCACCAAATGGTTGATGTGTGGATGTGGTCATTTTGCTGCTATGTTGTCTGCTGGCTTAGTCTACTCACATGCTAATTGTATGGTCAACTCTGGAGCCCAAAACCTGCTTACTGATCTTATATCTGGTCCCAGGAAGCGTCGTCTGATCATTCAAGGGTCCTACCGGCCCTTCTGAGTACCTAGATATTACATTGGAAACCTAGGAAGATCTGATCTGACCAGTGATCAGAGCCCCTCCAGCTGCACAGGCAGTGCTGGCAATCATTGCCTTCTTATTGACACTTCTACATCCTATTTTAGAGTTTAACAACTTCTGCCTAAGAGTTAACCAGAAAAAGAATTTTCTGTTTTTCTTTCTGAGTGGCAAATACTTATCACCTTTGAGTTTTTTATCACTAAAAATTGTTCACTCACATTTCTACTCCCAGGGATTACTTGTCATTACCAAAGTGGCATACCCCTGCCCTGGTAAGTTTATCTTTATTTATCCTGTTCTCCACAGCAGCATCACTGACTTACTATTGGGCCAGTCAGTTGACCTATGCCTCACCCAGCCCAGCCTAGAAAATGTTGGGGCATCTTTCCTGCAAATGGCCAAACCTATCTTTCCAGGCACCGCCAAACCAACTCAGCTTGTTCTTAGATCACTACTGTGAGTTACTGAGATTCATTATGTAACGGCTATCATAAAATTTTTTTTTTATCATGTGCATGCGTATATTCATGTTAGACTTCTCATATTAAGGGGACACTATGTCTACAATGAAATAGCATGCTTTTTGTTATCTATGAGTATACTTTGTGTTATGAATGGATTAAATTGTGTCCCCAAAAATTTATGTTGAAGTCTTAACCCCTGGTACCTATGAATGTCACCTTGTTTGGAAATAGGGTCTTTGAATATGTTATTAGTTAAATTAATACGTAGTCATACCAGAGTAGGGCAAATCCTACTTTGGTGTCCTATAAAAGAGAAGAGACACAGAGAAGGGAGAGGGGACCATGTGTGTCCCAAGGTACGCTGCAGCTGCAAGCCAATGAACGCCTGGAGCTACCAGATGCCAGGAGAGACAAGAAAGGATCTTCCCCTAGAGGCTTTGGAAAGAACACAGTCCTGCTGACATGCTGAATTCACACTACTAATCTCCAGAACTAAGAGTAAATAAATTTGTTCCTATAAGTCATTCAACTTGTAGTACTTTGTTACACCAGCCTTAGGAAACTAATTCACCTTGTTAGTCAGAAATGTGAAATTAAAAATTCCAGTGTTACAGCATTTATAAAAATAGGAAAAATAAAACAGCATCTGAGGTCCATGGGCTCCCTCAATAGTAGTTTCAGTCAGTATAGATCTTCATGGAGAGGCAGGAAAAAGAAAACTTAAGTACTCAGACAATAGGGTCTGGTGGGACTAATTTTGTGTCTTGTTTCTGCCACCCTCTAATTCTGTGACCTTGAGTAACTTATTTACCCTCTATAACCTCAAGTGTAAAAATAACCCCTAACACAAAGGCTTATGTTCATGTAAAGCTGTACTTCCCAAACTTTCACAGTGATAAAATGACCTGGAATCCTTATTAAAAGTATAGATTCCAAGACCCCTCCTCTGAAAAATCAGATTCAGAAGACCTAGGAATTGGGCTCACAGATCAATATTTTTAGTAAGGCTCCTAAATGATCATTATCATCACGCAAGTTTAGGAGACCTTTTTTTTATGTATTACTCAGTGCCTGTCCCATAGTAAATATTCAGTAAATGTTAGTGTTATTTCCATTTTGTCCAGTTATTAAAATTCATTTTCCTAGAGACCCTGGGGATCCCTGGTGGCACAGTGGTTAAGAGCTCAGGGGCTAACCAAAAGGTTGGCAGTTTGAATCCACCAGCAGCTCCTTGGAAACTCTATGGGGCAATTCTGCTCTGTCCTACAGGGTCACCATGAGTCAGAATTGACTTGATAGCAATAGGTTTGGGTTTTTTCAGTTTGGAAAGATCCCACAGGTGGTGAGATGCTCACAAAGCCAGTTTCCCCTTAATACGGACACATTTAAACTACAATTCTCAGGCCTCTTTGCTTCATGATGAACCATGAGACCAGCTGTGTCAGTAGAAACAGTCTATCTTCTCTCTCTCTCTCCGGTCTAATGGCTGACAAAACTCTAAAGTGACCTTGAAGCCACAAATTAAAGACGGCAAAGCCATCTATTGTGCTAAGCCACTAATTTTTGGAATTGTTTCTGCAACTAGCACCATATATACTAACACATCCATATTACAACATCTGGGATTACTGAACCTGACCACCTCACTTCCTTCGCTCAGTCTTCCCATTTCCAGTCCAGCTCGCATACCACTACCTGACACTAATTTTCTCGAAGCCAAATTTTTATCGCCTCACTTTCCTATACAAACATGTATTAATGACTTCTTTTACTTACCATATCAGGTCAAAATTCATCATTTTGGTTTTAAAAACCCTTGGTAATTCCACCCTAACTATGTAAACTTTATTTCCAGAGGGTGGAAAAAGAAAATACCAAAGAGAAGTATAAAGAAGTAAGAAGATATAAAGAACATCATTGTTTCTTCCTTGAAATTTTTTTTCCCTTGGGTCAGAGCCTCACAATATAGCACGCAATTGTTCTGTTATTTTTTTATTGGTTAGTTCTATCTCCTCCCTGGGATAGTAAGATGCCATTGAATGTGGGGATGCGTATTTCACACTACTTTTTATCAAGCACAGTTCCTGGCACCATGCTAAGTACACTGGAGGAGTTCAATAAAAGCTTTCTACTTGATTGTTGAGGCTGACTTCATAAGGATTGCATCTTCTTAATTATGAAATTGTTTATTTCTGAAATTTAGCATCTTACACAAAGTGCTGGGATACTGTTAAATGGGAACAACTAGAGAAAGTATCCTTCCGTCTAACGAGAGGTGACAGAGTGACTAAAAGCTGTGTAATGTTTCCTCAGTCTTACAAACATGTTGAGGGTGAGTATGCACGAGACACATTTCAGTTCTATGTGTTCTGGTAAGTAATTATTTGTTCTTAGTTCCTAGAAAAAGTTTTGATACAAGTAGAGACGTTACTGTAATGCTTAGATTTTTATAAACGTGTAATGTTTGGGAAGAAAAGAAGCATAAAGATTATCTAGTGTATCCCCTTCATTTTATAGATTGTAGAAACTGGTGTTGTATAAAAATGACTTGACCAAGAGTCAGGTGTACCATGTTCTGTGCTACATGTATGGTTTGTGCAAGCCACTCAGATTCCCTGGCCTTTAGTTCTCCATCTATCAATTAAAGGAGCAGGGTGATATTTAAGACCCCTTCAAGGTCTGGAATTCTAATAATTCTACGTGATTATTAAGTACTGTTTTTCAAATAAAGTTAACATTCATTTATTAACCCAATTAAATAACTATGATGTCTCTATTTACACAAGTCTGAAGAATTCATATGGCATACTGAGTTAATACAAGTACTATGATATCCTTTCTACTTAGCAACAATATTGCCAAGACTAAATTAATGAACTTTTACTCTAAATCAATATAAATAAATTATACCAAAACTAAAATTATGGACTGTTTTTTGGAGTCTCTTGTAACAGATTTGCCTGTGCTGCTTTTTTTTTTTTTTTAGTTCTACTTTTTAACATAAAATGAATGAGCTTTCCCCAGTGCCTAGGTTATGACATGGATATAAATTAGGCACATAAAGAAAATGAACTTTTGCAGCCATCACATTACTATTTAATGTACATATAAGTTTTCAAAAAATAATGCAGCTTTCCATAGTGACTTATTCCAATTGTGCTGCTGATAAATTATTTAGTTCTTTTTTTAAAATAATTTTTATTCTGCTTTAAGTGAAAGTTTACAAATCAAGTCAGTCTGTCACATAAAAGCTTATATATACCTTACTCCATACTCCCATTTAGTCTCCCCTCATGAGTCAGCCTGCTCCCTCCTTCCAGTCTCTCCTTTCGTGACCGTTTTGCCAGTTTCTAATCCTCTCTACCCTTCAATCTCCCCTCCAGACAGGAGATGCCAACACAGTCTCAAGTGTCCACCTGATACAAGTAGCTCACTCCTCATCAGCATCTCTCTCCAACCCATTGTCCAGTCCTTTCCATGTCTGATGAGTTGTCTTTCTGAACGGTTCCTGTCCTGAGCCAACAGAAGGTTTGGGGACCATGACCGCTGGGATTCTTCTAGTCTCAGTCAGACCATTAAGTCTGGTCTTTTTATGAGACTTTGGGGCCTGCATCCCTCTGTTCTCCTGCTCCCTCAGGGGTTCTCTGCTGTGCTCCCTGTCAGGGCAGTCATCGGTTATGGCCTGGCACCATCTAGTTCTTCTGGTCTCAGGATGATATGTCTCTAGTTCATGTGGCCCTTTCTGTCTCTTGGGCTCATAATTATCATGTGACCTTGGTGTTCTTCATTCTCCTTTGATCCAGGTGGGTTGAGACCAATTGATGCATCTTAGATGGCCGCTTGTTAGCATTTAAGACCCCAGACGCCACACTTCAAAGTGGGATGCAGAATGTTTTCATAACAGAATTTATTTTGCCAATTGACGTAGATGTCCCCTTAAGCCATAGTCCCCAAACCCCTGCCCTTGTTCCGCTGACCTTCAAAGCATTCAGTTTATCCTGGAAACTTCTTTACTTTTGGTCCAGTCCAGTTGAGCTGACCTTCCCGTATTGAGTATTGTCCTTCCCTTCACCTAAAGTAGTTCTTATCTACTAACCAATCAGTAAATAACCCTCCCCCACCCTCCCTCCCCCCCCCATAACCACAAAAGAATGTGTTCGTCTCAGTTTATACTATTTCTCAAGATATTATAATAGTGGTCTTATACAATATTTGTCCTTTTGCATCTGACTAATTTCACTCAGCATAATGCCTTTTAGGTTCCTCCATGTTATGAAATGTTTCAGAGATTCGTCACTGTTCCTTATCGATGTGTAGTATTCCATTCTGTGAATATACCATAATTTATTTAACCATTCATCCATTGATGGACACCGTGGTTGCTTCCAGCTTTCTGCTATTGTAAACAGTGCTGCAATAAACATGGGTGTGCATATATCTGTTTGTGTGAAGGCTCTTGTATCTCCAGGGTATATTCCGAGGAGTGGGATTTCTGGGTTGTATGGTAGTTCTATTTCTAACTTTTTAAGAAAACGCCAGATAGATTTCCAAAGTGGTTGTACCATTTTACATTCCCACCAGCAATGTAAAAGAGTTCCAATCTCTCCGCAGCCTCTCCAACATTTATTATTTTGTTTTTTTTTGGATTAATGCCAGCCTTGTTGGAATGAGATGGAATCTCATCGTAGTTTTAATTTGCATTTCTCTAATGGCTAATGATCGGGAGCATTTTCTCATGTATCTCTTAGCTGCCTGAATATCTTCTTTAGTGAAGTGCATGTTCATATCCTTTGCCCACTTTTTGATTGGGTTGTTTGTCTTTTTGTGGTTGAGTTTTAACAGAATTATATAGATTTTAGGGATCAGGCGCTGGTCAGAGATGTCATAGCTGAAAATTTTTTCCCGATCTGTAGGTGGTCTTTTTACTCTTTTGGTGAAGTCTTTAGATGAGCATAGGTGTTTGATTTTTAGGAGCTCCCAGTTATCTGGTTTCTCTTTCTCATTTTTAGGAATTTTTGTATTCTGTTTATGCCTCGTATTAGGGCTCCTAAGGTTGTCCCTATTTTTTCTTCCATGATGTTTATCGTTTTAGTCTTTATGTTTAGGTATTTGATCCACTTGGAGTTAGTTTTTGTGCATGGTGTGAGGTATGGGTCCTGTTTCATTCTTTTGCAAATGGATATCCAGTTATGCCAGCACCATTTGTTAAAAAGACTGTCTTTTCACCAATTAACTGATACTGGGCCTTTGTCAAATATCAGCTGCTCAAATGTGGACGGATTTATATCTGGGTTTTCAATTCTGTTCCATTCGTCTATGTGCCTATTGTACCAGTACCACACTGTTTTGACTGCTGTGGCTGTATAATATGTTCAAAAATCAGGTAGAGTGAGGCCTCCCACTTTCTTCTTTTTCAGTAATGCTTTACTTGTCTGGGGCTTCTTTCCCTTACATATGAAGTTGGTGATTTGTTTCTCCATCACATTAAAAAATGTCGTTGGAATTTGGATCGGAAGTGCATTGTATGTAAAGATGGTTTTTGGTAGAATAGACATTTTTACTATGTTAAGTCTTCCTATCCATGAGCAAGGTATGTTTTTCCACTTATGTAGGTCCCTTTTATTTTCTTGCACTAGTACTTTGTAGTTTTCTTTGTATAGGTCTTTTACATCTTTGGTAAGATTTATTCCTCAGTATTTAACCTTCTTGGGGGCTACTGTGAATGGTATTGATTTGGTGATTTCCTCTTTGATGTTCTTTTTGTTGATGTAGAGGAATCCAAGTGATTTTTGTATGTTTATCTTATAACCTGAGACTCTGACAAACTCTTCTATTAGTTTCAGTAGTTTTCTGGAGGATTCCTTAGGGTTTTCTGTCATGTCATCTGCAAATAGAGATAATTTTACTTCTTCCTTGCCAATCCCAATGCCCTTTATTTCTTTGTCTGGCCTAATTGTTCTGGCTAGGACCTCCAGCACAATTTTGAATAAGAGTGGTGATAAAGGGCATCCTTGTCTGGTTCCCGTTCTCAAGGGAAATACTTTCAGGCTCTCTCCATTTAGAATGATGTTGGCTGTATAGATGCCCTTTATTATGTTGAGGAATTACCCTTCAATTCCTATTTTGCTGAGAGTTTTTATCATGAATGGGTGTTGGACTTTGTCAAATGCCTTTTCTGCATCAATTGATAAGATCATGTGGTTTTTGTCTTTTGTTTTATTTATATGGTGGAGTACATTAATGGTTTTTCTAATATTAAACCAACCTTGCATACCTGGTATAAATCCCACTTGGTCATGGTGGATTATTTTTTTGATATGTTGTTGAACTCTATTGGCTAGAATTTTGTTGAGGATTTTTGCATCTATGTTCATGAGGGATATAGGTCTGTAATTTTCTTTTTTTGTGGTATCTTTACCTGGTTTTCGTATCAGGGATATGGCGGCTTCATAGAATGAGTTAGGTAGTATTCCATCATTTTCTATGCTTTGAAATACCTTTAGTAGTAGTGGTGTTAACTCTTCTCTGAAAGTTTGGTAGAACTCTGCAGTGAAGCCATCCAGGCTGGGGCTTTTTTTTATTGGGAGTTTTTTGATTTCCTTTTCAATCTCTTTTTTTGTTATGGGTCTATTTAGTTGTTCTACTTCTGATTGTGTTAGCCTAGGTAGGTGGGGTTCTTCTAGGAATTCATCTATTTCTTCTAGGTTTGCAAATTTGTTAGAGTACAATTTTTTGTAATAATCTGATATGATTCTTTTAATTTCAGTTGGGTCTGTTGTGATATGGCCCATCTCATTTCATATTCAGGTTATCTGTTTCCTTTCCTGTATTTCTTTAGTCATTCTGGCCAATGGTTTATCAATTTTGTTAATTTTTTCAAAGAACCAGCTTTTGGCTTTGTTAATTCTTTCAATTGTTTTTCTGTTCTCAATTTTTTTTAATTCATTTAGTTCAGCTCTAATTTTTATTATTTGTTTTCTTCTGGTGCCTGATGGATTCTTTTGTTGCTTGCTTTTTATTTGTTCAAGTAGTAGGGACAGTTCTCTGATTTTGACTCTTTCTTCTTTATGTATGTGTGCATTTATCGATATAAATTGACCTCTGAGCACTGCTTTTGCTGTGTCCCAGAGGTTTTGATAGGAAGTGTTTTCATTCTCATTGCATTCTATGAATTTCTTTATTCCCTCCTTAATGTCTTCTCTATCCCAGTCTTTTTTGAGCAAGGTATTGTTCAGTTTCCAAGTATTTGATTTCTTTTCTCTGATTTTTCTGTTATTGATTTCCACTTTTATGGCCTTGTGGTCTGAGAAGATGCTTTGTAATATTTCAGTGTTTTGGATTCTGCAAAGGTTTGTTTTATGACCTAATATGTGATCTATGCCAGAGAATGCTCCATGTGCACTGGAAAAAAAAAAGTATACTTTGCAGCTGTTGGGTGGAGTGACCTGTATAAGTCTATGAGGTCAAGTTGGTTGATTGTAGCAATTAGGTCTTCCGTGTCTCTCTTGAACTTCTTACTGCAAGTCCTGTCCTTCTCCGAAAGTGGTGTGTTGAAGACTCCTACTATATTGTGGAGCTATCTATCTCACTTTTCAGTTCTGTTAAAGTTTGTTTCATGTATCTTGCAGCCCTGTCATTGGGTGCATAAATATTTTAATATGATTATATTTTCCTGGTCAATTGTCCCTTTAATCATTATGTAGTGTCCTTCTTTATCCTTTGTGGTGGATTTAACTTTAAAGTCTATTTTGTCAGAAATTAATATTGGTATTCCTGCTCTTTTTTGCTTGTTGTTTGCTTGATATATTTTTTTCCATCCTTTGAGTTTTAGTTTGTTTGTGTCTCTAAGTCTAAGGTGTGTCTCTTGTAGGCAGCATATAGACAGATCGTGTTTCTTTATCCAGCCTGAGACTCTCTGTCTCTTTATTGGTGCATTTAGTCCATTTACATTCAGTGTAATTATAGATAAGTATGTGTTTAGTGCTCTCATTTTAATGCCTTTTTGTGTGTGTTGTTGACAATTTCATTTTTCCACTTGCTTTTTTGTGCTGAGACGTTTTTCTTTGTAAATTGTGTGTTCCTCATTTTCACTGGAGTCAAATTTATGTTTGCTGAGTCATTATGTTTTTCTTGGTTTTTATTTTGAGTTATGGAATTGTTTGACCTCTTTGTGGTCACCTTAATATTTACCCCAATTTTTCTAAGTAAAAAGCTAACTTGTATCGTCCTATATCGCCTTGTTTTCTTCTCCATATGGCAGTTCTATGCCTCCTGTATTTAGTCCCTTTTTTTGATTATTGTGATCTTTTACATAATGACCTCAATGATTCCCCGTTTTGAGCATTTTTTTTCTTTTTAAAATTAATCTTAATTTGTTTTTGTGATTTCCCTATTTGAGTTGATATCAGGATGTTCTGTTCTGTGACCTTGTGTTGTGTTGGTATCTGATATTATTGATTTTCTGACCAAACTATTTCCTTTAGTATTTCTTGTAGCTTTGGTTTGTTTTTTGCAAATTCTCTAAGCTTGTGTTTATCTGTAAATGTTTTAATTTTGCCTTCATATTTGAGAGAGAGTTTTGCTGGATATATGATCCTTGGCTGGCAGTTTTTCTCCTTCAGTGCTCTATATATGTCATCCCATTTTCTTCTTGACTGCATGGTTTCTGCTGAGTAGTCTGAACGTATTCTTATTGATTCTCCTTTGTAGGAGACCTTTCTTTTATCCCTGGCTGGTTTTAAAATTTTCTCTTTATCTTTGGTTTTGGCAAGTCTGATGATAATATGTCTTGGTGATTTCCTTTTTGGATCAATCTTATATGAGGTTCGATGAGCATCTTGGACAGATTTCCTTTCATCTTTCATGATGTCAGGGAAGTGTTCTGCCAACAGATCTTCAACTATTCTCTCTGTATTTTCTGTTATCCCTCCCTGTTCTGGAGCTCCAATCACATGCAGGTTATTCTTCTTGATAGAGTCCCACATGATTCTTACGGTTTCTTCATTTTTTAAAATTCTTTTATCTGATTTTTCTTCATTTATATTGGTGTCAGGTGCCTTATCCTCCATCTCCCCTACTCTGCATTCCAATTGCTCGATTCTGCTCCTCTGACTTCCTATTGAGTTGTCTAATTCTGTAATTTTACTGTTAATCTTTTGGATTTCTGAATGCTGTCTCTATGGATTCTCGCAGCTTATTAATTTTTCCACTATGTTCTTGAATAATCTTTTTGATTTCTTCAACTGCTTTAACAGTATGTTCCTTGGCTTTTTCTGTAGATTGCCTTATTTCATTTCTGAGGTCATCCCTGATGTCTTCAAGCATTCAGTAAATTAGTTTTTTATATTCTGCATCTGGCAATTTCAGGATTGTATCTTCATTTGGGGAAGATTTTGATTCTTTAATTTGGGGAGCTGTAGAAGCAATCATGGTCTGCTTCTTTGTGTGGTTTGATATCTACTGCTGTCTCTGAGCCTTCTATAAGATATTGTAATGATTTATTTTATATTTGCTCACTGAGTCTTATCTTGTTTTGTTTTCTTTCAATATACGTAGATGGGCTACTAGATTGTGCTGTCTTGATTGTTGTAGCCTCTGAATCACTTATGTCCTATTACCAGCTGCTTTGGGCTGTTACCAGATAAATAAGCCGAAGAGTCCATTCACTATTCTTGAGTAGAATCTGATTTTGGGTCACCAAGTGTGTTGTGTAGACTTTTACTTATTCACTTAGAGAGTAGTGGTGATAGTTGTGTGCACCAGATTCTAGTAGCAGCAGGGGGCCACACTCTGGGGGGGTCAGAATGGTTACAGGCTTCCCCCAAGTGCCAGTGAGGTAGGTGTGTCTCTATTCCTAAAGCACTTTGGTGGGTGGGCTCTGCAGCTGTACCTTAGGCACCCAATGCATGTACTTCTACACATTGGTAGGTGTCACTATCCTCAGACCGCTATGGCAGGAGGCTAGGTGGTTTGGGTGGAGCTTCAGCCCTCAGTTCCCTGTTGTGGGTCAGTTAGGCCTCTGTTTAAGAGGTAGAGATATCAGACCTGGGAAACTTGTCTTTCCAGTAATCTGCTAAAACAATTACAGTCAGATCCCTATCAGAATTGCCTTTGCATTATAACAGCCACCTTGTTCCCTGTAGGGATGAAAGCCCAAGACTGTGGATCTCATATGCTTGGCTGGAGCTGGTTCTGTACTTTAAGACCAATTTCAGGAAGTCAGGGAAGGATTTTTGGTCCCTGGGTTTTCTGTAGCTGTATCTCTCAGGCCAGGAGAATGGGTTGGGAAAAGACAGGAAAAAAAAAAAAAACGCAGAGCACTTCACTCTCTGGCCCAGGAAATTCCAATGTTAATGAAGCCACCTGGGAAGGGGAGGGGAGGGATCAGATAGATATGAGACAGTAGCACCCAGGAATATAGATAAAGTTACTTATCTTGCTTGGTGATGACTGTTTTATCTGAGATTCCCGAAGGGTGTTTACCCTGTGTGCATTGGCTGGGTCGAGACTGCCCCCAAGGGTCAGGCCCACGTCCTGTGCTTGTGCTGTCTCAGAAGCTGTGGTCAGTTCCTCCACTCCCAGTCCAAAGCCCAGTGCCAAGGTTCCCCGGCTGGGACGCCGTAAAGGTCAGGCTCCAAAACCAGTCGCTACCTCCCGGTGACTTCTCCTCCTGTCGCTGAGCCGCCTGCGTGCACTGGCTGGGCTTCCCCCAAGGTCACTTCTGGGGGCTAGGACTGTGTCCCGTGTTCGTGCCTTCTCAGGAAGCCATGCTCAGCTCCCCTGCACCCAGTCCAAAGCCCGGCGCCAAGGTTTTCTGACTGGAATGCTGGCTCCAGGCTCAGAAAACAGTCACTGCTTCCCCGTGTTTGCTCGTTCTCTCATTAGCCGCGTCAGTGCACAGCCTGCTTGCACTGGCTGAGTCTCTGTCACTCAGGTCAACTCTTTAGATTTGTGTTTGATGGTCAGGGTTCATAGATTGTCACATATGTGATCGATTCACTTGTTTTTCCGAGTCTTTGTTGCAAGAGGGATCTGAGGTAGCTTCTACCTAGTCAGCCATCTTGGCCCCCTCGCCTTATTTAGTTCTTATTAACTATGAACTATGTGTAACTATGTGTAACCCTGGTGGCATAGTGGTTTAGTGCTATGGCTGCTACCGAAAGGGTCGGCAGTTCGAATCCGCCAAGCGCTCCTTGGAAACTCTATGGGGCAGTTCTACTCTGTCCTATAGGGTCACTATGAGTCGGAATCAACTCAATGGCACTGGGTTTTTTTTTTTTTTTATGTGTAACTTAGATGTCAACAGGAAATCCTCCACCCCTTGAGCTCTAAGTAAAATTGTTGCCACAATGCCCTCCCAATTATACAGCCTGTGTAAGCTTAAGGCCCTCTTTAGGTTTTCTCTGAGCTCATGCCTTCCTTTTATTCTCATAGGTGGTCTCTGTTTTGCTTCTTAGCAAACAAACTGTGACTTTCAACAGTCACTATTTCCACAAAAGCCACACGAAAACATTCATGAGAATATAACACCTTACTGAAGATCAGGGCTCATGAAAAAGAATTACACAGCAATTTTAAGATCCTTACTAAACATTTCTATTTCCAGGGGTCCTCAACCGCCACTGTTGCCAAGGAGTTCCTCTCTTGGCATTTCTACCGTGCAGCACTCTTCTATTGCCTTTCTTCTTACACCAGAGTGGCAAGAATGAACCCACATGTCTTCTCTTCTTGTGGAGAGCTGCTCTGCCTTCTTTTCTAGTACTTTCGTGCCAGTCAACACCCAAGACCTTGGGGTTTCACCTTCTATCTCTAGGGCATATAAGGATAGTTTTTCAGTGTTTTCTCCCCAAAACGTCACAGTTTCTTTTCTTTCTTTCTTTTTTTTTTTTTTTTTTTTGAGCAAGGGCCAGAAACCAACAAACTAACTTCAGCAACAAAGGAAGATTTATTGGCTCATGTAACTGGGAAGTTTGGAGTGGATCCTAGGATTTCAACAGAGTCATCAACACTCTTTCACTGACTCTTGTGCCTCTCTCTGCGTATTGGCTCCTTTCTCTCAGACTAGCCCATGTTGTGGGGAACGTTGCAATTATCAGCTTTGGGATCATATTATTAGAGCTTACAATTCAAGTGAAATTAATACCTGTTTGGGACATTCTGCAGAAGCGTGATGAATCTCCATCTAAAATTTGGATTAGATTGCAAGCCTGATGACACCACACAGACACAAAAATTGTACGAAAAGTCTTATTACTTACATAATGAGGATTTCTGGGGAGAGCAGAGCAGACTTCCCAAGCTGGTCAGAAGATGACTTGAGAGAGCAAGAAAAGGAGACTGGCTCGAGGTTTTTATTGTGGTTAGGGAGTGGAGCCAGGGTGAAGCTTCTCATGCACAGGCAGAGGCTTGGGTTTGAACTTCTTAATGGACTAAAGGAGAAAGCACCTGGACCTCTTTATCAGTTTTCCTAGATGTGGAGCAGCAGGAAAGGGAGAAGGGTGAAACTTAAAAGCTCTCAACAGTCAGATAGAATCAGAATCTTTACTACAATACCTCAGCTTAACCCATATATCCAACTCTCAGAATCACCATTGCTTCTAGGAGTATGTGACTTTATGATAGATTTTGTGCTCACTTCTGTGGACATGGGGTCAAGAGGCTAACACTTGCAGCCCAACAGATCAAATGTAATGCGTGGTGAGGACAGAGTAGATCCTTGAAGAAAAGAGGCTTTAATTGTTTTTTTTTGCCAGAATAAGGAGAGAAAGTATTCTGAGCAGAACAAAACAGACAAAAAAGATTAATACCATATGGCAATAAAGAGATTATGGAGTCAGTTGATATGATAAAAATGTCTCCACCTTGTTATCTGTGGTTGGAAGGATAGGTAATCAGCAGAGATGCATATAAGAAAAACCCTGAGATTTGGATTCAGAAAGAAATAGGTAGGAATAGAGGACCTTTCACTACTTGTACAGACTCAGGTAAAAGTAAGAGAATAAAAGGAAAAAGGAGAAAATGAAGATTTTCAGAGAGCACAGCCAGTTTCCTCTTACTAGGAAACGTCAAAACTGAAGTAATTGTAACTGTTGTTAAAATTAATATTTGACCATACACAAATACTACTGTGGAATAAACTTCTGTGATGTAAGAATATACCTGAATTATTATTATAAAAGTTTAAAATTTTCTTGTGTGCTGTTTTACTAAGTGCCGACCAGCATGCTAAAAATCTTTACATGGGTTAACCCATTCAATCTCTCGTAATAACCCTATGATTTGATGCTGTTATAACCCCCACTTCATACATATGGAAACTCAAGTTTTCACAAGTTAAAATCTCCCAAATCTTACAGCTAGGAAGTTGTGGAGCCTGAATTCAACTCAAGTTCAAAGCCTACTTGCTTTACCACCGTGACTTAACTTCTCTAACCCTCAGTTAACTAACCACTCTAACCACTGTAAACTAAAGATAATATTTACTTTATAGGTTTTTTGTGAAGAAATAAAGCATTCCATATAGCATCTGGTTCATTGTGAATACCCAGCAGCCATTAAGAAATTTCTCTCCTCCATCGCCAAATAAGGAGCCCTGGTGTTGCAACAGTTAAACTCTTAACTGCTAACTGCAAGGTTGATGGTTCAAACACACCCAGTGGCTCCATGGGAGAAAAGACCTGGCAACCTTTTTGCATAAAGATTACAGCCTAGGAAACCCCACGGAGCTTTTCTACTTTGTCACATGGGGTCGCCCTACTCAACAGCACTTAACAACATCTCCAAATATATATATATTTACATATTATCAAGATGAATTTTAACTAACTTTTTTTTAAATTTGCAGGTACAAATGGAGGTTATGGTTGAGAGACGCAGTATTTGCTAAGGTAAAGGTAAACTGGATTTATATTATGACTGGATGCTAAATAATCTCTTGTTAAAATTAATATTGGGCCAAAAACAAATACTACCATCATAGAATAAGTTTCTGTGATATGAGTATACCTGAAATATTATTATAAATTTTTAATTGTTACAAGTTTACTATTAAAAAATATAGCAGCCAAAATTTAAAACTTTGATATTTTGATATTCAAACAATAGTTGATTTCCAGATTGCTCCAGGGGTTACTATGCTATTATTTGTGATACTAACTTACGTTGGTGGAGGATAAATATATTTTTGGGATGCCTCGTTTTTCCTCTAAAACTTTCTTCTTTCCTTCATATTCATATTTTATATCTAAATAAAAAAATGATTATATTAATTAGTATAGGCTAGTTTATGCTACAGTAACGAATTAGCTCTGACATCTCTACTCTTCAACCAGTCCTCTCAACTACAACTCTGAATTCCTTTTTCCTATATTATGTAAAATGGATTCCGTGCCTTCTTCATCCTTACTGCCACCTTCAGTCTTGTTCTCAAAAAGTTCACCTTCATGCCCAAACACTAATCAAAGTATTTTTCAGAATAAGGTAGTTCTTTGAGTGGAATTTTTATACTTTATTAAGGTAATATAATTTTTCTTTCTCATAAAAAAATGCTCAAAAAAAATAATGAGGTCATTACTGTCTCAGATCTGTACAGTGGGTTTATATCTTACTAGAAGGTCAAGGAAAAATTAGTTAAAGTCAAAATTGCCATTGAAAACCCATGAAAGCCCCCACCTGAGACCAACATACTGTCATTTAATAAGTACAACATAGCCAGATCTTTTTCCAGCACTGGGGAATACCACTCCTTTTGATGGAGACCCTTGGAATATTTGGCTGTGTTTAAGAAGTCAAGCATCAAAAAACATCTTTTTAAACACTAACATTTTATTTAACACAGCAAGACACACTATGAGAAATGTGAAGAAATTAGGTTCAGCTGTGATAACAGCAGATTCAAGGTGCCTTACAATAAACATGAAAAAGATATGATTATATTGGTATTTCATTCTTATTTCAATATGGAGAACAACTGAGAGAAAAGAGACAAGCAAGAAAATTGTTGTAGGAACCAAATTTAAAAATTACTGTAGTCCAGACTTAGGTAGTCACAGTGAAGGTGGAGGACAGGAACTTACTCAACTGTTCTTAAGGCGGTAGACTCAATACCAAACCCATTGCTATCAAGTTGATTCCGACTCACAGCAACCTTATAAGACAGAGTAGAGCTGCCCCGTATGGTTTCCAAGGAGCACCTAGTGGATTTGAACTGCTGACCTTTTGGTTAGCAGCCATAGCTATTAACTACTATGCCACCAGGGTTTGCAGACTCATAGAACTTAGTATTTAATTGGATGTAGAGGTTGAAGAAAAGAGTAAACGACAAAGACTGAATATTAAGATGATTTATGAATTATTCTACCAGCACAAAAAACAGTGAAACAATGACTTTTTATCACGTGGGTTACTGCCTTTCCATCAAAGCAGCATAAGATGATTCTCTTTCAATGTATTAATCTTTTGACCAACTAAATCCCTCAGATATTTTTTACACAAACGTCTGCCAAGCTAATGTTTCTCGATTCTGTATTTTGTAGTAAAATTTTAACTCTCCATTTCAATTTGTGGCAATATTCCATTTTTATGCTTTCATTTGAAAATTTGTGAATTATGACTAAACATGAAATGCATGAATTTAAATATATGAGTAAATTTTAAAAATTTAGTTTTTTTTCTCTCTTTTACTATCTATAAATCCTTCTGTCATGTGGAAGAGGGAATAGAAATTACTATGTTACTCCAGAGAATATAAAGAAGATAACAGCGATTAACTACAGGAAGATAAATTTTAGTTCTGTATACAGAAAGCCTTGCTAGCATTTTCAGTTATACAAAAACAGAATGAGATAGTAAATGTCTTGTCTCTGATGATGTTTAAGAGGATTCAGGCATTACTGGAAGAATTTGTTCAGATGATCTTTAAGATATTTCAACAATAAAATAATAAACAATATTATAAACTAAACTTGCTGCTGAGTCGATTCCAATTCATAACGACCCTATAGGACAGAGTAGAACTGCCCCATAGGGTTTCCAAGAAGCAGCTGGTACATTCAAACTACCAATTTTTTGGTTCCCAGCCAAATACTTAACCACTGTGCCACCAGATATACTATCATTCAGACATGTAAAACAGAAAAAGTCTTCATTCAATGTAATTGATCTTATCTTGCTCTAGAGCTCAGATTCCTACTGATAGCAATGGAGAACACAGTTTCTAACAGTTTACTAGAAATATCTTTTAGTTAGAATTCTCTGTCAGGTTCTTTATTCTTTTTCAAAAGGATTCACAATCTTCTTCACTCTCCCAAGGTGGTGTCTGGGGATATAGTTCAACATAAGAATACTCGGGGCAACAGGAGTAAGGTGTTTTTCTCTGTGCTGTCCTCACAATTGTCACTAGACTACACTAGGATGTCCCTAATGCTGTCTGGTCACCAAATATCCACAATAGCCATCTGCTGATGTGTGGGAAACCACATGGTTTGTGGGGCCATTGTTCTGAAATGTATGGCTGAAATCTGTGGTCCCTGTCATATTTTCCTGTACTCTGTGATCTCTTTATTTTTGCCCCAATTCTCAAAACTTCTTATCTACTCTGGAACATACGGAAACTCTGAATCCTCCACATGTCACATACAAAGTGAGAACAACTTTAAGAGCAATCACAGGCCCATTTATCTGGCACCTCCTTCCACTAATGCTATACTGCTATTCCTGCACCGTGTGGATGCTGTACTACAGCAAGCAGATGACTTCTCTGGAAGGCTTGAAATCTTCCCAGGGTACACATGAGAATGTGAGGCACTGGTCTGAATAATTTTAAATTAACACAAATATACCTGGTGTTTCTACCTGCCTTTTCCCTCTCCTCCTCCCCACCCCCGCAACCATTTCTCTCCTGAAGAAAAACATGGCCAAGACCTTGCTTCTTATTTCTTTCTCTTCTCTGTCATTCTCCTTGACTCTTTTTTTATGTTATCTATATTGCCAGGGTAATGCTGTATAACAAGTCATTTCCAACATTACGTAGTTTAAAAAAACCATCGTTTATTCTCACTCATATATCTTCAGGCTGGGGGTTGGGAACTGGTGAACTGAGGCAGGCTTGACTGGCTTAGCTTTGAACTGACGGCTAGATACAAGTCAGCTTTTCCCGTTTCTCATCCTCCTTGGTCCATTGCTAGCCAGGACATGTTTTTCTCACGGTCATGGCAGAGTTGCAAGAAGCCAACAAACACATGATCATGTTTCAAGGTTGTGTATGTCACACCTGTTAGCCTCGCATTGACCAAAGTGCTTTCTACCTACGTTGAAGCCAAAATCAAATTACATGACCAAATTCAGGGCGAATGAGGCAGTGATATATACTCCACCCACAGAGGTGAGGAAGAAACAGATGGACATATATGAACAATAGTCTAACAGACCATACTCCTTCTCCCAGCACAAGAAGGGTTCTTTATTTCCTTTCTGTCTGACAGTAAACTCTTTGCTTACTTTTTCTGTATATCTCTCCTAAATTCAAAATAGCCCTTTCATGTCAATGCCAGGCATTGTTCTATGCTCTGGAATACAAAGGTGAACAAGAAAGACAAAATTTCTGCTTTGCAGAGCTTGTATTTTAGAAAAGAAATGTAGATAATGAACAATAAACAAATGAAAGATAGTTATATAATGGTGATAGTTGCTGTAAATTATGTAATGATGGCTGAGAAGAGAGTGGAGACTATAGATCGGGTATAAAGGAAAATCTTTCTATGGATAAATATCGATCAAGACAGCCAATATTCTGCTTTGGTAACAAACGAACCCCAAATCTCAGCAGGGTTGTCTGTGCCAAGTCAGAACAACTCTCCTGGATAGCCTATTTGTATGGTGACTCAGAAGCACATGCTGTTTGAGATATTACCCTTCCTTCAACTTCACCACCTGAAAGAGGCTTATTCCTCATCTGATGTGGCAAGGAAAGAAAAACTGGGAAGTAACACAATGGCTTTTCACGGTCACCCTCCTGCCTAAGCCAGTCACACCAGCTTGACCAACAGCAACCATTCATTCATTGGTTCTCTATGCACACTTTAACTTGGTACTAAAGGAGCACCTTGTCATGTTTGCTTCCCTGTTCATTTCCCCAACTCCTTCCCCTCTCAAAGTAAAATGAGTTGTGTTTATCTAGGTGTTTCTCTAGGTTAACCCCTACTTGTCTTTCATAATTCAAGGTACTTGTCATCTCCTCTGAGGAACGTTCTATGATTCTGCTAAGCTGGGTTAGTGTCCTCTTCTGTGTTCCCATACTACTCTACGTTGATTTCTGTACTTGCTGGTCTATTACTCATTTCTCTACCAGGCTCTCCGCTAGATTGCAATGTTCTGGAGAGCATAACTGTTTTTCTCATTATTGTAGCCCAACATAGTTTCGTAAAACTTGGGAGATAGTTGTCAAATATTTGTTGAAAGAAAAAAAATAGAAAGAAGAAGATAAACTAGGAGAAGGATGTTGGACATTTTCAATGTAGTTGCCTAATATTATGGTATCATTTACAAAAAAAAGGAGGGAAATCATGAGGACAGGCTGGCGTGATGTAAAAAGAAATAACTGCCTATCATGTGTCAAGTCCTGAGCTAAAGTATTACCAGATATTCAATTCAGTTTGGGACATAATGAATTTGAGGTACTATGGAATAATCATATAAATATATCCAAAAGATAGCTGGAAATATTAGACTAAAGTTTAGTTGTCGTGGAAGAAGACACACAGATTTGAGATTCATCAACTCAGGTGATAAACAGCCCCTTACACTGGTTCCCTCCATCTTAAACTCTGCACAATACTTAATAGAAATTGAGTCAGGGGCAAGGTCAATTCAGCAGCCAGCAGCAGACAGTAGGTGACAGCAAAGGAAAAGCGTGTCTGACATCCTGAAACAAGACATATAGTAGGGAATTCTAAATGGCATTCTCTATGGAAAATATGAGGTAATGGAAAGAGAGGCTCAAACTAATTGCATTACCGTTTTTATTGGCATTGAGCTTGATTTTTGCTATTCTGACTGCATCATTTTTACATGCCCTTCCCTCCGGCCCAATTCCATGATGCATTAAAGGTACCATTATTTTTGACAAATTAGAGTCAAAAAGATCTTTATGGTAAAGAAGGAAACAGCCATGAAGATTGAGAGAGAGAAGGGAGGATTAAAACAGAAGGAAGTAGAGGGCAGGAATGAAGACTGAGAATAGAATCTTAAGGGATAAATACATTCCAAAGCAAGAGAAAAATAGCTGAAAACCTAGAGAAGGAACAGTTATACAGATGTGAAGTATAATCATGGAGTATTTCTAGTTATTATTTCCAAATTCAATAAATATAGGAAGGAGCCAGAGGAATAGCAAGAAGAGAGAGGGAAAGCCAATAGAAATAAATGTAAATTGGTTATTACTTATGTAATGATGAAACAATTTACAATTAGCCACTGGGAATTCTCTGAAAATTGTTTTATTTACCAGCTGAAATGCTATTTCCATCTGCTTTTACTTCTCATGGAAACCCTGATGGCATAGTGGTTAAGTGCTATGGCTGCTAACCAAAAAGGTCGGCAGTTCGAATCCACCAGGTGCACCTTGGAAGCTCTGTGGGGCAGTTCTACTCTGTCGTATAGGATCACTATAGGGTCACTATGAGTTGGAATCGACTCGACAGCACTGGGTTTGGTTTTGGCTTGGTTTACTTCTCGTGTCAGTCTTTTTTTGATGCAAGGACTAGTTAACTGTCAATACGAATCTATCAAATGCAAAATATTTGCTGGGCCCAACTGACTGCAAAAGAATCATTAGTGACTAAAGCAGTCAATTCCATGTATACTGCTTTAACTCATGACGACAGCCCCTTGTGATCATAAAACCTCCCTGTTTTATGCCATTTGTGGAACTATAAAGATTGCTGTACTAACCTGGAGGCAGATATCTTTTGTTTACATCAGCTGAATTCCAGTCAGGTAAGTATTGCTAGGAAACCCTGGTGGCATAGCAGTTAAGTGCTACGGCTGCTAACCAAACAGGTCAGCAGTTCGAATCCACCAGGTGCTCCTTGGAAACTCTATGGGCCAGTTCTACTCTGTCCTATAAGGTCACTGTGAGTCAGAACTGACTCAATGGCAGTGGGTTTGGGTTTTGGGGTTTAAGTATTGCTAGAATGAAGTTGCCCTTCAAGCCCCTTTGATTTTGATTTGACTCATCCAGAATTTGCGATACTCATTATGAAATGAAGTTTCTTTTTCCTAAAACCTGAAATCTCTCTGAGTTTCAGCTTCTAGAATGAATCTAACCAAATGACTTTTGAAGTGTATTCTACAGAACAAATATTGTCCGGGTTTTTAAAAAAGTGTTAAATTTAGGAATAAGCAAAGTCAAACTGTTTTATTTACTGTGGAATTTCTAAGATTTTTAAAATCGGTGAATGCACATTGTGATTCTCCCAAAAGAAGATATGCTATGAAATGTTTCCAAAATTTACTTGACCTTGGAACCCCTCTTTTATGCAGTGCATTTTGGGAAATGTTAATCTAGCTTAAAGCATGCCAGTGGAGATTATATTTATTTTGGGAGCATTTACTAAGTGAATGGCATTGTACTAGCATACTCTGGTGAAGCAGACTGAATTCCTTTCTGCATAAAACAGGTTAAATTATAATTAATCTAATAATTCCATGTGTGCAAATCACTGTGAAAGAAAAACACAGGGGAATCTAATATAGCCTTAGAGATGAAGGAAGGTTTCTCTGAAAAATGATGTTTAAGCTAAGACCTACAAGATGGTGTGATTTTTGTAGGTTAAAAGAGGTACTTTAAGAGCATTCCCGGTAGAGGAAACAACAAATGCAAAGGCTCTGACGCAGAAAAAGCACGGCCAACCTGAATAATTGATAAAAATCCAATAGAGCTAAAGAACAGGAGAGCAGCCCTCGTGGAACATACTTTCTAGTTAGTGAGGAAGACAATTCTGTATTCTTAATTATAGAGCATGGGGAATCTCCTTTTACAACTAATAATGATCTAGCTGTTCCAGGCTGATATACTCATAGAGAATAACCTGAAAAGCAGGAGTAAATATAAAAAATCATCTGTTTGAAGACATTGGAAAAATACCAAACCAATGATGACCTAAGGGAACACAATTCCAGGACAAAAAGGGAAGCCCAAAGAGGCAGGGAAAATATAGAGTGCCTCTTTTACTCTGGAGGCATGAGAAAGTTTGAAACTTCAGCTGAGAGGCTGAGAAGCTTAGCAGTACACTGAGCAGTTTCAAAGAATTTTACGACAAAAATTGATTTCCAGGGCCTGCTAAAGAGGAAGGATATAGGTTAAAATACTGAAGACCTTCAGCTGGGAAACCCAAAGCACTACAACCTATGAATAAATTGAGCACCCGAAAAAGGCTAAATCTTAGCTTCAAATCAGCTCAATCTATGGTTAGATTAAGTTGGGATGGGCTCAATGGCAACAACAAAAACACCCTGCCCTAACAGGTTAAAGAGATCTCCACTACCCTACCTGCACACAAAAGTAAATTCTCTCAGGAGGAGGAAATAATCAGAAGTCTGAGATTTCCTCTACAAATTGTAATTTACAAAGGAAGGCACTACGAGTCGGAAGAAAATATCCAAATTAAAGAACAGAAAAGAAAAAAGATGAAAAATACTAAAACATTGAAACTTGGTGACATATCTAACATAAAATAATGTGTAAAATGTCTCAGCATAAGAGGAGAGAGGAATGGAAAAAAAGCGACATTTTCAGAGCTAATAACAACAACAAACCCATTGTCCTCAAGTAGACTCTTACCCATAACAATGCTATAGGACAGAACAGAACTACCCCATAGGGATTCCAAGGCTGTAAATATTTACGGAAGTAGACTGCCACATCTTTCTCCCATGGAACGGCTGGTTCACTGCCCTGTCCTGTGCCACCAACACAAGTGTTGCTATGTTTCAGCCCACTGTTGCAGACATTGCGTCAATCCATCTTATTGAGGGTCTCCCTCTTTTTCACTGACCCTCTACCTTAAAAAGCATGTTGTCCTTCTCCAAGGATTGGTCCCTCCTGATAACAAGTCCAAAGTACATGAGAGAATTTTTGCCATCCTCACTTCTAAGAAGCATTTTGGCTATACTTGTTTCAAAACAGATTCATTCCTTCCTCTGGCAGTCCATGGTATATCCAATACTCTTCGCCAACACCGTAATTCAAAAGCATCCTTTCTTCTTTAGTCTTCCTTATTCATTTTCCAGCTTTCACGTGCATATGAAGAAACTGAAAAAACCATGGCTTGGGTCAGACACATCTTAGTCCTCAAAGTGCTTTTTAGCACTTTAAAGAGGTCTTTGCGGCAGATTTGCCCAATGCAATACGTCACTTGGTTTCTTGACTGCTGCTTCCAAAGTCTTTAATTTTGGATTTAAGTAAAATGAAATCCTTCACTTCAATCTTTTCTCCGTTTAATATGATGTTGCTTATTGGTCCAGTTATGAGGATTTTTGCTTTCTTTATGTTGAGGCATAATCCATACTAAAAGGCTGTAGACTATGATCTTCATCAGTAAGTGCTTCAAGTCCTCTTCATTTTCAGCAAGCAAAGTTGTGTAACATGCATATCCCAAGCTGTGAAAGAGTCTCCCCTCAATTCTGATGCTCCATTCTTCTTCACATAGTCCAACTTCTTGGATTATTTGCTAGCATACAGATTGAGTAAGTATGGTGAAAGGATACAACCCTGACACACACCTTTCCTGATTTTAAACCACACGGTATCATCTTGTTCTGTTTGAAAACTGCCTCTTGTTCAGGAGCACATTAAGTGTTCTGGAATTCCTATTCTCCACAATGATATCCATAACTTATTATGATGCACACAGTCGAATGCATTGGAATGGTCAATAAAACACAGGTAAATATCTTTCCAATATTCTTTACTTTCAGCCAGGATCCATCTGACATTAGCAATGATATTCCTGGTCCCCGGTCCTCTCCTGAATTTGGTTTGAATTTCTGGCAGTTCCCTGTCAATGTACTGCTGCAACCGTTTTTTAATTATTTTCAGCAAAATTTTACTTGTGTGCGATATAAATGATATCATTTTATAATTTACACATTGTGTTAGGGTACATTTCTTTGGACTAGGCACTAATATGGATCTCTTTCAGCCAGTTGGCTAGGTAGCTATCTTCCAAATTTCCCAGCTTAGATGAGTGAGTGCTTTCAGCATGGCATCCATTTGATGAAACATCTTAACCGGTATTCCATTAATTCCTGAAGCCTTGTTTTTCACCAATACCTTTGGTGTAGCTTGGGCTTTTTCCTTCAGTACCATCTATTCTTGATTTTATTCTACCTCCTGAGTGGTTGACTGTTGACCAATTCTTTTCGGTACAGTGACTCTGTGCATTCCTTCCATCTCCTTTTGATGTTTCCTGCATCCTTCAAATTTTTGCCTATTGAACCCTTCAGTATTTCAACTCAAGGCTTGAATTTTTTCTTTAATTCTTTCATGTTGAGAAATAACGACTGTTTTCTCCCTTTTGGTTTTCTAAGTCCAGAACTTTGCACATTTCATTACAATGCTTTACATAGTCTTCTCCATGTGCCCTTTGAAATCTTCTGTTCAGCTCTTTTAATTCATTCTTTCTTTTGCTTTAGCTACTCTCCTTTCTAGAGCAAATTTCAGAGTTTCTTCAGACATCCATTTTGCTCCTTTCTTTTTTTCCAGTCTTTTTAATAACCTTTTATTTTCTCCATGTATGATGCCATCCCACAATTCGTCTGGTCTTTGGTCATTAGTGTTTAATGCGCCAAATTAATTTTTGTAATGGTTTCCAAATTCTGGTTCCTGCGTGGAGAAGCTCCTAGTCTCGGGGAAGATTGATGAGAAGGCCGACAGAGAGAGAAAGCCTTCCCCTGGAGCCGATGCCCTGAATTTGGACTTTTAGCCTACTTTACCGTGAAGAAATAAATTTCTCTTTGTTAAAACCATCCACTTGTGGTATTTCTGTTATAGCAGCACTAGGTGATTAAGACATGCATCAAATTAATTTTTGTGATGGTTTCCAAATTCTGGTGGGATATACCTAAGGTCATACTTTGGCTCTCGTGGACTTGTTTTACTTTTCTTCATCTTCAACTTGAACTTGCATACAAGCAATTGATAATCTGTTCCAAAGTCGGCCCCTGGCCTTGTTCTAACTGATGATATTGAGCTTTTTCATCGTCTCTTTACACAAATGTACTCAATTTGATTCCTGTGTTTTCCATCAAGTGAGGTACACTTGTATGTTGTTGTTATTATTAGGTGCCATCAAGTCAGTTGTGACTCATAGAGACCCCTTGTACAACAGAACAAAATGCTGCCCCGTCCTGCACCATCCTCACAATCCTTATTATGCTTGAGCCCACTGTTGCTGCCACTGTGTCAATCCATCTCATCAAGGGACTCTCTACTTTACCAAGCATGATGTCCTTCTCCAGGGACTGATCGTTCCTGATAACTTGTCAAAAGTATGTGAGACATAGTCTCACCCTTCTGGTTTTTAAGAAGCATTCTGGTTGTACTTATTCCAAGACAGATTTGTTCCTTGTTTTGGCAACCCACGGCATATTCAATATTCTTCACCAAAACCATAATTCAAAGGTGTCAATTCTTCTTCAGTCTTCTTTATTCATCATCTAGCTTTCACATGCATGTGAGGTGATTGAAAACACCATGGCTTGGGTCAGGTGTGCACACACACACACATACACATGCACACACCCACACATGCACACACACACATATACATATATAAATAGAAGGAGAGAGATTTATAACAAGGAAATGGCTCACATGATTGTTGAGGCTGGAAGTCCCAAGTCTGTGGGTCATGCATCAGGTTGGAGGCTTCTCCTAACTCATGTAGCTGCAGGAGCTGATGAACTGCAGTGGCCGACAAATTCAAGATCAGCAGTTAAGACAGCAGGCTGCTAGCTCAAGTCCCAAGAACTGGATGTTAGATGATGATGAGTGCAATGCAGGATCCAGCACAGAGAAAAAGTTAGAGAGCTTTGCCAGAAAGTCTATATATATTGGATATAGGCCACACCACCAAGGAAACTTTCTTTCAATTGATTGTGGGCTCATAGCAGATCTCATCATGGAAGTGATTATATTATATCAGATCTCATCAGGGAGGTGATTACATCATTACTTAACTGCCAAACTACGTAACTGCAAAACCACTGAGTATCATGGCCCAGCCAAGTTGACACACGACCATAACCATCACAGTCCACCCCTTATCAACTTGGCACATATACACATCTCCCTCCTTAAACCACATATAATCTTAAATGAAGATAATTATAAAGTCATACTTGCACCTATCATGATACAACTAATATGCATACAACCGAAAACGCACTAAGCCTATTTACATCTTATATTTTATAAGTGAAGAAAACAACAATATTTGAAGCACACATACAAGGAAGAAATACTCATAACAATTACAGTCCTCATTTCTGCAACTGGTCACATTGTCACAGCTGGTATTTAGAACTACCTTCATCCGTTGCCCAATCTGTATTCCCTTTACTCTTAGCAAGCACCTCAGCTTGCATTAGCCAAGGGTGACACAAACCTTCATTCCTGGAGGGTCTGGGCCATTAGTAGTCATGTTGGAATTGGGTTGCTGTAGTTTTCTATTGTCTTTAATCACAGGGCATGGTAGTACTAAGAGATGCCCTAAGGGATTTCCTGCATTCCAAACATACTCTTCTTTATCTCCATTATATAATATCAATCTTATTTCCTCTTAGTAATCAGGATCAATCACACCAGCTGATAAAATAACTTCTTTCTTTGCCTGGTAATCCAGAGGAGTAAGGAACTGAAGTGGCCAGGTGGCATTCTTAACTTCCAGTTCAATGGAATCAGTGATGTGTCTTCAGGTGGGAGCATTCTTTGGAATTAAGAACTCTAGACCTACAGAGCACAGAGTCGCGGGGACAGGAAGCAAAAATTTTGCAAGTGGATCACTATGGGTAATAGTGAGTGGTGCCACTCCCATTTTCACCCCTTGATTCCTGAACCCATGAATCATGGCTATGGGAGAAAACACCATACATTGAATGCTGGTTTAGAGCATATACAGCCTCTGAAGAACATTGCCCCAACCCTGCAAGGTATTGCCACCTATCTGGCACCATAATTGTGCCTTAGAAGGCTATTCATTGTTTTATCAAGCCAACTGCTTCAGGATGATGGGAGACATGGTAAGACCACTGAATTCCATGAGCACGGGCCCATTGCCAAACTTCATCTGTTGTGAAGTGAGTCCCTTGATCCGAGGCAATGCTGTGTGGGATATCATAATGATACATAAAGCATTCCGTAAGTCCACAGATGGTAGTTTTGGCAGAAGGACTGCATGCAGGGAAGGTAAATCCATATCCAGATTATGTGTCCATTCCAGTAAGAACAAAACTCTGCCCTTTCCATGATGGAAGCAGTCCAATGTAATCAACCTGCTACCAGGTTGCTGGCTGATCACCTTGAGAAATGATGCTATATTGGGGACCCAGTGTTGGTCTCTGCTGCTGGTAGATTGGGCATTCAACAGTGGCATTAGCCAAGTTGATCTTGATGAGTGGAAGTTCATGTCACTGAGCCCATGCATAACCTCCATCCCTGCCACCATGGCCACCTTTGTTCATCAGCCTATCGGGCAATGAAGGAAGTGGCTGGGGAAAGAGGACGACTGTTTCTACACCAAGGGTCATGCTATCCACTTGATTGTTAAAATCCTCCTCTGCCAAGGTCACCCTTTGGTGAGAATTCATGTGAGACACAAATAACTTCACTTCTTTGGCCCATTCAGAATGGTCTATCCACATACATCTTCCCCATATTTCCTTCCCTCTAATTTTCCAATCATGTTCCCTCCATGTCCCTGACCATCCAGCCAAACCATTGGCCACATTTCATGAATCAGTATATAACCACACATCTGGCCATTTCTCCTTCCAAGTAAAGTGAGCAAACAGGGTCCCTGCCCGAAGTTCTGCCCACTGGGGGGATTTCCCTTCACCACTGTCATTCAAGAAGGTCCCAGAAAGGGGCTGTAGCGCTGCTGCTGTCCACATTTGAATGATAGCTGCATATCGTGCAGAACCAACTGCAAACGAAGTATGTGTTTTCTCTTCCTCAGGCAACTAATCAGAAGGAATTCCCATGAGCCAATAGGTGCAGAGTGGAAAAGGGCAGGTAATGTGGCAGTAATAGAGACCCTGTGTATTTGGGCACTTCCTCATGCAAATTACTTGTGCCTGGAGATCTTGCTCAGGCCCAGTCTCACATATACCACTTCCATTTAATGATGAAGTACTGCTTTGCTTGTCTGACTTTATAGTTCTGTAGGTCAGACAACACCCAGTTCATGATGGGCAGCTCATGCCACATGGTGACTTGGTGGCCCATGATTAAATGTTCAGTGTCTACCAAGGCCCAGTAATAAGCCAAAAGCTGTTTCTCAAAAGGAGAGTAGTTACCTGCAGAGGCAGGGCTTTGCTCCAAATCCTGAGGGTCTGTGCTGTGATTTACTAACAGGGGCCTGCCAAAGGATCCAAACAGCATCTCTATCTGCCACCGATACTTCAAGCACCATTGGATCAGCTGGATTATGTGGCCCAAGTGACAAAGCCGCTTGCACAGCAGCCTAAACCTGTTGCAGAGCCTTTTCTTGTTCTTGGCCCCACCCAAAACTAGCAGCTTTTCGAGTCACTTGATAAATAGGCTGGAGAAGCACACCCAGATGAAGTATATATTGCCTCCAAAATCCAAAGAGGCCAACTCTGTGTTGTACCTCCTTTTTAGTTGTGGGACGGGTCCAATGCAGTAACTTATCCTTCACTTTATTTAGTGTGCTTTAGGTGAAAGTTTACAGGTCAAGTTAATTTCTCATTCAAAAATTTACACACATATTGTTTTGTGACATTGGTTGCAATTCCCACAATGTGACAGCATACTCTCCATTTCCACCTCAGATTCCCAATGTCCATTCAACCAGTTCTTGCCCCTTCCTGCCTCCTCATCCTGCCTCTGGACAGGAACTGCCCATTTGGTGTCGTATATCTGCTTGAACAAAGAAACACATTTCTCACGTGTATTACTTTTTGTTCTGCAGTCCTGTCTAATCTGTCTGAAGAGTGGGCTTCGGGAGGGTTTCAGTTCTAGAATAACAGTGCATCTGGGGACAACAGTTTCAGCAGTTCCCCCAGTCTCTTTCAGACCTTTAAGTCTGGTCTTTTTACATGAATTTGAGTTCTGTTCTACGTTTTTCTCCTGCTCTGTCTGGGACTCTCTGTGTGTTCCCTGTTAGGGTGGTCACTGATGGTAGGTGGGCACCATTTAGTTCTTCTGGTCTCAGGCTGGTGGAGTCTCTGGTTCATTTGGTCCTTTAGCCCTTTGGGCTAGTTTTTTCCTTCTGTTTTTGGTTTTCTTCATTCTGCTTTGCTCTGGGTGGGATGGAACAAATTGATGTATCTTAGATGGCTGCTCACAAGCTCTTAAGACTCCAGATTATCACTCACCAAAGTGGGATGTGGAATATTTTCTTAATAAACTATGTTATGCCTAGATGTCCCCCAAAACTATAGTTCCAAGGGCCCAGGCCCAGCTACTCTGTCCCTGAAAGTGTTTGGATGTGTCCAGGAAACTTCTTTGCTTTTGCTTTGGTCCAGTTATGCTGACTTCCCCTATACTGTGTGTTGTCCTTCTCTTCAAGAAGTTGATCCTTGTCTACTATCTAGTTAGAAATTTCCTTTCTCGCTCCCTTCCCACACTAATAATCATCAAAGAATGCTTTTTCTCTATGTTTAAATCTTTTCTTTTGTTCTTAGAATAGTGGTCTCATAAAATATTCATCCTTATATGGTTGACTTATTTCACACAGCATAATGCCTTCCAGATTCATCCATGTTGTGAGATGTTTGGAGGATTCTTCTTTGTTCTTTAACCTTGCATAGTATTCTGTTGTGTATATGTACCATAATTTTTTTTATCCATTCATCTGTTAATGGGCACTTACGTTATTTCTATCTTTTTGCTATTGTGAATAATGCTTCAATGAACATGGATAAGCATATGTCTATTTGTGTGATGTTTCTTATTTCACTCAAGTGTATTCCTAGGAGTGGGATTGCTGGATCGTATGGTATTTCTATCTTTAACTTTTTTAGGAAGCAGCATATTGTTTTCCAAAGTGGTTGTACTATTTTACATCCCCACAAGCAGTGCATAAGAGTTCCAGTCTCTTATGATCTGTCCAACATTTGATATTTTGTGTTTTTTGGATTAGTGCCAGCCTTGTTGGGATAAGATGGTATCTCATTGTAGTTTTGACTTATATTTCTCTAATGGCTAGTGATCATGAGCATTTCTTCATGTGTCTCCTAGATGCCTGAATGTCTTCTTTGGTGAGGTGTTTGTTGATATCCTTTGCCCATTTTTGAATTGGATTATTTTTTTTTTGTTGTTGTAGAGGTGTTGCAGTATCTTGTAGATTTTAAAAATTAGGCCCTTATTGGATATGTTTTAGCAAAAAAATTTTCCCAGTCTGTAGGTTGTCATTTTACTCTTTTGGTGAGGTCTTTTGATGAGTGTAAGTGTCTGATTTTGAGGAGCGCCCAGTTATCTAGTTTTTCTTCTGGTGCTTGTGCATTGTTAGTTGCGGTTTATATACTATTTATGCCATGTATTGGGACCCCTAGCATTGTCCCTATTTTTTCTTCCATATCTTTATCATTTTAGATTTTATATTTAGGTCTTTGATACATTGAGGGTTAGTTTTTGTGTATGGTGTGAGATATGGGTCCCAATTCATTTTTTTTGCAGATGGATATCCAACTACACCAAAACTGTTTGTTAAAGAGATTGTCTTTTCTGCATTTAATGGACTTGGGGCCTTCGTTAAATATCAGGTCCTCAGAGGTTGATGGATTTACGTCTGGTTTCTCAATTTTGTTCCATTGGACTATGTGTCTGTTCTTGTACCAGTACCAGGCTGTTTTGACTACCATGGTGGTATAATAGGTTCTAAAATCAGGTAGTATGGGACCTCCCACTTTGCTCTTCTTCAGTAATGCTTTACATATCCAGGGCTGCTTCCCTTTCTATATAAAATTGGTGATTTTTTTCTCCATCTCTTTAAAAATACCATTGGCACTGGCCAAATTGACAAAAGAAGAACAGGAGATGATGCAAATAACCCAAATAAGAAATGAAATGGAGGACATTACAACAGACCCAACTGAAATAAAAAGGATCATAACAGAGTATTATGAAAAACTATACTCCAACAAATTTAAAAACTTAGAGGAAATGGACAAATTTCTAGAAACACACTACTTACCCAAACTAACACAAACCTAAGTTGAAAATTTGAATAGACCCATAACAAGAGAAGAGACTGAAAAGGTTAACGCCCTCCCCCCACCCCCAAAAAAACCCCGACCCATATGGCTTTACTGGAGAATTCTACCAAACATTCAGAGAAAAGCTTACACCAGTGCTACTCAAACTATTTCAGAACATAGAAAAGGAAGCGATACTTCTGAATTCATTCCATGAAGCCAGCATAACCAGGCAAAGACATCACACAAAAAAAGAAAACTACAGACCAATACCTCTCATGAATATAGGTGCAAAAATTCTCAACAAAATTCTACCCAATAGAATTCAGCATCATATCAAAAAAATAATACACATACCAGGCATGCAAGCATAGTTCAACATTAGAAAATAAATCAATGTAATCCACCACATAAATAAAAGGAAACTAAAGAATCACATGATCATCTCAACTGACACAGAAAAGGTATTTGACAAAGTCCAACATCCATTCCTGATAAAGGCTCTCAATAAAATAGAAGGGAAATTTCTCAACATAATAAAGGACAACTATGTAAAACCAACAGCCAACATCATTCTTAAGAGAGAGAGACCGAGAACATTCCCCCTGAGAACAGGAACAAGACAAGGATGCCCTTTATCACCACTCCTATTAAACATTGTAATGGAAGTCCTTACTAGAGCAATAAGGCAAGAAAAAGAAATAAAGTGTATCAGAATTGGTAGCTGTCTTATTCATCTAGTGCTGTTATAACAGAAATACCACAAGTGGATGGCTTTAACAAAGAGAAATTTATTTTCTCACAGTCTAGTAGGTTTCAAGTCCAGATTCTCCAGGGGGAAACTCTCTCTCTGTTGGCTCTAGAGGAATGCTTTTGTCCTCAATCTTCCCCTGGTCAAGGAGCTTCTCAGATGCAGGGACCCTGGTTCCAAAGGACGCACTCTTCTCTTGGTGCTGCTATCTTGGTGGTATGAGGTCCCCAACGCTCTGCTAGCTTCCCTTTCCTTCTATCTCTTGTAAGATAAAAGGTGGTGCAGGCCACAACCCAGGAAAACTCCCTTTACATTGGATCAGGGAGGTGACCTGAGCAAGAGTGTTACATCCCACTCTAATCCTTTGAACCACAGGCAGAGGTTGTGATTTATAACACATAGGAAAATCACAAGATGGAGGACAACCACACAAGGCCTAACCAAGTTAATACACACATTTTTGGGGGGACATAATTCAATCCGTGATAGTAATAAAGAAGTTAAATTGTCCTTATTTGCAGATAATATGACACTATACACAGAAAACCCAAAAGACTTCATGAGAAAACTACTGGAACTAATAGATTCAACAGAGTAAAAGCATAAAAGATAAACATACAAAAATCAGTTTGATTCCTATACACCAATAAAGAGAATGATGAAAAGGAAATCAGAAAAACAATACCATTTATAATAGCCCCGAAAAAAATAAAATACTTGGGAATAAATCTAACCAAGAATGTAAAAGACCTATACAAAGAAAACTACAAAACACTACTGCAAGACACCAAAAGAGATCCACGTAAAAGGAAAAACATACCATGCTCATGGATAGGTAGACGTAACATTGTGAAAACGACAATTCTACCCAAAGCGATTTAGAAATATAATGCAATGCTGATCCAAATACCAACAACATTCTTTAAAGAGTTGGAAAAACTTATCATTAACTTTATATGGAAAGGGAAGAAGCCCTAGATAAGTAAAACACTATTGAAGAAGAAGAAGAAAAGTAGGAGGACTCTTACTACCCAACCTCAGAACCTACTATACAGCTAAGGTAGTCAAAACAGCCTGGTACTGGTACAACCCACAACACACAAACTCCACAAGATAAGCTAGATAACTGGGATCCTCTAAAAATTAAACACTTATGCTTATTAAAAACTTAACCAAAAGAGTAAAAAGAGAACCTACAGACTGGGAAAATTTTTTCAGCTATTACAAATCAGACAAAGGTCTAATCTCTAAAATCTACAGGAAAATCTAACACCTCTACAACAAAAGACAAATAATCCAATTAAAACATGGGCAAAGGAAACGAACAGACACTTCACCAAAGAAGGTATTCAAGTGGCCAACAGACACATGAGGAAATGCTTGCTCCTACTAGTCATTAAAAAAAATGCAAATCAAAACCACAGTGAGATACCGTCTCACCCAGGTATTACTGGGACGAAACATACACACACACAAAAATGGAAATGACAAATGTTGGAGAGGCTGTGGGGAGATCAGAACTCTTATGCACTGCTGGTCGTAATGCAAAACGATACAACCATTTTGGAAAATGATACAGCACTTCTTTAGAAAGCTAGAAATAGAAGTACCATGTGATCCAGCAATTCTACTCCTGGGAATGTATCCTAGAGAAATAAGTGTCATCACATGAATAGACATATGCATACCCATGTTCATTGCAGCTTTGTTCACAATAGCAAAAAGATGGAAACAACCTATATGCAAGGCATGTTTTTCCACTTACGTACGTCTCTTTTGGTTTCTTGCAGTAGTGTTTTGTAGTTTTCTTTGTACAGGTCTTTTATGTCTCTGGTTAGATTCATTCCTAAGTAGTTTATCTTCTCTGGGGCTACTGTAAATGGTATCGATGTGGGGATTTCCTCTTCAAAGTTCTCTTTGTTGCTGTAGAGGAATCCAACTGATTTTTGTATGCTTATCTTGTATCCTGATACTTTGCTGAAATCTACTAGCTTCAGTAGTTTTCTTGTGGATTCTTTGGGGTTTTCTGTGTATAAGATCATATTATCCGCAAATAGGGATACTTCTACTTCTTCCTTACCAATTTGGATGCCCTTTATATCTTTTTCTTGCCTCATTGCTCTGGCTAGGACCTGCAACACAGTGTTGAATAAGAGTGGTGATAACTGAGAGCTCATTCTCATTTTCAAGGGGAATGCTTTTGGTCTCCCTCCATTTAGAAAGATGTTGGCTTGTTGGTTTTTTATAAATGCCCTTTATTATGTTACGAATTTCCCTTCTATTCCTATTTTGCTGAGAGTTTTTATTAGGAATGGGGGTTGGAACTTGTCAAATGCCTTTTCTGCATTGATCGATAAGATCATGCAGTTCTTGTCTTTTGTTTTATTTATGTGATAGATTACATTGATCGATTTTCTAATGTTCACTGGTATGAATCCCTCTTGGTCATGATGAATTATTTTTTTGATATCCTGCTGAATTCTAGTTGCTAGAATTTTGCTGAGGATTTTTGTGTCTATGTTCATGAGGTATATTAGTCTGTAATTTTCTTTTTTTGCAGTATCTTTGTCTGGTTTTGACATCAGGGTTATGCTGGCTTCATAGAATGAGTTTGGGAGTATTCCGTCCTTTTCTATGCTCTGAAACGTCTTTAGTAGTACTGGTGTTAACTCTTCTTTGAAAGTTTGGTAGAATTTTCTAATGAAGCCATCAGAACCAGCGCTTTTTTTGTTGAGAGTTTTTTTTTTTTTTAATTACCTTTTCACTCTCATTTTTTGTTATAGATTTTTTTGGTTTTTCTAATTTGGTTGGTGCTAGTTTAGGTCGGTAGTGTGTTTCTAGAAATCTGTCCATTTTCAAATTTGTTAGAATACAATTTTTCACAGTATTCAGTTGGGTCTGTTGTGATATCATCTATCTCGTTTTTATTCAGGTTATTTGCTTCCTCACCTGTTTTTCTTTCTCTTTTTATTAGTTTTGCCATTGGTTTGTCAATTTTGTTGATCTTTTCAAAGGACCAACTTTTGGTCTTATTGACTCTTTCAATTGTTTTTCTATTCTCTATTTCATTTATTTCTGCTCTAATCTTTATTATTTCCTTTCTTCTGGTGGCTGAGGGCTCCTTTGCTGCTCTCTTTCTTCTTGTTTGAGTTGTAGGTTAATGATTTGATTTTGACCCTTTCTTCTTTCTGGATGTATGCATCTATTGCTATAAATTGACCTTTAAGCACTGCTGTTGCTGTTTCCCCAAAAGTTTGGTAAAATGTGTTTTCATTCTCATTTGATCTTGTGAATTTCTTTATTCATCCTTGATTTCTTCTATAACCCAGTAGTTTTTGAGAAAAGAGTTGTTCGGTTTCCATGTATTTGATTTTTTTTTCCTTGCTGTTTCTGTTATTGATTTCTACTTTTATGGCATTATAATCAGAAAAGATGCTTTGTAATATTTTGGTGTTTTGGATTCTGTTAAGGTTTGCTTTGTGGCCTAGAATGTGGTCTACTCTAGAGAATGTTCCATGTGCATTTCAAAAGAATGTATACATTGCTGTTGTTGGGTAGGTGTTGTATATGTCTATGAGGTCAAGTTAATTGATTGTGGCATTTAGATCTTCCATATACTTACATTGAGTTTCTTTCTAGATGTGCTATCCTTCACCTAAAGTGGTGTGTTAAAGTTTCCTACTGTTATTGTGGAGCTGTCTATATCTTTTTTTCAATGCTGTCAGAGTTTGTTTTGTATATTTTGGAGTCCTGTCATTGGGTACACATATATTTATTATGGTTATGTCCTCCTGGTGTACTGACACTTTATTCATTATATGATGTCCTTCCTTATCCTTTGAGGTGGATTTTGCTTTAATTTCTATTTTGTCAGAGATTAATATTGCCACTTCTACTCTTTTTTGGTTGCTGTTTGCTTAATATATCTTTTTTTCCATCTTTTGAGTTTTAATTTGTTTGTATCTTTGTATCTAAGGTGTGTGTTTTGTAGGTAGCATATAGATAGATCATGTTTTTGTATCCATCTTGCCACTTTCTGTCTCTTTATTGGTCCATTTAGGCCACTTAAATTCAGTGTAATTATTGATAGGTATGAGTTTACTGCTGATATTTTGATTTTTTTTTTTTGTGGTGTTGCCAATTTCTTTGTTCCACTTAATTTTCTGTGCTAAGTCCTGTTTCTTTATGTATTTTCTTTTCTTTTTTTTTTCATTATTGTTGATTTTGTGTTTGCTGAGTTTTTATGCTTTTCTTTTTTATTTTGATGGGTAGGTTTGTTAGATTCCTTTGTTGTTACCTTAAAATTTACCTTTATTTTTCTAAGTTTAAACCAATCCTTTATTTCTTGATATAGCCTTAATTTCCTCCCCAACTGGAAGTTCTATAACTACATTGTTTATTCCCCATTTTTTGTTTTGATGTTGTAATCATTTACATATTGATACCTCTGGTTCCCTATTTTTCAGTCTTTTGGCTTTGATTTGTTTTTACAAATTCCCTATCTGGGTTGATAACTGGTAGATCGGTCCTATGTTTTAGTCTTGGGTCACTGTCTGATATTGTTGATTCTCTAACCATAGGACTCCCTTTAATATTCCTTGTATTTTTGGTTTGGTTTTTACAAATTCCCTCAACTTCTGTTTGTCTGGAAATGACTTAATTTCATCTTTGTATTTGAGAGACAGTTTTGCTGGATATACAATTCTTGGTTTGCAATTTTTTTTTCCTCCAAGGTTTTATATATGTCATCCCATTGCCTTCTTGCCTACGTGGTTTCTGCTGAGTAGTCAGAGTTTTATCTCATTGATTCTCCTTTGTACGTGACTATTTTTTGTTTGTTTATCCCTAGCTCCTCTCAGGATTCTATATTTGTCTTTGGTTTTGGCAAGTCGATTATGATATGTCTTGGTGAATTTCTTTTGGGGTCTATCCTGTATGGGGTTTGTTGAGCTTCTTGGATAGATAGCTTCTCATCTTTCAGGGCATCAGGGAAGTTTTTTGCCAGCAAATCTTCTACAATTCTCTCTGTTTTTTCTGCCATTCCCCCTGTTCTGGTACTCTGATCACTCTTAGGTTTTTCCTCTTGATAGTGTCAACATAATTGTTAGGCGTTCTTCATTTTTTTAAATTCTTTCACCTGATTTTTCCTCAAATAAATTGGTGTCAAGTGCTCTACCTTCAGTCTCACTAATTCTGACTCCCATTACCTCAATTCTTCCCCTTATGACTTTCTATTGAGCTGTCTAATTCTGAAATTTTGTTAATCTTTTTAATTTGTAGTTGTTGTCTCTGTGTGGTTTCTATCAGCCTGCTAATTTTGTCATTTTGTTCCTGTATTGTTTTCCTGAATTCCTTTATTGCTATTTCTGTGTGTTCCTTGGCCCGGTCTGAGTTTTGCCTGATCTCCTTCCTGATCTCTTACAGAGCTCTATATATTAGTCTTTTGAATTCTTTCTCAGGTAGTTCAATTCCCTTAACTTCCTCTGGAAGGTTTTCTGGAGCCATCTTGACCTACTTTTTTATGTGATTTGATATTGACTGTTGTCTTTAAGGCATCGATGTTATATTTATTTTTTGTCTGTTTATTGTGCTCTTTTTGTTCTGTTTTGATATGCAAATAGGCTGGGCATGTGAGTTAGTTCATCGTTGGTGTCTTCGAAGCTCTCACGTCCTGTCTCCAGGTGGTCAGAACAGCTACTAAGTGTGTGAGCCTGGAAGTCTGTTCACTTTCCTTGTGCAGCTGTGGCACAGGTGTCTGGTCAAGAGCATGTGGTGCAGACTCTCACCTGCACTTCTGGATGGGCAGAGCTGTGTAGGGATGTTCAGAGCAGGCACAGGTATCTGTTTACAGTAGAGGGCTAGGTATGGAGCAAAGCAGGTTGGGTGGTGTGTCCCTATTCTTTAGAGTGTGTAGTGGGGGGTATTGCAGCTGGTCCTTGGGCAACCATTGCTATTGGCGGGTGGGACTGGGGGGCACCACTTATTCTCAGACCCCTGTCATGGGTGACTAGATGGAATGGATGGTACTGCCAGCCCTCAGGCCCCTGGTGTGGTGAGTGAGGCCCCTGCTTAGGTGGCAGGGTGGTGTCAGATATCACAAATCTGCAGCTCCCCCTTGGCTGTTGCAGTTGGACATGGGCTTCAGGTGTATGCCCTGCTGTTTTATGCCAATGACAACATGCGATATTGAATTGGCCCACACAGGTCCAGGCAGGGGTGAAAGGCACTGCAAGTTCATGGATCCCTTATGCCAGTGGCTGGGCAAAATATCTGTGAGACTTGTGTGGGAGTAAGCCAAAACCAAACCCACTGCCATTGAGTCAATTCCGACTCATAGCGACCCTATAGGATAGAGTAGACCTGCCCCATAGAGTTCCCAAGAAGTGCATGGCGGATTTGAACTGCTGACCTCTTGGTTAGCAGCCATAGCACTTAACCACTATGCCACCAGGGTTTCCCTAAATTTCCAACTTAGGGGGCATGGCATTTTTTAATACTTCAGGGCTGGTGTCAGAGTGGAGCAGGGTGGGTGTTGGGTGAATGGGAGGAAGCACTTCTCTACTGTGAAACTCTGGGAGAGGGAGGGATTATTTTGCCCCCGTGCATTAGGTTAGAACCTTGCACTTAAGTCTTGCAGGTCTGGCACTCTTCTGCCCAGTTCTGGAGGTGTGTGCAGACTCACCACCACTTGGCCACACCCGATGTGGTAAGGCTTGTCCCCAAAGGCTACTACTCACCTCAGCCCACATGCACTGCACAGACCCAGCCAGCAGTGCATCAGCAACCTCTCAACTGGTAATTCTCTGTTGCTTTTGAATTGTCTCTCCTTCCCCCTGCGGCTCAGTCTGATTCTTCAGCTTTGTCTTTTGTGATTAGAGTTCCTAGATTGTCATATATAATTGATTCACTTGTTTTTTGGGTCTTTGTTGTAAGAGAGACAAGAGGAAGTGTCTGACTATTCCACTATCTTGGTCCCACCCTTATCCTTCACTTTAGAAGGAATATTTCAACGTGCCCCACACCACTGAGCCCCTAGAAGTTTCAGTGAGGTGGAAAGTGCCTGAGTTTTTGTTAGAATGATTTTCCAACCTCTAGCATGCAAACGTTTTACCAATAAGTCTAGAGTTATTGACATTTCTTCCTTACTAGGTACAATTTTAGGTACAATCAGCATAATGTCATCAATGTAGCAGACAAGTGTGATGTCTTGTAGAAGGGAAAGGCAATCAAGATCCTTGTGAACTAAATTATGACATAGAGCTGAACAGTGGAAATTTCCTAAGGCAGGATGGTGAAGGTGTATGCTGGCCTTGCCAGCTGAAGGCAGACTGCTTCTCGTGGTCCTTCAAAACAGGTATAGAGAAAAAGACATTTGACAGATCAACAGCAGCATACCAGGCACCTGGAAATGTATTAATTTGCTCGAGCAATGAAGCTACATCTGGAACAGCAGCTGCAATTGGAGTTACCACCTAGTTAAGTTTTCGATAATCCATTGTCATTCTCCAAGATCCATCTGTTTTTTGCACAGGCCCAATAAGAGAGTTGAATGAGGATGCTGTGGGACTTACCACCTCTGTGTTCCTCAAGTCCTTGATGGTGGCAGTAATTTCTAAAATCTCCTCAGGAATGTGGTATTGCTTTTGGTTTACTATTTTCCTAGCTAGGAGCAGTTTTAATGGCTTCCACTTGGCTTTTCCTACCATAATAGCCCTTACTCCACTTGTCAGTGATCAAACATGGACATTCTGCCAATTGCTGAGTATATCTATTCCAATTATACACTCTGGAACTAGGGAAATAGGATGGGTTCAGGGATCCACTGGACCCACTGTGAGACAAACTTGAACTAAGACTCCGTTAATAACCTAATCTCCATATACCCCCATTCTGACTGCTGGGCCACAGTGACACTTTGAGTCTTCTGGAATTAGTGTCATTTCAGAGCCAGTATCCAGTAATCCCTGAAAAGTGGGATTATTTCCTTTTCCCCAATGAATAGTCACTCTAGTAAAAGGCCATAGATCCCTTTGGGGAAGACTGGGAACAAGATTAACAGTATAAATTTTGGCAGTGTAGTGGGACCTTCCTTAAGAAGACTCAGCTTCCCCATCATTTAAGGGGTTGTGGGTCTATAAACTCAGTCAAATCTGGGAATTGATTGAGGGGCAGTGACTCTCTATTCCGGCAATTCGAGTTAGACCGAAGTTATTTGACCTAGGATTATTCCACTTGTACAGATCAAGTAAATATTCAGATTTTCCATCTATTTCATACCCTGAGAACCATGACTAGGTACCCAACACCATAAGGCATATGAATCAGACTATTCTGATAACTACTTTGACTCCACTGTCCATTAAAGTAACCATGCCCACCTTGTCTTTGTCGATTGAGTGCCACCACTTGGACCCTACAACTATGGAATCAAATCAGGCCCACTGTAGTTAAATGTCTTAATTCAGTTGGGGCAGTTCCCACTGTCCAATTTGACTTACAAAAAATAGCAATCACAGCAGTCTTCAAGGATCCTGGGTCTCCCTTCACAAATTTGTTCCTCGCCATTGTGCATTACCCAGGAAGTGATAAAATCATAAATTTATGCTAAACTTTAGAATTCAAGGATTCATGTTGTAAAATGTATGGCAACTGCTAAAAAAAAAGAAAGAAAAGAATTGCTAACTAACAATTTACAAGAAAATACTGAATTAAGTTTTAAAATTCTGAATGAAACATTTGCTTCTACCATGATAGATTTGGTAATGGACTTGTTCTTCTTCCATAAAGAACTGAAAAACTGGACAAATTATATCAAAGAATTGTTTCCTATATTGTACTAAAGTCAGCACAGGACTTTAGAAAAGGAAAATGAGGTAGGACAATTGCCCCAGTTTTCCATTTAGAGTCATTTTCAAGACTACACTACACAACAGATTTAACCAAACAGAGCATAAATGTCTTTCTGAATTGAGCAATTAGAAATCAGAGTTGAGGAAACCTAGGCAGCTGAAATTTGTGGGACAGAATACAATGAAGAAGGGCACTGTACAGAAAAGAGATCCAGAAATCTGCATAGGAATCTCTCGAGGCTGCTGCTAAATAGCAAGCTGTGAATTAATAGGGTAAAACTCCACAAGGATACTCAAAAAGCTGCCAATTTCCAGCTGAATGATTCTCAAAGCTAATGCAGGGCTGGAAGATAACCTAGTTCCAACCAGTGGAGAAGCTTATTTGAACACCCATGGCATTCAGTAAGATTCCAGAAGGACTATGCCTTAGGAGTAGAAATAAACTAGCCCCAGAGTAAAGGCTATTTTAGATCTTCTTTTTATAAAACAAAACAAAAAGATGAAAATAACAAATCTTGAAATAATCAACCTGACCCACAAAAGTGAAAGCATTAAAAAAAAAAAAAAAGACAATCAAATGCGGACATTTTACAATGCAACTTTTGTAATGTTCAGCATCCAAACAAAAATTACTAGAAATGTTAGTAAGAAAATATAGCACATAACCAGGAAAAAAATCAGTTAATAGACACAGATCCACTTGAGAGAGACAATAGAATTAGCAGACAAGGACTTTAAAATAGTTACAAACTTTTTCCAAAATATTAAAAGAAAAACAAATAATGTGGAGATGCATGGGAGATATATAAAAGAAGAAATGAGAAGTACAATGTCTAAAATTAAAAAAATATATAACGCTGAACTTAACAGTAAATTAGATACTGTAGGGGAAAAAAAAAAAAACTAAACTGGAAACTGTAGCAAGAGAAACTATCCAAGCTCATCCACAGAAAGAAAAATAAAAAGGTTTAAAAAAAAAAAAAAAGAACATAGCATCAGAAACTTATGTTTCAGTATCAAGCAGTCTAACACATGTGTAAGTGGAATCCCAAAAAGAGAGAGGAGCAGAAAATATATTTTCTGAGTTTGACTGCAACCCCTTGTGATCTTTCAGTGTTATTTTTTTTGGGCAATCCTGCTTGTCATACCATAGAATGATAATGTTAATTCCCAAAGTGTTTAATTAGTGTGTCTGTCTCCTGTTGTTAAAATAATGTAGCTCTTCCAAGGGCTTAATTAGACTGTAAAATTACAAGGAGCGACTCACTGAGGAATGTTTCATCTTTCAGAGTCATTGACCTCCAGATGTCACAAAGGGAATCATACACAAACAGATACATATTATTTCCCTAAAGGATCAATCATATTTGATAAAGGCATGTTATTTACTGGAAAATAATCTATTATTCTACTATGTTGATAGTTGCTGTTGAGTCAGCTCCAACTCATGGAACCCTTATGTATGATAACTAAATGTTGCCTGGTTCTTTGCCATTTTCTACTATACCAAAAACCAAACCCACTGCCGTCAAGTCAATTCCGACTCATAGCGACTGTACAGGACAGAGTGGAACTGCCTCGTAGAGATTCCAAGGAGAGCCTGGCAGATTTGAACTGCTGACCTTTTGGTTAGAAGCCATAGCACTTAACCACTATGCCACCAGGGTTTACATTTTCTTTTATAGACAGTAGTAGAATAGTAATCTATCTAAGAACTGTAAATAGACAATAGAAGACCTAACTCCTAGATGTGAAACTGCTTGTTGTGAAAATCCACTTGTTCCAAAGCAGAAGTTGACATATACATCTAGCTCTTATATACGTAGATATCATGTCACTTGTTTATGGTTCTAGATTTTTCATATGACATAAACTAGTATTCCCAGATATTCCACACAATGTCAAAACATTGTAATTCATGAATCTTAGTCACAGACAGGAGATAAATCTCCTCTGGTCTCTTAAATAGTAATTGGCCAAGTTTCAACTAAAAGCCACAAAACCTGGAACACTTAGAAGGTTTGTTTGAGATAACTAAGTACAAGGTGGATTTTTCCTAACTCAGGGATTATATAGGTCCAGAAAGCCACATATAGCTAAGTCTCACCCAGTAAATGTGCTTATTGAGCCTCTGCATTTCTCCTTTCAATTTTGCATTCAGGCCCTCCTTAGTAATTTTCAGACTCCTTAAAATGCTTCCTCTATTTTAGGAGTGTGCAACAAAAACAACACAATTTCTTTTAAATTGACATGTAAAACCTCTTCAGTGACTCTCACAGGACTCTTGCCAGCAACCAGGATTCTCAACTGAAATCTGTGGCAAATTCTCCTTTCTAAATGACCTTCCTACTGGAAAATTCATGCCATTGAAAACTTGAGTACACATCTAGCATACCCCTAAATCAAACTGTGGAACTTTGAACTTTGGGGCTTGATAGCTGCACAACAATTTGTCTTGGCCACAGCAGACATTTACTACATCCTTTTAGACTAAATCTATTTAGGGAATTTTTGCAAGATTTTTAATAACAATGGCAACAACAATAATAACAATGTTGGTATCCAATATGTACTGGGTGCTTATTATATGCAAAGCATTGAGCTTAGCATGTCACATGGTTTCCTAATCCAATTTATATAACAACTTTTAGGGAAGCGACCCTAATTTTTCTTTGACAGGATACCAGGAGAAAAACTTAGTTTGTCCAAACTTACCCGGGTAGTAATGATGGAGCTGGAGTTTCAACCCAGGTGGTCTAATATCAGGTGGCATGCTGCTTCTTGCTATACATACTGACTTTCACTTGTAAAGGAGCTAACTTCCACTTATTCTTCAAGATCAATTCAGACTCCTCCAACAACCATCTCTGTACCCCATTCCAGACTCAAAAGTTTGCTAAGAGTCCTTCTTCTTAGCTCCCAGAGTAAATTTGAATACCTCATTCACCCTCCTTTTTTTTTTAATTTAAATTATCTGTTTATTCCTCAGATTTCAAGTTGCTTTGAGGTACTGGTTTTCAACTAGGGGTGATTTTGTGTTCCAACAGAGATATGGAGACACTTACAGTTGTTGCAACTGGAAGAGGGGTGCTACTGGCACCTAATGGGCAGAGGCCTATGATGCTGCTAAATGTTCTACAATGCACAGGACAGCCTTCCGCTAGAAAGAAATACCTGTCTCAAAATGTCAACTATGCTGAGGTTGAGAAACCCATATTTTTCATCTTTGTATTCAGCACCCAGTACAACAACAACAACAAAAAAATCTACTACAAAATAAGTACTCAATAGATGCTTGCTGAACAGGACTAAACTGATATTGTTGGTTAGAAATCATGCTCCATTTTCTATTCATTCTTAAGTGCCTTCTGTAAATTTCCCGTGTTGACTCCTCCATTCTCTGTAAGCTATCTTTCCCTTAAGTTGAAGCTAAAGACAAACTCTGCATTTACATGCTTGTTAGATAGCGACCTCCTATCTACCTTATGTATCATTGCACTTCAGTCCCTGCCTAAAAAGCTGTTTTTAAAGATAACTAAAAAAAAAAAACAAAAAAAACCTACATAAATACTTCTCATTATTAGATGGTTGGCATCTATCTCTTTGGGAATGAATGTACGGCTTCCCTTAGTAACAAATCCCATAGGGAACGTGAAGGCTAGCCCTGATGTACATTACTTTTTATCTATTATGTAAGCCTGTGTTTTTCCATTGCATATAAACTTTAACAGCTGGCTCTGATCAAATTTCTCTCAAATTTATATTGTTCCCATTTGAGGTTGTGATTTTATTTTTATCTGTCCCTCACGGGTCTAAAAAGCATGTCGCCAATGCTGGTGTCAAGACACTCCACGGTGGAGACTTTCCTGCTTTTGTTGCAGAGATTTAAGCAAACATTCTTCCAAGAACTTGCTACAGAAAAAGCTGTGATTTTTCTTGTTGAAATGGGGTAAAATAGGATCGGGGACCATAAATGGCAGCTCGTGTTTACTGTAGTGCAAGAAAATGAAAGTCTTTGTCAAAAAAAGTCATAGTAAAAAGTGTCTGTTAAATTTTATTGGGTCATTAACAACCTACTCTACTTCTTTTCATCCATGTTTATGCTTGACAGCAGCCTAAAATTCTAGCATTGGTATAATGGTAACCCTCATGGCCCTTCCTTAGTTTAATACCTTGGTCTTTCTTAGTCTGTTCAATACTTTTTCTTCATTTAAGAGTTAACTAAGTTGTTCCTCTGATTTTTTTAAGCACTAGATTAATGACCATTAGTAATTAGATCATTTTTTATGTAGATTAGAAGAAAATGGTGTTACAACTTCCATTTTTAGCTATGGCAATGTAGCTGTGAGCAGATCAAAACTTACACCAAGAACAACTAGAAAAACTGGAAAAAATTTTAAAAATCATTTTGAACTTATTGGAGACCTTCAAAAAAGCCAGGTCTTAAGGGACCAAGATCCTTGTTATGGATTGAATTGTGTTCTCCAAAAAAGCTATGTTGAAGTCCTAAGCCCTGGTACCTGATTTTGTTTGGAAATATTGTTTTTTAAAGATATTATCAGCTAGGCTAACATGAGGTCATACTGGAGTAGGCAGAGTCCTAATCCTATATTACTGATGTCCTTATAAAAGAGAAGATACGAAGACAGGGAGACAGAAGAAGGACCACTTGTGACACTGAAGCTGCAAGCCAAGAACACCCGGGGCTACCGGAAACTAGGAGAGAGGTATGGACAAGATTCTCCTTCAAATTCTCAGAAAAGATCAACATGGCCAATAACCTGATTTGCATTTCTAGCCTCTAGAAAGGTGAGAGAATAAATTTCTGTTCTTTAAAGCCACACAGACTGTATTTTGTTAGACAGTCCTAGGAAGCTAGTACAATCCCAAAGGGAAGAGAAGCTTGTTAGAGTGAGCCTGACATCCTGTGTGCCAATTTTCTCCTTCAAGACATTTGCCAAATCTTTAGGCCTTTGGGGCAAGAATCCAACAGGCTAGTCAGTAAAACAAGCAAAAATCAGTAGGTTAGTAATGCTTTCAGTGGTCTCAAGGACTTGAGGAAATAAAACTTTGAGTTCAGGCCTGACCAGGACTTGAGGGGGCAAGAACCTAGAAAGAAGAGATACTCAAAGAAATGAGCTCAACATGCTACACTGTTCCTTTCTTCAAGATATTTGTCAAATCTTAAACTTTGCGAGGTGAGAGTCTAAAAATCTAAGCAGACACTTACGGAAAAGCAAAACAAAGCTTTTTGTAGGATGTGCCAAAAGAGAAGGACCAGCAAACATCACAGGCTTCAGTTGGAGGCCTCTGGAGGGCTATGTCGCAGAAGCCTACACAAACCAGAGATAGACAGAGTCTTACAAAGGCTGAAATCCATCTCAAGACACCCTGTTCACTTATTGGATTGAGGTGATTGGCTTATAACTATCTGCCTTCCAGAGCACAAGTTAAATCCTGTATGGAAGAGGAGAATATCACCCAAAACCTTCATAATTTTTCATGCTTGAAACCTATGAAACAATAAGACAAATCAAAAACAGGAACAAGAGAGAGGGTGAAGAATAGGAAAAAAAAAAAAAAAAAGGTAGTAGAAAGAGATTCACGTGAGATTCAGATTTTGGAGTTACCAGAAATGGAATTTAAAATACTGTGATTTATATGCTCAAGAATATCAAGCATAAAGGTAGAATTTTGACAGAGAACAGGTGAAAATAACAAAAAACAAGAGAGTAGACATAAGCCAAAATGTATCAGTAGTTACATTAAATGTAAAAAGACTAAATAATTCAATTAAAAGATAAAAATAAATTAAAATAATACCCAACTCCATACTTCCTACAGAACCTGACAAGAATATCACAAAAAAGGCAAATTATAGTCTTATTACTTTCACGAATATAGATGCAAAATTATTAACAAAATACTAGCAATTCTAATCCAGATTTTATACATATATATATATTTTAATATATATATATATAAAAAGAAATTGGATTTATTCTCAGATTGCAAGTTTGGTTTAACACTGAAAATTCAATGTAATTCCCCACATTAAGAGGGATAAAAGAGAAAATTATATATAACTATCTCAGTAGATACTGTAAAAGCATTTGGTAAAATTCAAAACTCATGCATAATTTTTCAAAAAATTTTTCACAAGTCTGGTTATGTTTTTCTAATGAAACCTACAGAAAACATCATGCTCCACAATGAAATATTAAAAGCTATGAATATTTATATTCAGAATTGTTCTAGAGAGCCAAGTATGTTCAATAAGACAAGTAAAAAGGAAAAAAAAGAGAGAAATAGAATTATATTCACAGACGGCCTGATTATATACGTAAAAAATTAACTATATTTCATAGACTATTAAACCCATTGCCATCGAGTCAATCCCAACTCATAACAACCCTGTAAGACAGTAGAACTGTCCCATAGAGTTTCCAAGGAGCACCTGGTGGATCCCAACTACAAAGACCTCAAAAGCATTTGGGGTCCCTGGGTGGTATAAACAGTTAACATGCTCGGCTGCTAACTGGCACATTGAAAGTTGAAGTCCACCCAGAGGTGCCTTGTAAAAATGGCCTGGCAATCTACTTCCAAAATATCAGCTATTGAAATCCCTTATGGAGCACAGTTCTATTCTGATGTACATGGGATTGTCGAGTTGACTCAACAGCAACTGGTTAATTAGTTCAAAAGCACTAACAGTATTTTTCAAAAGATACCTTTAAGAGAGTGAAAAGGTAGTCCACAAAGTAAGAGAAGACATTTTTCAATTTATTTATCCAACGAAGGACTTGGGGCCAGAACAAACCTGTAAGAAAAAGGATAGACAACCCAATAGAAAAAGGAATGAAAGGCTTGTACAAGCACTTCATAAAGGTAATATCCAAATGGTTAACAAACATTAATATGTGCCTATGATCATTACTCATCATGGAAATGCAAAGTAAAACTGCAATGTCATGACATCAAGAAAGGCTAAAGTTAAAAAAAAAATGATAACGCAAAGTGTTCATGAGAATATGGAGCCTTTCAAACTCTCATATACTGTTTATGGAAGTGGTTGGTACCACCACTGTTTGGCAATATCTACTAAAATTAAGTATATGCATAACCTATTACCAATAGTGTATATTCCTATTTATATATACTGCAGAAGTGAAAAATACTCTAATAAAAGACAATAAAAATATTTATTGCAACACTATTCATAATGGCTAAAAATTGGAAACAACACTTTTTAATGTCCATCAATGGTAGAATGAATCAATATAGTATATTGATACAATAGAAAATTAAACAGCAATAAGAATAAAATACTATCATATACAACAATATTGATAATCTCAACGAAGGAAAGAAGGCAGACACGTTATACCATTTCTCTTATTTAAAGTTCAAAAACAGAACTGATTGGTGGTAAAGAAGACAGCCTAGTAGTTGCCTTTGCGGAGGGGATTTTAGCGGCTGAAAAGGGCATGAGGGTAGATTCTGGGGTGCTAGTAATATTTTGTTGCTTGATCTAAATAGTGGTTATATTAGTGTGTACACTAGCGAAAAAAATCACTGAGCTGTAAAATTATGATTTGTGCACTCTTCCTATTTATGTTACATTTCAAAATAAAGTTCATGTTCTAAAAATTCCATCATAAATCATATGAGAAAACAATGTTCATGTCTTAGAAATAGCCCATAGATGTGTATTTGGTGGTCTTTCCAAGCTCAATATTTTGATTATAATATTCTTTTCTTTTTCCTATTACATATTTTAGCCACTGGAGATTACATTTTACACTTACGTACTTGTTTATTGCCTGTCTTCCCAAGTATTTATTTACTGCCTGTCTCCCTAACATGTTAACTATATGAAGGCAAAGTGTTTGTCTATTTTATTCACTGCTGTATACTAAGCACTTAAAACAGCGCCAGGTGCGCAGATAGCCCTTAATAAATATTGAATGAATGAAGCTAACTATGGCCATCAGTGGTCCTGGGTACATTTATTTAAATTCTGTTTGAATTCCACATACCTTGAACTTCAATAATTCCAAGTCTTCAGTAACCTGAATGAGATGGGCAATAAGTAACTATATATTAAAAGTCCTTCTGTAATGTTGTTATTAGGTGCCGTCGAGTCAGTTCCAACTTATATCGACCCTATGTACAACAGAATAAAACACTGCCCTGCCCTGTGCCATCCTCATGATCATTGTTATGTTTAAGCCCATTACTGCAGCCACCGTGTCAGTCCATTTTGTCAAGGATCTTAGTCTTTTCCCTGATCATTTACTTTACCAAGCATGGCATCCTTCTCCAGGGACTGATCCCTGAAAATGACAACATGTTCAAAGCACCTGAGACAAATTCTTGCCATCCTCACTTCTAAGAAGCATTCTGGCTGTACTTCTTCGAAGATGGATTTGTTCATTCTTCTGGCAGTCTATGGTATATTAAATATTCTTTGTCAACCATAACTTCTATAATATAACCACTTAATCCTGCTTCATAGTTGCAATCACAGTCACTATAGGGAGAAGACCAGAAAACATTATAAAGTGATCCTTTTGTTCTAGGGAGTTACTTGCCTATTAAATACTTCTCTATAAAATGTTTCATTTCCTGAGGAGAGAAAATAGTTCTTCCTGTAATTCAAAGAAGAAAAGAGAGGAAAATAAGGCTCTATCACCATAAGGCATTGTCAGTGACTAGGGAAGTTTCTAGACTGACAGTGACTATCTGTTGATTGGTTGCATCCCTACCTAAACCACAGGGGAGAGATGAGTTCTTACACCGTAGATAATTCAAATAAGAAAATGTTCTTTATGAAACAGGTGACGTGAGCCCTACCTTTAGGGACAAATAGCCTGGAGAATGTGAATTTCAGACGGCAATGAGCCAGAGAGCTCAGGGAAGGTCTGTGCAGCATGACAGATTGAAGGTGAGCCTGTGAAAACGGCCCTTGAAAGCACGAGCACAGAGAGAAGGAGCGGCAGAAGCCACAGCATTACAGGGGAACAGTGAGTTGTTTAATGCAAAAATGAATGAATACATGAATGAGAGAAAAATAGAAACAGAAAAGAGCAAGTTAACAATTAGAATGATTACAGGAGAAAGAGGAAATAAACACATGTCCATCTGTATCCAGGGAAGTAAAGCCCAGTGACATAACTGAGCATTGAGTAAAGACTGAGCTACTTCACATAAAAAGATGGCGGGAAGAGGAAGAGGAAAGGGAAGAACCAGCCATGAAGGGAGCAAAATGAATGCTGAGGCTGCCACCCTCAACTAGGGAGCAAGCATCAGTCACTGGATAAAGGAAGATTGGTTATCAATGATAAATGTATGTTTGTACATTTATATTTATATTGTCATTAATTTAATAAATTCAGTTAGTATTTTATATCCAAAGCTAATTAAAAAAAAAATTAGTAAAAGTCCCAGAAAAAAATCCTAAAAGACCATTAGGTTATTTATATATACATATATATATATTAATTATCAGATTCAGGAGGACTAGCAAAACTGTTCATGAAAGAGACAACCTGTATCCTCTCTATCCAACAGAGAGGAAATGTGAGTGGTACATGGCAAATACGCTAAATAAGGGTGATGAGAGGAGTGTCCGTGATCAACACATTATTTGAATGATATTCCTTCACAATAGAAGCAGAGTAAAGTTCAGTATATGAATCTGCTTCCTTTGCACTCGAGTCCATGCAGTTAGGGTTTGGCCTTTCTGTATAACATAAATATGGTTCAAACTAAGTACTGAAAATCTCAGTGGGTCAGTAGACACTACTAAGAACTCAAAATGAAAACTAATATTAGGATTCGTTAGAAGCTATTCTGTAAACAACAAAAAAAGGGGAGGCTCGCAGAAAACATACCCTAGATAGTTTATTAAAGGTCTAAACTAAAATGATTCTTTTTCCCATAGAAGTTAAAATGTTAATGAAATGTCATTACTGGGGGCAAGGGAAAGGAAGGGATTAAACAAACTACTGTTGTGTAACTCCAACTTAAGAGACAATATACATGGTGAACCTATTATCTCTTTTTCCAGGCAAGATATTTACTGAATCCACTCTTTAAACCAGCCAAAATTGCAAAATGCAATTCATTCTTAAAATAATTGGAAATCAGTGTTGTGAATGGATTTCGATTGCTAGAAAAGTGTTAGCTTTTTCTTATTAGCAAAGTGCAGCTGAAAATGAAGAAAGAAGACAAATAAAATATGGACTCTGGAAAAATAGATGAGGTTTTCTTAATTTATCATTGTCTATGGAATGAACTTTTACATCACAATGAAAAAGACAGCTCTGTCACAGCTCTGAAAAATAGGCAGGGAACACATAGAAATGGATATTGAATTTGGTCAGGTTTTTTCACCTAGAATTTTTTTAAAAGCCTTCTAAAAATACAAGACTAAATATTAACCACTTATTCAGATTTACTTTTTCTTATATTTGTTGAAGTCTTAAATATCCAGAAAATAGATAGGCTTATTGACTCCAAAGGGATGAACTTTCAATGTACGTAATTTGGTGGAAAGAGGAGTCTTAAATCTGGAAATAAATCAACCAGCATGGCTCTGCTCCAGAAGAGCCTTTAACTGTATGTACAGACTGAATCAGTCCCTTCTGAAAATTCATTTCCTCATTTGTAAAGTGGACTAAATAATACCTATCTCCCTTAGTTTCCTTGGGCTGCCATAACAAAACACCACAAAGTGGGTGCTTTAAAAAACAGAAATTTATTGTCTGGAGTCCTGGAGGCTAGAAGTTCAAACCAGGATATCAGCCATGTCTATTCCTTCTGAGGGGTCTGAGAGAGGAACTGTCCATCCCATGCCCCTCTTATAGCTTCTAGTGGCTGGTGGCAATCCTTGGTGTATCTTTGCTGTTTGTAATTGTATCTTCACGTGGCACTTTCTCCCAGTGTGTTACTCTGTTTTTGTATATGTTCTCCCCTTTTGCAAGACTCTAGTCAGAAGTGATTAGAATTAGGATCTACCTAGACTGGTAGGAGCTGTGGTGGTACAGTGGCTAAGAGCTTGCCTGCTAACCAAAAGGTCCACAGTTCAAATCCACCAGCTGCTCCTTGGAAATCCTGTGGGACAGTTCTACTCTGTCCTATAGGGTTGCTATGAGTTGAAATCGACTTGATGGCAATGGGTTTGGGTTTTGCTCTGGTATGACTTTGTTTAATTGGTAACAACAAAAAAACGTATTTCCAAACCACTAACCAATTGCCATCAAGTTGATTTTGATTCATGGCAAGAACCATGTGTGTCAGCATAGAATTGTGCTCTATAGGGTTTTCAGTGGCTAATTTTTCAAAAGTAGATCACCAGGACATTCTTTTGAGGCACCTATGGGTGGACTCAAACTTCTAACCTTTTAGTTAGCTGATAAATGCATTGACTGCACCAACAGGGGACCCTATTATTTCTGAACAAGGTCATATTCACAGGTATAGAGGTTTGGGCTTCAACATATCTTTTGGGGGGACATAATTCAATTACACCATCCAACAGATGTCAAGACTCATTGTGAAAATTAGATAACAGATGTTACAAGTTGTTGAAAATGGCTTTTCATTTTTCTCAGAATTTGGCTAAATTCCTCAAACCAAGAATATATAGAACAGATACAAAGGATCCAAACATGCCTTCTGAGCAGCAAAACAGTCCAGAGACTCATCCTCACCACCTCCAATCAATTTATAAATATGGAATTCTAGAAATTCCATAGAAACACAAAGATGGTCTCATCCCCACAAGGGAGTCAAAGGGATTGTTTACACCCACCAAAACCAAGTTGGGGAACACCTACAGAAACACTCAGGGATATGGGGAGACTGAAAGAAGGGGAGACCAGCATCTCATTCTCTGGCTGACACTCATTGAGCTACAGATGCTCAGAGGCCCACTACCGGCATGCCATCGTGCAGAGTGATGAGGCAATTATTGAAAAAACTTGGCAAGTGGTCCCCCCCAAAACTGAGACATCATTGAGAAAAGAGATCGGTGCTTGCTTCCTGCCCAGAGTACTGTGAATTCGAAAGGCTAACTGAGTACCCATAAAGTCCAGGCAAGGAGAGAAGCTGCAGTGGGCAGCTTCCCCTAAACCAAATGGATACCACAAAGGTGACCAGACTCAGCAGTAAAATGCTGTGAGTACTACCAAACGCAAGAGCTTGGGGGTGAAAAAAAAGCCACTTCACAAGTCAATGAGGGAGATCAGCATCAGCATCTGAATGCAAATGTGCCTTCGGACAACTACCAAAGAGTACAGAAAATGGGCAATATGAAAGTGCTCACATCTGAAGGCTTGCCACACAAAGGCCATCAAAGATCTGATTACAACAGAACAATGATTTAACAATTTTGATTCTTTTCCACTAACCTGCTCTCCTCTGAACCCAACCTGGGGGAGCAAAAGACGGAGGGAAAGGTGTTATGGATTAAATTGTGTGTCCCAAAATGTGTATCACCTTGGCTAGGCCATGATTCCTAGTATTGTGTGGTTGTCCACCATTTTGTGATTTGATATGATCAATCTATGTGTTGTAAATCCTAACCTCTATGATGTTAGTGAGGCAGAATTAGAGGCAGTTATGTTAATGAGGTAGGACTCAATCCACAGGATTAGGTTGTATCTCAAGTCAATCTCTTTTGAGATATAAAAGAGAGAAGTGGACAGAGAGGAGACGGACCTCATACCAACTGCGTATTCCATCTGGTGAGGTCCATGTGCGTAGTTGCTGTTTAGGCTGTTGGAAGAAGGCATTTGCAATGAAGAAGTCCTTGGTCTTGCAAGATTCTATCATTTGAGCTCCAGTGTCGTTTCTATCACCAATGCCATATTTTTCAGCTACCAATCCTTGTTCTTTGTTTCCAACTTTCATATTCTAATTATCAGTATTATCAATGCATCTTGATTGTATATTTGATCAACTTCAGACTGCAGAAGTTGGTAAAAATCTTCAATTTCTTCATCTTTGGCATTCATGGTTGGTGCCTAAATTTGAATAATAGTCATATGAACTGGTCTTCCTTGTAGGCATATGGATATTATCCTATCACTGACACCATTGTACTTCAGGATAGATCCTGAGATGTTCTTTTTGACAATGAACAGACACCATTCCTCTTCAATTTGTTATTCCTTGCATAGTAGACCCTATGATTGATTCAAAACGGCTAATACCATTCCTTTTCAGCTTACTAATGCCTAGGATATCGATCTTTATGCATTCCATTTTTGCCAACTTCCCATTTTCCTAGATTCATACTTCATACATTCCATGTTCCAATTATTAATGGGTGTTTGCTGCTATTTCTTCTCATTTTGAGTCAAGCCACACCAGTAAATGAAGGTCCCGAAAGCTTAACTCCATCCGTGTCATTAAGGTCAACTCTACTTTGAGAAGGCAGCTCTTTCCTAATCATTATTTTCAGTGTCTTCCAACCTGAGGGGCTCATCTTCAGACACTGTATCAGACAGTGTTCGCTGCTATTCATAAGGTTTTCACTAGCAATTTTTTCAGAAGTAGACTGCCAGGTCCTTCTTTCTAGTCTTTTCTAGTCTGGAAGCTCAGCTGAAATCTGTCCACCAAGGGTGATCCCGCTGGTATTTGAAATGCCGATGACAAAGCTTCCAGTATCATAGCAACACACAAGTCACCACAGTACCACAAACTTACAGACATGCGGTAGAAGGTCATAATAGTGATGATAAGAGCAGAGTCTTGAATTTGAGTAAAAACCTTTGTCATCGCAATCTGTAATCAATGAAAAGGTATGTCATTCAAGCTTTAAAAATAAACTAATAGGCTGGGGCCTTAAAAGCTTGCAAGTGACCCTCTAAGATACAACTATTGGTCTCTTCCTGCCCGAAGCAAAGCACATTGAAGAAAACCAGACTCAGGGGAGCAATTAGTCCAAAGGACTAATGGACCACAAGAACCACAGCCTACATAACCCCAAGACCAGAAGAACTAATGGTGCCTGACTACAACTACCAACCACTCCAACTGGGACCACAACACAGGGTCCAGGACAGAGTGGGAGAAAAATGTAGAGCAAAAAATCAAATTTGCAAAAAACACCAGACTTACTGGTCTGACAGAGACTGGAAGAACCCTTGAGACTATGGCCCTAAGACACCTTCTGACCTGGAACTGAAGCCATTCCCAGAGACCACTGTCCAACCAAACAATTAGCAAGCCCATAAAATAAACAATAACACCCGAGAGGAACATACTCCTTAGAAAAATCAATTATACAAGAGCAAAAGAACCACATTTACCTAAAAGCAAAGATAAGAAGGCAGGAAGGGGTGGAAGATCTGGACAAAAGGAAACAGGGAACTGAGGGTGGAAATGCAGGAGTGCTGACACATTGTGGGGAATGCAACCAATGTCATGGAACACATAATGTACAAACTATCCAATGGGAAAGTAATTTCCTTTGTAAACTTTCACCTAAAGAACAATATAAATTAAAAATAAATAAACTGATTAGTTATTGCTTATTTGATATTCTGTTTTTTATTCTTACGTCGCTTTTGTTAAATTTTCAAGTGCATCTTCAAAACATATCTAACAAGTACTTTCTAGTCAATTTCTCTACCGTCTCATTCCTGTTCTAAGGAATGTGGGCCTCAAGCCCCTATTGAGAGGGAGTGTCATCAGATTCCTCCCTAGCCCAGCTAATTGGATTAACGTGATTACTTTTACCTAAACTAGACAAATTAAATTTTCTCTCAAAAATCAGTTACAATAGCACAGGGCCTCTACTCAATCTCTGCTGGGCACTTGACTTGTTAGAGGATACAACACCAAGGTGGAAGAAGCTAGGTCAGGCTTACATGCAGTGGAGCAAAAGAAGTCTATCTGTAAAAAAAGAGAATCATGAAGCCGACACACAGAGAGATGCTTAGTGAACAGCACTTGCAGTCTATGAAAGAGAGAGAGAGACGCATGCTGCCCTGATTCTGCGGCTTTCCAGCTCCCCCTTCCAGCCCTAATGATCAATAGTTGCATTTGTTCCTTTGGGCCTAAAAAGATACCCTTGCATACCTATAATAAGTTAGACATTTTACTTGAGTTAGCTTAAGTAACATATAACTAAGATCAATATTATTTCAATAAAGAACAAATAGGTTTTTCCACCTCTAATTTCTATATTTTTTTATCCATAAGGTTTCATTGGCTAATTTTTGGAAGTAGATCACCAGGCCTTTCTTCCTCGTCTGTCTTAGTCTGGAAGTTCTGCTAAAATCTGTCCACCATAAATGACCTTGCTGGTATTTGAAATACCAGTGGCATAGTTTCTGGCATTATAACATGCAAGCCACCATAGTACGACAAACTGGCAGACGGGTAGTGGGATCATTGAAGATGTCTCTTTGATGACTTTGATGATAAAGGTACACCTGATCCAAGCCATGGTATTTTGAATCGCCTCATATGCATGAAAAATCTGGACAATAAAAAAAGAAGACAGAAGAAGAATTTATGCATTTGAGTTTTGTTGGTGGCAAAAAATATTGAATAAGCCATGGATGCCAGAAGAATGGACAAACAGGTATTAGAAGAACAACAACAGAAATGCTACTTAGAATAGAGGATGGAGAGACTTCATCTTAATACAACCAATTGCTAGAAAAAGACATCATGTTTGGAAAAGTAGAGGGTTAGTGAAAACTAGGAAAACCCTCAAATAAGATAAATTGACACAATAGCCTGACAATGGGCTCAAACATATCAAATATGGATACAGCACAGGACCAGACTACACAAAGAATCACCATGAGTTGGAGCCAATGCCACTGCAACTAACAAGAACAAAAACAACAACTTCTGCAATTCTTTGATATTTTGAATGCAACCCACGTGTAGACATGAAGTCAGGCCAAATTTTTACCCTCATACAAATCCTATGACACGGGTTTTGTTGTTATCATCCTTTTACAGATGAGAAAACTGAGGCACAGAGAATTTAGTAATTTGCCCAAAGCCTTCAAGTAGAATTCAAGACTATTCAGTTAGGATTCAAACACAAGCTGTGTGGCTTCAGGATTCACACTTTTAAGAACTATAATTTACAGCCCAGCACCCAGTGCCGTCGATTCCGACTCATAGCGACCCTATGGGACGGAGTAGAACTGCCCCATAGAGTTTCCAATGAGCGCCTGACGGATTCGAACTGCCGACCGTTTGGTTAGCAGCCGTAGCACTTAACTACTACTCCACCAGGGTTTCCTAATTTACAGCATATCAATCATTTTCCTATGATTCAAAATAATCATATTTTAAAAAGGACTTATGGTAATTCATTTATTTAGAACTTACATTAATCAGAGTAAACAAAACAATACAGCCATTAACAAGGAGCACGACAAAACCATATGGAATTATGATTTATATTTTGTTGTGTGCCATTGAGTTCATTCCAACTCATAGCAACCCTATAGGGGAGAGTAGAACTGCCCTATATGGTTTCCAAGGAACGGCTGGTGGATTCAAACTGCCGAGTTTTTGGTTAGCCGCCTGAGCTCTTAACCTCTTTACCAGCTGGGCTCCATGATCTATATAGTGATTTTAAATCATAAAACCTTTAATCTTCTATTATCGAGTACCTCATTGCCCACACTTTCTCAGGGAAGTTGCAAAGAAGATTGACATATGATAAAATCATAATAAAAATTAGGGGATTTATTTAAATTTTCCAGTGAATAAGCAAACATCAACTAGAGAGTAATAATACTAAATATTTATTAATCACTCAAGAGAGCTTCAGTAATAGCTCTTGCATGGCTGAGAATTTCTTTCCAGGTTAAAATAATTTCTGTATGTAGCCTACATTCTACCATAACACATATTTACTTAGCATAAGACATAAGAAATTAAGACTAGAATATTGTATTTGAAATAAAAACCTTAAGGTTTTTCCTTTTTATTTTTTTACTGAAATGAATACCATTTTAAGATTAAGCCAAGTATAATCTCTAAAAGTAAGTTTTAAAATGTTAATGACCAAGAACTCAACAATAATAAACAATGTTGTACTTTGGATCACTAAAAATTAAATAATAACATATTGTTTGTACTCTGAGCCCAACTCTGTGAGGCACAGGAGAAATAAAGAGCAAAACCTATGTCTCAAATAGTGTATAATCTGATTTGAAAGACAAAAGGAACCCACATGAAACAAGTGCAGAGAATACATAAGGGTGTGTTTCTGTGATGATCTATTTTATGTATCAGCTTGACTAAGCTATTGTACCCAGTTTTTCAGTCAAACACTAGTCTAGATGCTGCAGTGAAGTTTATCTACATGTGATTAACATTTACAATCAGTTAACTTTAAGCAGCTTAACTTCCTTAATGTGAGTGGGCCTCATCCATTCATCCAATGAAGGCCTTAAGAGCAAAACTCAAGGTTTTCCCAAGGGAGAAGAATTCTGCCTTAAGACTGTAATACAGATATCTTGCCAGAGTTTCCAGTCGGCTTGGCCTATGGACTTTGGACTTGCCAATCCTGACAACTGTGTGAGCCAATTTCTTTAAAAATATCTGCGTGTGTGTGTATATAACAAAATGGTATTAGTTAGAATTCTGTGTGTGAGTATGAGTGTGTTGGTTCTATTTCTCTGGAGAATTCTAATTCATTCTCCCATTAAAAAAGATCTCAACTTTAAGTTAACTTTAAATAGCAGAATATAATCTAGCTGTACATCGTGTGGTATAAAAATAAAAGTCTAACAGAGAAGGGAGCAAATGGGGTTGCAACAGCCAAGGAAACATTCTCATAGTAAGATGAGTCTTGACCTTATCCTTAAAAATTAAGAAGTGTTTAAATAAGCAGAATAACACAGGGGTCAATATTTAAGCTCAAAAAACAGCTAAATACAAGGTTGGAAGCAGGCAGAAGCATATTGTGATTTTCCTCCCAACATCCATTTCTGCAACCATGTGGCTTAGGAGAGAATGGCTTCAGCTCCTGGAATGAGCTCTGCCGAACGAATGAACAAATCTGTCTTGGAAGATGTACAGCCAGAATGTCGCTTAGAAGCAAGGATGGCAAGGCTACATCTCACATACTTTGGACATGTTATCAGGAGGGATCAGTTCCTAGAGAAGGACATTGTTTAGTAGAGTGTCAGCAAAAAAGAGGAAGACCCTCAACGAGATGGATTGATACACTGGCTGTAACAATAGGCTCAAACAACGATTGAGGTGCAGGACCGGGCAGTGAGTGTTGTATATTATGTTGTACATAGGGTTCATATGAGTCAGAACTAACTCAGTGGCACCTAACAACAACAGGCACCAGGCAATCAGGGTAATTCCATCCTTCTTGTTCCAGTGACTGGGCCAGTTTATCGAGGTCTAAACCAGACAGCACATGGTGTTCTCCAGTCTCAGTTGCTAAAGGGTGGACTTTTGTTTTTGGTTGTGAAAAGGGATGTTTTCTTTCATAGTGATAGTAAATAAAGCAATATGTGGCCCTAATAGGGACTGGCAGCCATCGTATGGGTCTACTGGGTGGTAGAGAGAAAAAACAGTTGAAAAAAAGAAAGAAAAATCCTGGGTCTCTGATTATCAAGGGTGTGCTTGAGTACTGAAACATAAAATTATGATTCTTCATAACTGGGAGAAATAGAGATACTTTCTGCTGAAGGAATATTTTCATCATATAACGCCACTGATTTGTGATTCTGTTCGCAGTTTTTAAAATGTGGCATTGACAAAGAGGAGTTTTGTATTCTGGTTACATAATGCTCTCATTGGTAACATATATTAACAATGAAGAAATAGGTGGGATTTAGAACATATTTCTACTGTGTATAATGCTGTAAAATCTTCTTGACGTCAATGATTATCACTTCATTAAAAGTGAAGCACAATGTTTTATCCTTCTATCTCACAGAGATATTTTGACAGTTTATAAAAAGCATTTGTTGTGATGATGCACAATAAGCTTTTAGGAGGAATATAAAATGTAGGCATAATTGCACTAAAATAAAACTCATTGCTAAACCGGCTAATGACCAAATTTATATTACTTTTCAAGAAGTAAGTTTTATTAATGTGTTCGAGGTGCTAAAATTCACAGAATACTAGTCATAAAACTTTTTAAATTAAACCAGAATTCCCCTGAATTGTTTTCTTTTCCAGTGTAGTTGAAACATTTGAAACGACATGAAATAGACACAACCAAAATAAGAGTCACTTCATATAACTCCTGTTTCAACTAAGGATAAATGCAATCCAACTAATCCATATTTCCTTGTATTAAGGCCAGTTACAATATCACTTAGAATACTTAATTTCTTATTTTTCCCCTTGAAAGCTAAACAGTGCTTCCATTACTTCCAGTCAGTGGTTTTTAACTGAAATTTAGGTCACCCAACTATCCTCTTTTTTCTCCTATCCTACCTTCCAAATCTCTGAGTTTCATCATTTCACTTTCAGTCAGCACAATATATAAATACACAAAATCAATATTCAATTTGATAGATATAAGACTAATTTTTAGTGGCTTTTATCTCAATGAAACCTTATTCCAAATGTTATCTCTACTTTAAAAGTCCCGTATTGCTCAGTGTTTTAAAGTTCTTTTCATTTCACTCTCTACACATCTCACTCTTCACATTGTCAACAATAGCTTGTCCATATTTTAATTTTGGTTTGTATATCTTTTGTCATGGAATAAGCAACAGCAGTTGATTCTCTTTTCACTTTAATTAAAAGAAATTTTAAGGTATGGAAATAACTCCATGCCTATTGCAAAAGTTGCTAAGTAACCCCCACAGGCCAAGGTTCCAGTTTATAAGAATTCCATAATATGCTTGGTTTTTGAGAAAATCTTAAAAAGGAAAAACGAAAACAGTCAATAATAATTTATCTCAGTCACAAAAAATAATATTGTTCTAAATACCTAAAGTAAACCCCTCAACAAAAATTTATGAAATTTATAGATTTTACAAGAAACATAAATTCTGTTGTTTTCAAAATGTATTTGTACAACCTTTTATTGAGCTCCTCAAAATATCACCTGACAATCAGTTAGTAAAACAAAACCAGGTTTATTTGGATCATTGCACTAATGAAAACACCATCCTGACAGAGTCTTAGCAGTGACTCAGGAAAGGTATGTCAGAAGTGAGATATCTTTATAGGACTTTGGAGTCTGAGCTCAAGTGGGTTAAGGTGGGTCTTTCAAAGCAGAGAACTGATTAAAATTGGATAAAATGTGTGATATAAATAGTCTAGGATTGGTACACACAGCAAAGTGAGAGTCTCGGAAACAAATCTTGAGAAGTAAACTGATAAGCGAGCAATTTTCCCAGGTGAACAGATTATTGCCTCTAATAAATTGATCTATAAGAATTTCCTGAAGTAAGCAGTGAAGTTATTAGTCTACAGTCTTATCTCTCAGGCAAAATTTTCTTGGAACAAACAATGAAGTCTAGTTGACTTTGTGGTCTAAAACTCTGTTGACACAGATGGCCTCCTTTCTCAGTCCTCCCTTATGGTCATTCTCCAGCCTGAGCTGGAGGACTGATGGTTATAATACAGGTGAATGATTACATAGGTTTTGTAGAGTCATCATTACATATCAAGTTCCCATCGCCAGTCACTGAAACCATTAAATGCATCAGGTTTTCCTTTTCTTTTTTTTTGGATTACCACTTGCTGGATGATTTGATAGAACAGTGGCTATGAAAGGCATTTAAATTTAAAAGTCTAGATATTACACATTTGAACACACTCAAATCCTAAGAATACTATGAATAGATTTTATAGTCCACATCTAAGCCAAGAGTGCCCAAATTAAACCAAGAAAACAGATTGAATCCCTAATCCAAAAAGCATAGTCAGTTCTTTAACTGAAGATAAACAATAATGTGGTTTCCTTTCTTTGATAATGAAAGATTAGCAGGACTTAAAATATTACAATGATGAATAAAATGTGATGAAATAATAGTAAAATTTCACAGGCGGTAAGTCTGCTTTTTGAGAAATGCCATGTATTTTCAGTAAGTAATAATGATTACACACTGTGAGGAACCATCAAGTTTAAGGAAGATCTTAAAACCAAGTTAGTAGAAGCCTCTACCTGTTCAACTACTACTGATTAGAAAAGGAGGGTATGGGTCTAGAGAAAGGTTGAAATAAGCCATTGGGCTCTGATGATGGCCATGGGTTTGCATCTGAACACGAAGGGATTATCCAGAACATTCATGTACAAATAAGTAGAAAGGTTTATAATAATTAAGAAGGCTCAGAGCATGAAGAGGTAATTTTAAATTACAGAATGCCTGTTTATATTTTGATTCCCAGTATAAAGTTTCAGTTACCAAGAATTTAGTAAATAAAGTAGAGATGTAACAATTTCAAAAATTTGGGAGCCCACTGCTTGCAGATGCCAGTTAAAACCCCCTCTCCCCCGAAAAAACTCTTAATTGTGTCTTAGTAATCTATCTAGGAACGTTTTAAATGGCTTGTAAACTACCAAGGATCAATTTATCCCTCTTGACAAAATTGAAAGTTTTCTTTGGAATTAATATAACATTTCTGAATTAAAACAGTAAGTAAAAAAGCCCGTCTTCAAGCTCTTCAAGCTTACCTTACCTTTAGATAAGAAAAATTATTTAAATAAGAAAAATTCAAAGTCCTGGTTAAGAACCTCTGAAAAATAGGAGAGTGCCTCAGTAAACCCCCAAGGCATAATTGCCAAGGTAAATTATTGCCCTTCCCAGGGAAAAAAAAAAAAAAAAAGGAATTCATGGTTTTTATCTAAAGAAACCAGAACACAGGTTTATGACGGCATCATTGAAGACAAAGTAGTACTAGAATTTAGTATCACCGGGAAACAGGAGATGATTCTTAATTATGGCATTAGGATCCTGAACAAATCTATAGCCTCACTCATTGATTTCCTTGACTAGGAGAATTGGAGTGTTATAAGGACAGTATATGAAGAAAACAAGAGGTCATTGAAAAGACAGGAAAGAAAGAAAAGACCAAGATGGATGTCAGAGGAGTCTCTAAAGCAAAAGGAAGAATTGATAAAGTAAAAGAACTGAACAGAAGCTTTCGAAGGACATCTCGAGAAGAGAAAGTAAAGTATTATAATGACATGTGCAAACAGCTGGAGATGGAAAACCAAAACAGAAGAACACGCTTGGCATTTCTCCAGCTGAAAGAACTGGAGAAAAAAATCAAGCCTCAAGTTGCAATAGTGAAGAATTCCATGGGGAAAATATTAAATGACCCAGGAACCATCAAAAGAAGATGGAAGGAATACACAGAGTCATTATACCAAAAAGAATTAGTCGATGTTCAACAATTTCAAGAGATGGCATATGATCAGGAACCGATGGTACTGAAGGAAGAAGTCCAAGCTGCTCTGAAGGTATTGGCAAAAAACAAGGCTCCAGGAATTGATGGAATATTAATTGAGATGTTTCAACAAACAGATGAGGCACCGGAGGTGCTCACTCGTCTATGCCAAGAAATATGGAAGACAGCTTCCTGGCCAACTGACTGGAAGAGATCCATATTTATGCCTATTCCTAAGAAAGGTAATCCAACTGAAGGTAGAAATTATAGAACAATATCATTAAAATCACATGCAAGCGAAGTTTTGCTGAAGATCATTCAAAAATGGCTGCTGCAGTACATTGACAGGGAACTGCCAGAAATTCAGGCTGGTTTCAGAAGAGGACATGGAACCAGGGATATCGTTGCCGATGTTAGATGGATCCTGGCTGAAAGCAGAGAATACCAGAAGGATGTTTACCTGTATTTTATGGACTATGCAAAGGCATTCGACTGTGTGGATCATAACAAATTATGGAAAACATTGTGAAGAATGGAAATTCAAGAACACTTAATTGTGCTCATGAGGAACCTTTACATAGATCAAGAGGCAGTTGTTTGGACAGAACAAGGGGATACTGATTGGTTTAAAGTCAGGAAAGGTGTGCGTCAGGGTTGTATTTTTTCACCATACCTATTTAATTGGTATGTTGAGCAAATAATCCGAGAAGCTGGACTATATGAAGAAGAATGGGGCATCAGGATTGGAGGAAGACTCATTAACAATCTGCGTTATGTAGATGACACAACCTTGCTTGCTGAAAGTGAAGAGGACTTGAAGCACTTACTAATGAAGATCAAAGACCATAGCCTTCAGTATGGGTTGCACCTCAACATAAAGAAAACAAAAATCCTCACAACTGGACCAATGAACAACATCATGATAAATAGAGAAAAGATTGAAGTTGTCAAGGATTTCATCTTACTTGGATCCACAATCAACAGCCATGGAAGCAGCAGTCAAGAAATCAACAGATGCATTGCATTGGGTAAATCTGCTGCAAAGGACCTCTTCAAAGTGTTGAAGAGCAAAGATGTCACCTTAAAGACTAAGGTGCTCCTGACCCAAGCCATGGTATTTTCAATCACATGATATGCTTTTGAAAGCCGGAAAATGAATGAATAAGGAAGATTGAAGAAGAATTGATGCCTTTGAATTGTGGTGTTGGCGAAGAATATTGAATATATCATGGACTGCCAAAAGAACGAACAAATCTGTCTTAGGAGAGGTACAACCAGAATGCTCCTTAGAAGCAAGGATGGTGAGACTGTGTCTTACATACTTTGAACATGTTATCTGGAGGGATCAGTCCCTGGAGAAGGACATCATGCTTGGCAGAGTACAGGGTCAGTGGAAAAGAGGAAGACCCTCAACGAGGTGGATTGACATAGTGGCTGCAACAATGAGCTCAAGCATAATAATGACTGTAAAGATGGCTTAGGACTGGGCAGTGTTTCGTTCTGTTGTGCACGGGGTCTCTATGAGTCGGAACCGACTCAATGGCACCTAACAACAACAACAATAAGAGCTGGCATAAGGTATGACTATTTTTCTTTTCCTATTTGTCTTTCAGTATTGACTTTATTTTAGCTTTCAGTTCTAGAGGATACTGTGAAAACATACATAAAGGTTTAGATGGATCTATCTAAAGCCTGATGAGCTTAGCCCCCAATAATTCTGCCAATATCAATTGAATTTTTTTTTGTGTCCACTAAAAAACCGGGCACCTTGTGGTGATCTTCAATTTGGGCTTTATTTAGACACAAAAATGCTAGAGAATCAAAGCCCAATTTAGCTAGAAAGCTATAGTTTGAGTTCCTTGACCATAGGAAGATTGATGACTAGGCGCTTCCCCCACAGCCTGCAGAGAAAGAAAGCCTTCCCCTAGAGCTGATGCTCTGAGTTTGGACTTCTACCCTTCTAAACTGTGACAGAATAAATTTCTGTTTGTTAAAGTCATCCATAAGAAGCAGAAGTACCATAAATAGATAACTAATATAATCACCAAACAACTTGATGATAAAGAAAAATTTGGATTATTTGGCTCATTATAATAGAGAGAACAGCACCTTCACAAGATCTCAGCCGTGTCAAAAAAGGGAAGTCAGAAGTGATTTTGGGATTTAGTGGTTTAAGGCAAGTATTTTGAAGTACAGACTATTTTGAATTGAGCAAAGTTTGCGGTATGATGGTTCAGAATTTGTAGATCAGGTAAAATGAAGGTCTTGAAATGAGTCTTGGTACGTCATAAGCAAAATTGTTTTTCCAGGTGAGCAAACTGTTGCAGTATAATGAATTACTTAATATGGCCCTTTTTTTTAGCCATTGTGACTTACACACAATGATTAAGTGGGACTGTGCAAATAAGCTATATGGAATCTGTGATGGTTGGGGTTAGGTGTTGAGTTGGCTGGGCCATGATTCCCGGTACTGTGTGGTTGTCCTCCATTTTATGTGTTGTGGATCCTGACCTCTACATGTTGATAAGGCAGGATTGGTATAAGGTGTATCTTGGGTCAAAGCCTTGAAAAAGGGTATGACTGAAGCCCCATTCTTACTAAAGTTACACCTTTCCTTGGGGTGTGACCTGCATCTAAGATGTACATGTGTGTCTTGACCAAAGAGGAAAAAATAATAATAATAAAAGTATAAGATAATATTCTACCCAATAATATGTTATACATTGAAAATGTTAAATAAATAAGTAATTATCTAGGAAAACTATAACTGTTGACACAAAATCAAGAATAATTAGAAAACTAAGAAGAAATTAAAAAATGTTATCAAATGTGTTTACCAGTAATGATTTTAAATTTTTTGAGGAATAACAATAAGCCAGTTGTGAAGTTACTTTTTTCACATTTAGGCTATTTAAATCCTTCTTGGAATATTCTGCTGCAATACTATTAATATAATGTGAAATTCACATGAGAACAGACTGAAAGTTCTATAAAACAGTAGATAGAGAGAAACCCAGAATACAGAAAAATTTAGTGCATGGAAAAGAAGGATCACAAATGATTAAGGTCAGTGACATTATTCAATAGTCGGTACTAGAGAAAATGTCTGTTAAAAAAATAATTACATTACTCTGTTAACCATATATCAAACCTTTCCAGATAGATAAATGAGTTAAATATGAAAAATTAACGCATAAACTAGCAAGTGACTATGTGCTTAATCTTTAGATAGAAAAAAAATTTTTTTTTTAAAAAAAAGATAGAAAAGGGCTTTCTAAATATGAAATTTGTGGTAAAAGTCACAAATCAAAAAATCATTACATTTTTCTACATAAAATTTAAATATCTGTATATCTAGTAGCAACGTAAATAGAATTAAAGGGGAAACAACAAATATAATAGGCTAAACTTAATATTTTTAAAATACATACAAAGTGCTTACACAGTTTGGTAAGAAAACCACTAAGACCTCAAAAGAAAAACTTTCAGCAAAGAACATGAACAGATAATTCATCAAGAAGAAAATAGTTAATAAGCATATGAAAACTATAACCAAAAAATACAGAATACAAGTATAACTAAATAATAGTTTTCTGCATCAACAGGACAAATTACCTTTTGAAAGGATAGTGTTCGTTCCCAGCGAGAAAATGTGAGGGCAAGAACTCACACCCTTGTAGGAATGTAAAAGGGTAAAATTTTTCTGAAAGGAAATTTTGGCACTAACCATTCTAGAGCCTTAAATATGTTCAGAATTTTTGACCCATTGATTCCCTTTTGTGTATCTAAATGAAGGAGTCACACATGTAGCCAAAGACATATATTTGAAAACATTTTTACACCATTTTTATGACAGTAGAAAATGAAAATAAAGTAAAGGTTCAACATTAGAGAAATAGTTGTATAAAATACGGTACAGGGATACAATAGATACTTAGCAGTCGCCAAGAAAACTGTCTAACATAAGAAAATACTTAAGTTGTAATATTAATTGAAAAGAATATATGTTGGTACGTGTGTGTGTTTTAAGAGTATTATACAATCAATCTGTCACAGAATAGGACACCATCAGAATTGAAATGAAGAAAATGTTACCTCTTTTTATTACTAAAACATGGGATTCTGGGTAGTTCTTTTAGATTGTGGACACTTTTTATCTTTTTTGTACTTTATTTTGCAATGTTTTCTACAGTGAATGTACATTTCTTTTATGTGGAAAACTATATTTGTTTTGTTCTGTTTATTTTAGGTAATAAAGCAATCATTTCAGTTGGTGTGTTTCAGGTACTGATTCATTGCAGTGTACAATGAGGTTTAAATGTAGACCCATCTTTGTATTAATCTTTTTAGAATACAGATTAAGAATAATACACTCAATCATCATAGTCTTCCAGAAAACTAAATCAAGTGATTCAATTTCCAAAGTTTTATGTGAATTCATTTCTAAATTAAGTTTGGCAATGGAGGGCAGGCAGGCAAAGTGAATCAATGATCTTTCCTTTGACATTCCAGGATGGATAGAAAACAAGTATGAGTAATGTGTAGTCTAATACATTTTTTTCATAAGAAATAAGCTTAGAGACATTATGACCCCATCTTTGCATTTTATAACTGGAGCATCTAAGACTTTATGACTATCCCAAAGTTTAAAAAATCTGTTCATTCCAGCTAATTAATATTTTCTTTCCCTAAATTGAAAACATCTACCACTACTCAGAATTTCATTGCGGCTTGGGATACCTAATACGTTTCCTATTTGTTGTGGTGAAAAGGACAAATAGGGAAGTAAATGTAACCTTCAAGAAAATTAATGATGATCATAAATGTATCCCAAAATGTATTAGAACAAGCCTCTACTGGTTTCATTGCTGGAAACCAGCTACCTTTTAAATCATGCCTGAGTGATTTCTGATAACGTCCCAGGGTACTAACACCAATTTTCTCTCATGTTCTATCATTCAGACCAACACTACTGCCTTTGAGGCTGATGACCCTCCTAAGATTGTCTTACAGTTGATCATAATTGTCCTCATCCAGTGGCTCTCTCTGCTACCATCTGGCCTTGGTAGAAGGAATTCTGCCTCTCTGTTATCTGTTGTTGTTGTTGTTAGCTACCGTCTATTTGGCCCTGACTCATGGTGACCCCATGTAAAACTGAATGAAATACTGCCCAGTCCTGCCCTATCACCACAGTTGGTTACAGATCAGACTGTTATTATCCATAGGGTTTTTATTGGCTGAGTTTTGGTAGTAGATCCCAGTCTTTCCTTCCTAGTCTGCCTTAGTCTGGAAGCTGCACTGAAACCTGTTTAGCTTCATAGCAACACTTAAACCTCTACCAACAGACAGGTGGTAGCTGTGCATGAGGTGCACTGGCTGGGTGGGGATCGAACCTGGCATCCCACATGGAAGGTGGGAATTCTACCTTATCTACTTTATCCTAAATGTTGAAAGATATTTCTTTTTAATTCCCCATAGCACACCATCAACCCCATAGTTACATGGGAGACTGAAGTTTGTAACATGTCTTGACTGAAGGGTCAGGGATAACAGAAAGGAAACATAAGGGAATGTACAACCATTCATAACCATCATTTGAGCCTATCATACAAAGTAAAACCACTGGATTTTCACCATACACACAAAAAATCTGTTAATCATACAACTCTATTTCCCCTACACCAGTATACACTCTAATAAGCAAAAAAGCCATGCTCTCTCCAAATGTTTAGACTTACTTTCTCCTGGATGCCTGTGTTCTTCTCAATAACTGATCTAAATCTTACAACACTTTAGACTTCACTAAGGCTTACTATCTTGGCTCACCTTGCCATTTGCTTTTCTGAACTGTTAGAATATTTATACTTGCAACCCTGGAGTATAGGCATTATATTACAATTTCTTATCTTGTATTTGTTTCATTTGTCTAAGACCAATATCCACAGCTACATGGCTAACATCCCAAGGACAAGAACTACTACTTCTTTTTCTTTCCTTGTAATACTTTGCACTGTACTGGACACAAAGTTTAAATGAATTTGACTTATGGCACTAGGATAACTTGAGATTTGAGATATAAAGGTAATGATCTTCAAATGTTTATTTGGTGATTTAATCTAAATTCCTTGGCCCTACATACAACAGCAAAAATAAATCATTGTAAACACTATCAGGAAACAGTAAGATGAGAGAGGACATTTCATATATGTGCGATGTAGCTATTTGAATTTTCCAATCCTGTGCTATTTTTCTGCCTTTCTGTAACTTACTTAAGCTTTTTAATAACAAAAATAGTCTTTGAAAAATTCATTCTATTTTAATATCAGTCCAAGAAAACGCATGGATCAGTAGTATTCTAAGCACATTAGTCTACTGACTAGGGACTATCTTAAAAAACAACAATCTAACATTCATTCACTGGACCAAGGACAAATAAAATAGAAAAACTGTTTACCACCAGACTCAGGCAATTAGTTTTAAGTATGTCTAGATAAGTACTGCTACAAGAAATAAATGCACTGAATAGTAACTATGAAAAAAGATAAATTGAAAAGGGAGCCAAGGTAAAAGTAAATAACCTAACAGAAGGTACTTGAAAATAAGTCCCAGCTACTATCGTGAGAAGGTTTAAAATATAAAGATCTATTAAAGTTTACTTTTGAACTTCTATAACTGTCCCCATGGTAACAGTCCAGGACAATTCAGATGGAAAATTTAAACTAAGTTCCATAAGTGAGACAAAAAAGAGCAAATATCTACAAATCCCTCATCTAACTGAGCAGATGAATCTGGCATTCAATTTTTTAAAACAGTAATAAACCTTCTGTCATGATCAGGAGAAACAAATAATCTGAAGATCATCAGATAACATTTTTTTTAAGAATGTGAAAATGGAAATATAATATTACAAGTATTCTGATAATGTTGCCCTTTTTTCAGGATGGTGGATGCTTATTTCTAAATTTAAAAATCCCTTTATTTTATTCTTATCATAAGAGTAATAAATGCCCACAGGCACAAAAATTCAAAAAGTACAGAAGGGTTTAAAATGAATAGCAAGCTCCCACTCCCAGTTTCACTCCCTATAGACAATCCTTTTTTTTTTTTTTGCCATTTCTGGTTTTAGTTTTCCTGGAGGTTATCTTTATAATAATAAAGAATATGCCTAAATCTTTACACTTCTATTTCTTTTATCAGTTGTTCTCTCTACCAGAAAAGATGACAGATTAGCCGACTCCCTCTAACACCCTCTCCTCTCTATTTTCCAGTTTTTTTTCATATTACGATTTTAGTTTATTTCCTTTATAACTGTAGTAACATGTTTATCTGTTTCTTTAACATTAACTAGTATTTCCTGACTTTTCACTTAATTATGAAGAAATTAGTATTTTTGTACCTCATTCGAGGAGCCCTGATAGCACAGTGGTTAAGACCTCAGCTGCTAACCAGAAGGTCGACAGTTCAAATCCAACAGCTGCTCCTTGGGAACCCTGTGGAACAGTTCTACTCTGTTTTATAGAGTTTCTATAAGTCAGAATTGACTCAACAGCAATGGATTTGGTTTGGTTTTTGGTGCCTCATTCTACCTCTCCTTCCTCCTTTACCTCCCAACCACAGTCAGATATGCCATTATTTTACTGTCAAGGCTTATAGAATTTGCATTTAATTCTCTAACAATTATTTGTTCTTTCATTCACTGTCCATATGTTGATTCTGAAAACTGAAAGCCAATAGAAAGCACTTATATTATTATTCAATGCAGAATCATGTTGTATAATCGAATTTGGAGAGAAAAAAATAATCCTTTCAGATTGAACCTATTCTAACAGTATGGATCAAATAGATTCTCGCTGTTTACTTGGTCACTTCTCATTGCCTCAGAATAGAAGGAAATATTAGAAGAAATAATGGATATATTTTTCCAGAATTTTTTTAAAGAAGTAAAAGACTTCAGATTGAAAAAGGACCATAAAGTGCCAAAGAGGAGAAATACGGAAAACTCCACACTGAGAAATATTAGAGTGACATCTATGAATATGAAAGACAAAGAAAACATTTTTCGAAGCTTACAAAGAGAAAGAGAAGATCATACACAAAGGAATAAGAATTAGACTGATTTCATATTTTTCAATAGTAACACTGGGTACAAGAAGACAATGGGGAAAAGTCTCCAAAATATTAAAGAACAAAAACTTAGAATCTAGAATTTTCTATGTAACTATTAAAATGTGAAGGCATGATAAAATATCTTCAGATTTATAAAACCTCAGAATGTAAGCTCTGTGAGGTCAGGATTTCTCTTGAATCCTCAATTCTTAGCACAATGATTGCCACCAGGTTGCTGTTATTGTTGTTGTTAGTTGCCACGGAGTCAACTCCAATTCATGGCAGCCCCATATACAAGAGAACAAAACACTGTCCAGTCCTGTTCCATCTTCATGATCATTACTATGCTCAAGTACATTGTTGCAGCCACTGTGTATTTTGATATCCTCCCAACCCTAGGATCTCATCTTCCAGCACTGTATCAGATAATATTCTGTTATAATCCATAGAGTTTTCATTAGCTAATTTTTGGAAGTAGATTACCAGGCCTTTCTTCCTAGGCTGGCTTAGTCTGGAAAGTCCACTTCGTATAAGCTCCTTTGTATAGTGGTAAATCATGCAGGAGACTAGGGCTCAATTCTCTGACAGGGAGCCAGAAGACAGGCACTCAATAAATACATAAAAAAGAATGACAGAAGAGTTGAAGGAAGGAAGAAAGAAAATCCTAATCTCAGTAATGAGTTTCACGAAAACATAGAAACACAGTTTGATGTGTGGTTGAATAGTATTGCTGATAAAGATTGACATTAAAAAACAATTTTGAATACTTAAATAGGAAAACAGACAAGTCCAAAAGGTATTTCAAGAGATATATGAAGTAAACAAATTTGGTAAAGTTTATTGCTGTCTTTTAAAAAATAGCTGAAATAGAGCCTTTGTCTGCAGTTACCTAGCAACATAGAATATCTGCCTTTCGAGTCCTTCTTAGGGAACATGCAGTAAAAAAAAAAACAAATTCCCACTACTTTTTCTCCTTTCTTTCAGTATTGTTTCCCCTTCTTCTATATTTTGAATTCTGTCACCAGGGGCCTAAATTAAGCCAATGAGACTGTCTTTCTTATATATATATATTTCAACAGACCAAAAAAAATAAAAATCATTGGTGTGGTGGTACACTGTGGAGGACGTCCATGAGCAGCTGATATTCTGGGGGCGCTTTAGGTATCTGGTGCTGCTATAACAGAAATACCACCAATGGATGGCTTTAACAAAGAGAAATTTATTCTCTCACAGTCTAGGAGGCTAGAACTCTGAATTCAAGGTGCCAGCTCCTGGGAAAAACTTTCTCTCTCTGTAGGTTCTGGAGTAAGGTCCTTGTCATCAATCTTCCCCTGGTCTAGGAGCTTCTCAGTGCAGGGACCCCAGGTCCAGAGGACATGCTCTGCTCCCAGTGCTTTTTTCTTGGTAGTATGATGTCCCTCTCCTCTCTGCTCACTTCTCTTTTTTATATCTCAAAAGAGATTGACTGGAGATACAACCTAATCCTGTAGACTGAATCCTGCCTCATTAACATAACTGCCTCTAATCCTGCCTCATTAACATCATAGAAGTTAGAATTTACAACACATAGGATTATCACATTAGATCATAAAATGGAAGACAACCACTTAATACAGGGAACAATGGCCTAGCCAAGTTGACACACATTTTTGGGGGGACACAATTACATCTGTAACAGGAGGGAAGCACAAAATATCTGTCTGTCTATCATCTATCTACCTATCTACCTACCTATCTATGTATCTATCATCTATCTATCTATCTATCTATCTATCTATCTATCTATCTATCTATCTATCTATCTATCTATCTATCTATCATCTATCTATCTATCTACCTACCTTTGTGTCTACCTATTTATCTATTAAATAAAACAAGAAATTGTTGCTGTTGAATCAATTCCAACTCATAGCGACCCTATAGGACAGAGTAGAACTACCCTACAGGGTATCCAAGGCTGTAAGTCTTTATGGAAGCAGGCTGCCACATCTTTCTCCTGCTGAGTGGCTAGAGTGTTCCAATTATTGACCTTCAGTTAGCAGCCAAGCACTTTACCACTGTGCCACCATGCCCCTTTTCCTATTTATATTAAATTCAATGCCAAGAAGTAGTCAGTTCTATGGTGAGAACTAAATGAGGGCAAGGGAATACAGAGATGGAAGATGAAGGCCTATTCTAGGGAAGAAGATATTGAAATTTTGTTCATTGAATGTTTTTCTACAAAGACCCAAAGGAAAAAAATTCTAGTACCAGGAAAAATTTTATGCACTTTTATGAGCAATTGGTTCATTTTCACCATATTAAAACCATAGAAGTATTTAAGCATTAATCTTATAAAGCCTGTTTTATCTGATTATATGAGTAAAATATCATCATCACTATATACAGTACTAACCTATCATCAGAAGGATATGAATATTGAGGGTTTTTTTTTTTAAAAAACAGAGGTGGAACACTAATACTACTCTACATTGCTTTCTTACTTGATTTTCCTTTTGCCTCTCCCATAACCCAATTGCAAGATGACTGTGTATGATTAAGTGTTTAAACTCAGCCATGGAATATTTTGACCCACAAAAAAATCTGATTCATGACCTTGGCCTCATTAAAACAGTTTCACTAATCATCATTATCCAAATTTACTTAAAAAAATTTCAATAGCAATTATTGTCTGCAGATTTCTTTTGGCAATTAATCATGCACTGCCTTGTGACAATCCTATTGTTCTCTTGAACTGTTACTTAACTATTTTTTATTTTTATGCTGCAGTCCATATTTCATATTATCACAAAATTATTTTTCTAAAGCACAGATATTATGCTCATGTCATTGCTGTGCTCAAAAATTATGAAAGACACATTCTAATAATCACTTCTGACTTCAAGTCCCCTGCTTCCATTGAATTAGTACATGTTAGAGATCACACTGTCCCATCTGCACTCTCTGCTCTTCCCCAAAAGGATCCTGTGGTAGACAGAATAATGGCCTCCCAGAGATGTCTGCAGCAGTTAGGAGCTTGGCTGCTAATCAAACGGTTGGCACTTCAAATCCACCTGCTGCTCCTTGGAAACCCTATGGGGCAGTTCTACTCTGTCCTGTAGGGTTGCTATCAGGTGGAATCGACTAAAGGGCAACAGGTTTGGTCGTTTTTTGTTTGTTTGTTTTTAGAGATATCCAAAGGAGCAGTGGTGGTGCAGTGGTTAAGGCACTCGACTAAAAACTGAAAATTAGCAGTTCAAAACCACCAGTGGCTCCGTGGGAGAAACATGTGGCAGTCTGCTTCCATAGAGATTTACAGCCTTAAAAATCCTAAGAGGTCACTATGAGTCAGAATCAACTCAATGACAGTGGATAGCAAAGATGTCCATGAACTAATCCTCAGAACCTGTGAATATATTGCCTTAGGTGCCAAAAGGGACTTGGCAGATGTGACAAAGGGTCTTGAGGTAGGAGATTATTCTGGATTATCCTTGTGAGCCCAGTGTAATCACAAGGGTCCTTAAAAGGGAATGAGGGAGGCAGGAGAGGTAGAGTCAGCGAAGGTGATGTGACATCAGAAGCAGAAGTCAGAGAATGATTTGAAGATATTACACTCTTGATTTTGAAGATGGAGAAAGGGACCACAAGCCAAGGGATGTGGGCAGCTGCTAGAAGCTGGAAAAGGCAAGAAATTCTCCTCTAGTGCCTCCAGAAGGAACCAGCCCTGCTGACACCTTCTTAGCCCTGTGAAACTCATTTTCAGACTCCTAACCTCCAAAACTATAATAAATTTTGTTGTTTTAAGATCTAAATTTATGATAATTTGTTTTACAGCAGCAATAGTAAACAAATATAAACCCATTTGTGGAAATCTGTTTCTTCCTTTAACTTCTCAAATAGGATTCCCAACACTTTACTAAGAATTTGAAGAGGTGGAGCAACAAATATACATTTCAGAAAAATGAGCATTAGACATCCCTACTTTTAAATAATACCCATCTATACTTCTCCCTCTCTTTGTTGTACTCTCTCCCCTCCCTCAAATTCTTGTTTATTTGCAATTAATAGAAGTTAAATTATTTCTTTTGTTTTTTTTTGACCCTAGGAAATCCATGCCCTTAGCAGCTCACTTTCTATCGTAGGTGATTTTATCAAATCAAATCAAATCAAAGGAACTCTGATTCCAGGTGTTAACAGTTTTTTATACCTCACTGTGTAAAGTCCATGAAAACAGGTATCTTATCACATATATATATATATTTTTTTCCTCTGCAGTTTCTCTCTCATGGTTCAGTATATATTTCTTTAAATTTACTTGATCTTGAAATGCTATTATGTGAATTCAGTATGTAAGCTTTAGCCATATATGTGGTTCTGTAACTTTTAAATTCTCCTTGTGTTGAAAGTTCCTGAGATTGCCTTTGAATTTCCTGTCAGAAAGAGGCTAATGGATCTAAATTTACTAGGGCATTACTTTGATTCGTAACATCACCAAATACTCTCTGTGACTGATGGTGTACATTTTCAAAATGTTTGCCCATATTTTTTTCCTCTATTTTCTTTGTTTTCCCTCACAACTTGGAATAAACAGAGGTCTCTGAATTAAAATTATTACCATAGTCTAGATTTTTAGAAGAAAGAGATATACCAGAGGCCAACAGATGGTACCAACCAATGGATCTGGAGATGTAAACAGCTCACAAGCCAGCAACGTGGAGAAAATCACAGCTAAGGTCCAGGGTAAAAAAGCCAAAGCAGGTGATCAAGTACCAAGCAGTAATATTGGCAAAGAAGTACAAGGAATACTCAAGGATACTATTACTAAATCAATTGTCTTAAGCTGGGTTCTCTAGAGTGGCAAAACCAGTTAAGGATATAGAAATATATATATTAGAGAGAGAGAGAGAGAGATTTATCTCAAGGAAATGGCTCACACTGTTGTGGAAGCTGCCAAGTTCCAAAGTCAGTGGCTCAGGCATCAGCTGGAGGCTTCTCCTGATGCACATGGCTGCAGGGACTGATGAACCAAGAAATGGCAGGTCAGATGGCAGGTTGCTGGCTCACAGGACTGTGAAAGCTAATGAATCCCAGAGTCAGCAGATCAGGTGACAGGTTGCTGGCTTACGTCCCAAGAACTGGAGATCAGATGATGATGAACCAGAAACAGGATCCAGAGCAAGCAAGGGAGCTTTGCCAGAACATCCATATACATACAGGGTGCAGGCCACACCCCTGGGAAAACTACCTGTACAACTGATTGGCTGATTATATCAAATCACATCATGGAGATGATTACATTATATCACAAAATGAAGGATAATTACATCAGATCACAAAATGGAGAATAATTATATAATACTGAGAATCATAGCCTAGCCAAGTTGACACACAACATTAAATATCACACCAACTTTGTGATCTTTTTTCCAAACTTCTTAAAAAGCTAATAAGAAGATCATTTAATGTGATCTATCAGGTCTTTTTATCAGGTCTATGGGACACTGCCTGGATTTTCTCTTTCCTTTTGTAATTAGAAGAAATATGGGGACTTGGCTTGACAGGAAAGAACCAAAAATGTGACATCAACTCCCCTATAAAGAAATTGATTTCATAAAAATCATGCTTCAACTCAAGGTAGGGAAGCTATGGCACATAAGCTAAAATCTGCATTTAATTTCATATTATCTAGTGGGAACACTCTATATTCATAGAAAAATATTTTCTGAAATTTGATGCTAGCATACCCCATTCAAACAAAATTTTATTTTTAAGATTTTAAAAGTTAGAAATATTGAAGCATGATTAATAGTGATTAATTAGCTAATCAAAATTTCAAAACACAGAGATAATATTTGATCATTTACTGAAAATCCCATTGGTTGTTGTTGTTATGCGCCACCATCTGGTCCTGCACCATTTTCAGAATCATTATGCTTGAGCCCATCATTGCAGCCACTGTACCAATCCATCTCATTTAGGATCTTCCTCTCTTTCACTGACCCTCTACTTTGCCAAGCATAATGTACTTCTTCAGGCACTGGTCTCTTCTGATAACATGATCAAGGTATATGAGATGAAATCTCACCATTCCCCCTTTTAAGGAGCATTCTGGCTGTACTTCTTCCAAGACAAATTTGTTCATTCTTCTAGCAGTCCATAGCTTAATAGCAGACTGTGACAAAAAGAAATTATTTACTCCCAACTCACTCCCACCACAGAGGGCTCAAATTACTTATAAAGGGCATCACTTTTTAAAGTCCTAAAAAACTGACAAAACTTCTCAATTCTAAAGCCTGGGAAATAGAGTGTCACCAGTGCCCCATATACAAGTTCAATGGGCATGATACAAAAACACGAGATTTTGTTTCTTTTTTAACTTTCCGTTTACTTCTCCCTGTAGCCCCTGGTAACCACTAATCTACTTTTTTCTCTGTTTATTTGCCTGTTCTAGATATTTCATATTGGTGGGATCACATAATATTTGTCCTTTTGCATCTGGCTATATATCACTTAGTATAATATTTTCAAGATTCATCCATGTATCAGCACTTTATTTATCTTTATGGCTGAATAATATATATTGTAAGTCAGGGACTACAGATATACATGTCAACCCGAAAACATACCCGTTGCCCGGGACTACATACATACACATACATACATACATACATATATGCATATATATATATGATACCCAAATCAAACCCATTGCTATCGAGTCAATTCTGACTCACAGCAACCCTATAGGACAGAGTAGAAATGCCCCATAGGGTTTCCAAGGAGCAGCTGCTGGATTCAAACTGCCACCCTTTTGATTAGCAGTCTAGCTCTTAACCACTATGCCACGAAACCCCCCTTCCCCCCCCAAAAAAACCCAAACCTATTGCTATCGTGTTGATTCCTACTCATAGTGACCCTACAGGACATAGCAGAACTGCCCCATATGGTTTCCAAGGAGCACCTGGTGGATTTGAACTACCGATGTTTTGGTTAGCAGCCAAACTCATAATCGCTATACCACCAGGGCTCCATATATATATGGAGATACTGATAATAAAACGCAATAATAATGAAAAAAAAAAAAAAGAGGTATTTGACGTATGTCAGAATGAATTTATGAAGGAGTCATCAGAATGAAATCCCATTTGAAATGAGGGACTACCTGTACATAGTACTGATGATAAGATGGAGAAAAAACAAAACACAAGACAAAAACAGATGTTGTAGGGAAAGTTTGTCATAACCTGAATATGTCATAAGTTAGGTACAACATACATAGTCTGTTTTTGTTTTGCTTTCTCTTTTGTCCATCTTATCATTAGTACTATATACATGACCTCCACGTGTCTGTCAGTTTGTAGTACTGTGGTGGTTTGCATGTTGCTGCGATGCTGGAAGGTATGCCACTGGTATTCAGATACCAGCAGTGTCACCCATGGTGGACAGGTTTCAGCTGAGCTTCTAGACTAAGACAGACTAGGAAGAAGAACCGGGTGGTCTAATTCTGAAAAGCATCAGCCAGTGAAAACCTTATGAATAGCAGCAGAACACTGTCTGATAAAGTGCTGGAAGATGAGCCCCCCAGGTTGGAGAGAACTCAAAAGCTGCCTCCTCAAAGTAGAATCGACCTTAATGATGTGGATGGAGTAAAGCTTTTGGGACCTTCATTTGCTGATACTGCACAACTCAAAATGAGAAGAAACAGCTGCAACATCCACTAATAATTGGTACATAGTACGTACAAAGTATGAATCTGGGAAAATTGGAAATCATCAAAAATGAAATGGAATGCATAAACATCGATATCCTAGGCATTAGTGAGCTAAAATGGGCTGGTATTGGCTATTGTGAATCGGACAATCATATGGTCTACCATGCCAGGAATAACAACTTGAAGAGGAATGGCTTTGCGTTCATCATCAGAAAGAACATTTCAAGATCTATCCTGAAATACAATGCTGCCAGTGATAGAATAATATCCGTACGCCTACAAGGAACGCCAGTTAATATGACTATTATTCAAATTTATGCACCAATCACTAAGGCCAAAAATGAAGAAATTGAAGATTTTTACCAGCCTCTACAGTCTGAAATTGATAGAACATGCAATCAGGATGCATTGATAATTACTGGTGATTGGAATGCGAAAATTGGAAACAAAGAAGAAGGATCGGTAGCTGGAAAATATGGCCTTGGTGATAGAAACAATGTGGGAGATCACATGATAGAATGTTGCAAGACAACGACTTCTTCATTGCAAATATCTTTTTTCACCAACATAAACAGCGACTATACACTTTTTTTTTTTTTATATACACATGGACCTTGCCAGATGGAATCTACAGGAATCAAATCGACTGTATCTGTGGAAAGAAGCAATGGAAAAGCTCAATATCATCAGTCAGAAAAAGACCAGGGGCTGACTGTGGAACAGACCATCAATTGCTCTCATGCAAGTTCAAGTTGAAAGTCCATGAAAGCCAAAGTACAACCTTGACTATATCCCACCTGAATCTCAAGAATAGGTTTGATTCGTTGAACACCAATGACGGAAGACCAGACGAGTTGTGGAATGACATCAAGGACATCATACGTGAAGAAAGAGGTTGTTAAAAAGTCAGAAAAGAAAGAAAAGACCAAAATGGATGTCAGAAGAGACTCTGAAATTTGCTCTTGAACATCAAGCAGCTAAAGCAAAAGGAAGAAATGATGAAGTAAAAGACCTGAACAGAATATTTCAAAGGGCAGCTCAAGAAGATAAAGTATTATAATGACATGTGCAAAGAGCTGGAGAGAGAAAACCAAAAGGAAAGAACATGCTCAGCATTTCTCAAGCTGAAAGAACTGAAGAAAAAATTCAAGCCTCGAGTTGCAATAGTGAAGGATTCTATGGGGAAAATATTAACAATGCAGGAAGCATCAAAAGAAGATGGAAGGAATACACAGAGTCATTATAACAAAAAGAATTGGTTGACATTCAACCATTTCAAGAGGTAGCATATGATCAGGAACCAATGATACTGAAGGAAGAAATCCAAGGTGCACTGGCAGCATTAGTGAAAAATAAGGCTCTGAGAATTGTTAGAATATCAATTGAGATGTTTCAGCAAATAGAAGCAGTGCTACAAGTGCTTACTCATCTATACCAAGAAATTTGGAAGACAGCTACCTGGTCAACAGACTGGAAGAGATCCATATTTATGTCTATTCCTAAGAAAGGTGATCCAACTGAATGCAGAAATTATCAAACAATATCATTAATATCACACGCAAGCAAAATTTTGCTGAAGACCAATCAAAAGCAGCTGCAGCAGTATAGCGAGAGAACTTCCAGAAATTCAGGCCAGATTCAGAAGAGGACGTGGAATCAGGGATATCATTCCTGATGTCAGATGCATCCTGGCTGAAAACAGAGAATACCAGAAAGGATGTTTACTTGTGTTTTATTGACTATGCAAGGCATTCCATAATTTGTTATGATCTACTGTGTGGGCCATAATAAATTATGGATAACATTGTGAAGAATGGGAATTCCAGAACACTTAACTGTCCTCATGAGGAACATGTGCAGAGATCAAGAAGAGGCAGTTGTTTGGACAGAACAAGGGGCTACTATGTTGTTTAAAGCCAGGAAAGGTGTGCGCCAGGGTTGTATCCTTTCACCATACCTATTCAATCTGTATGCTGAGTAAATAATCCAAGAAGCAGACTATAAGAAGAAGAAGGGGGCATCAGGATTGGAGGAAGACTCATTAACAACCTGAGATATGTAGATGACAAAACCTTGCTTGCTGAAAATGAAGAGAACTTGAAGCTCTTGCTGGTGAAGATCAAACAGTACAGCCTTTGTATGGATTACACCTCAACATAAAGAAAGCAAAAATTCTCAAGACTGCACCAACAAGCAACATCATGATAAATGGAGAAAAGGTTGAAATTGTCAAGGATTTCATTTTACTTGAATCCACAATCAACACACATGGAAGCAGCAGTCAAGATGTCAAAAGACACTGCCCTGGGCAAATCTGCTGCAAAGGACCTCTTTAAAGCACTGAAAAGCAAAGATAACACCTTGAAGACTAAGGTGCGCCTGACCCAAGCCACGGTATTTTCAATCAAATCATATGCATGCAAAAGCTGGACAATGAATAAGGAAGACCAAAGAAGAATTGATGCCTTTGAATTGCGACGTTGGCAAAGAACACTGACTACACCATGGACCGCCAAAAGAATGAACAAATCTGTCTTGGAAGAAGTACAACTAGAATGCTCCTTAGAAGCAAGGATAGTGAGACTGCGTCTTACATACTTTGGACATATTGTCAGGAGGGATCAGTTTCTGGAGAAGGACATCGTGCTTGGTAAAGTAGAGGGTCAGCGGAAAAGAGGAAGACCCTTGATAAGATGGATTGACACAGTGGCTGCAATGATGGGTTCAAGGTAACAATGATTGTAAGCGTGGTGCAGGATGGGGCAGTGTTTTATTGTGTTGTACATTGGGTTGCTATGAGTTGGAACTGACTCGACAGCACCTAACAACAACAACAACAAGAATAACATGTACATGTAGTCCCTGACTTACAATGGGATTTCATTGTGATGACTCCACCATAAATTGGTTGAAATCTTTTTTTTATTATTGCCTTTTATTATCAGTATGTTTATAAATCCGATCTTTACTTTTTTTTGGGAGTTTGAAATATGACATACAAACTTACAGATATATTTTAATACACAATACATACATTAAAAAATACACAAATCATAAAAATTTATTCTGAAAGACATTGGCATTTTGTCAGTTGCGGTTAATAACTCCACTTGGGGAAGTTCTGGATCATCTGGATTATCCCTGGGAATGGGGATGGTATTTCTAGTCAGAAAATTAGTGAGAGTTTTCCGTATGGTCCTTTTCTTTTTATCTTCATAGATTTTCATAGTAACATCTCACTGCTTCCAAAATCTGCCTATCGACTTTAGCAAGGCTCAGAGACTTTACTTTTCTGCTCTAGCCACTTCTGAAAAAGATACAATGCTGCACCAACAGGTATCCACAGTTCACAATAGCAACAGCACAAAAAATAAAATGTATGTCTAAGAATACCTTAACAAATATCAAGAAAATCCCTAAAGAAGAAAATTAAAGCTTTTATTTAAAAATATAACATATATTGGAATAACCATGTTCCTGAATTGGAAGACTGAATCTGGTAAAAATGCCACTTATCCAAAATCAATTTAGCAGTTTAAAACAATCCAGAAAATTTTACAATGGCGCTATTTTTTTTAAAAGTTCTATTATGGGATAATGGACATGTAATAAACTTCACACATGTGATAGTCAAGGTGGTATGTAAACTTGGCTGGGCCATGATTTTCAGTGGTTTGGCAGTTTTGATATAGTTTGGCAGTCCTATGATGGTGTGATCACTTCCATGATGAGATTTGTTATAATGTGATCACCTCCATGATGGGGTCTGCTATAAGTAGTCAATCAGCTGAAAAGGAGTTTCCTTGGGGGTGTGGCCTGCATCAAATATAAGTGGCCATTCTGGCAAGGTTTATGGGCTTTTGCTCACTCTGCATCCTGCAGGTTCTGACCTTGGGTTCTTGGGACTTGACTTAGCAGCTTTCCTGTGGTCTTGCTTGCCGATCTTAGAATTCATCCATCTTCACAGCCTGTGAGCAAGAGCCCTGCTTTCTGACCTGATCTTGTGTTCACCAACCCCTGTGGCTACATGAATCAGGAGAAGCTTCCAGCCTGACCCACGGATTTGGGATGTTCCAGCCATTTCCTTTATACAAATCTCTATCTATAGATATTGAATGCTTTACTGGTTTTGCTTCTCTAAGAACCCAGCCTAACACAACATAAGTAAAGTGCACAGTGTGCTAAGTTTTAAAACATAAACATACATCCATGAAGCCATCACCACAATCAAGATAATGAATATATCCTTTACTCCCAAAAGCACCTTCATGCCCAGTCATAATCCTTCCCTCCTGCCTCAACTGCCCACATCTCTAGGCAATGACTGACCTGCTTTTTGTCAGCTTTTACTACTTTACATTTCCCAGAATTTTACATAATGTATAAATAGTATTACTTATTTTTGTCTGGCTTTTTTCACTAAGCGTAATTATTCTAAGATTAATTTATGTTGTAACATCCATCAATTGTTACTTTTTTTTATTGCAGAGAAATATTCAAGATTCAGCCACGTTGTGGCATGCCAAAGGCCATGTGAGTGAGCCATCCTGGAAGTGGAAACTTCAACCCCAGTCAAGTGTTCAGATGACTGTAACCCGGCTGACATCTTTCTCTTAACTGCAACTTCATGAAAGACCATGAGCTAGAATCACACAACTAAGCCAATCTTGAATTTATGACACACAGAAACTGAATGAAACAATAAATGTTTATTGTTTTAGGACACCAACTTTGTAGAAATTTGTTACATAGCAAGAGATAACTAATACAATGGTGTGCATTGCTTCCACTCATATTTCATTGGTGATAATTTAGTTACTTTGATTACATATGACTGAGAGTCTGAGAAATATAGTCCAGCCATTTATCCAGGAAGAAAAGGAGAATAGCTTTTTGGTAGACAGCTGGTATTCTCTGCAAAACACATTCTAATATCTGGACATTATCTGACATATGTCTGAGTTTCTCCAACTATATTATGCAAAGGGAAAACCAATTTTGGTGACAATTAGTCATTTATGCTACATCTGGCTTGTACTGAATGCCCACACTTGAACCAAAGAATTGAGGTCAGGACACGGTATGATGGCCATCATGATACACGTAGTTCTCAGAAGGTATGTGTAGGGGGTACTAGTCAGACAATTCCAGAAATGTTCACCACATGGCTCAATAAATATCTGTAAAATGAATAAATACATAAATTGGAATTCCTAACAAAAGAAATTCTACAATATGAACCTATTAATGGGCATGAGATAAATCTATATGTTATGGCATGAAAAGAATTCTGTCTTGTACTGTCAAGTGATAAAAGCAAATTATAAAATGGGCTGTATAAGATGACCTCACTTATAAAACAAGTGAATATTAATAAATATATATGCATAAAAGTCTTCAAAATAATGTACCCCAAATTGTTTCAACAATGGTTGTTTAAAGACATTCACTTAGTCTTTATACATTTTTGTATAAATGTATGAATCAATTTTTAACTGCCTATCTTATACACACTGTATTATTTAAATTGTTTATAATAAATATCTATTACTTTTATAGGGGTACGTAGTAATAAAAATAAATATATTCTTTGAGGGAAAAAAATCAAAACCTCTCTCTAAAACTCTTCACAAAGCTGTCTCTTTCCAATGCCACGCTACTTCCTTCTTTCAGTTCTTTGTCATTTACCACCTAGATCAGGATTCAGCAGTTTTCCTGTTAAGGGCTAGGTAGTAAATACTTTAGGCTTTCAGGCCATACGGCTTCTGTCGCAACAACTCAACTCAATAACTCAAAAGCAACTATAGACAGTACCTAAACTAATGGGCATGCCTATGTTCCAATAAAACTTTATTTACCAAAACAGACAGTAGGCCAGCCCATAGGCTGTAGCTTGCTGATCTCTCACTTAAACAAAAAAGTCCACTAAATTATCTCTCTGTGTCCAATTCCTTTCCCCTCCAATCTACTCTCCAAAATGCTACCAGATTATTTCTTTATAGAATAAAATGTGATTATGTTGCTTACTTAGTTTATAATTATTTCCCAGTGCCTAGAAGACAAAGTCCAGATTTTGTAAGGTCCTTTATAAACCTGACTCATATCACATTTCCAACCTTATTTCCTTTTACCCCCAGCTCTTCTTACCCTCTGTTGCTATTGTTGTTAGGTGCCTTGGAGTCTATTTCGACTCATAGTGACAGAGTAGAACTGCCCCATAGGGTTTTCTTGGCTTTAATCTTTACAGATGCAAATTGCCAGGTATTTCTCCCATGGAGCAACTGGGTGGGTTCAAACTGCCAACCTTCTGGTTAGCAGCTGAGTGCTTAACCATCCATGGTTTGCTACCAGAAAAAAAAAAAAAAAGGTTTGCTAGAAGAACAAAAAAATCTGTCCTGGAGGAAGTATAGCCAAAACACTCCTTAGAAGCAAGGATGGCAAGACCTCCTCTCACTTACTTTGGACACATCATCAGGAGAAACCACTCACTGGAGAAGGAAATCATGCTTGGTAGAGGGTCATCAAAAAGACAGAGACCCTCAATGAGATGGACTGATACAGTGGCTACAACAATGGGCTCACACCAGGGTGGATTATCCAACAGGCAAGGTAAGCACAGTGCTTACCTTGCTTACCAGATCATCTGTAATGAACAATTTCACATTTTTCACCACATCGAAGTTTCTTCTTATAGGTATGGTTGGCATCTGTTTCTCTCTCAACCCCACAGCACCTTCCTACAGAATCGAGGCCTTTTTTCAAATCTAAAATTCCTGACAGGAGTGGATGACCCAGCAAGCAAGGTAAGCACAGGCTTGCTTGTGCTTACTTACTAATCTAGTGAACAAGTTCATGTGTTTTTCACCATATCAAAGATTCAGCAATAGATGGGATCTCCAGTAGACTGTAGAGAACCAAAATCAAAATCAAATCTTAGAGCGTTTACAGTTGACTTTCTGCTAAATCAAAGATGTAGTGAAACCCATGTGAAATTATTCACTACAGATTAGTAAGCACAAGTAAGCTCGTGCTTACCTTGTTTACTGGGTAATCTACCCCAGGCTCACACAGCAATGATTGTGAGGATAGTGCAGACCCAGGCACCATTTTGTTTTGTTATATATAAGGTCACTATGAGTCAGAGCTGATTCCACGGCACCAACAATAACTTACTCCTGTATCTTACACTGTTTCTACATATGCCACATAATTTCTTCACATACTATGTTTTTGCTTATGTTTCATCTGCCTGAAAAACCCTTAGATTTCTGGTGAGGTCATGATTGTTTTTCAAGACCCAGGATAAATATCATTTTCTTTGGGAAGGCTTAATGATTCCAATAAATAAAACTGACAGATCTCTCTTCGATGCTTCCACAGTCTTTGTATACATCTCAATTAGCACCCTGTATTGTAATTATTTCCACATATCCCTCACAATTAAATGCAGTACGCTGCAATGGCTGATACTATCCTTTTGAATTCCTGAAAACTAACACAAGACTGAGCAGAGAGTAGGCATTCAGAAATGTTTACTGAATGAATAAACAGAGAGATATATCCCTTTGGCCTCTTAGGCTTTCAAATTAGGTACAAGAAAAATCACTCTTCCCAGGAGTTCTATTTTACCCTTCATGATCAGAATAGTCAATAACTGGCAGCTTGGATCTTTCTTTCTTCCTTCCTTTTCATATTGCTTCATGATTTAAAACCCACATAAAATAAGATCACATAGCTAACATCAACTTTTTGAATCTCATTTGCCATCTGATCCAAAATAATACTCTATGCATTTACAAGTAACATTACTCAGGGGATGGCTCATCCTTGCTCTCAGTCCTATTTATAAGGATTTTTGCCCAACCCAAGTTCACTAGATGTGAACCACTTGACTATAGGGAGTAAATTTTTGAAAGGCTAAAAAATAATTAGTGCAAAAATAAATGCGTTCCTAGGGCTTGAATGTGCCCCAGATACGTTTGTGACTCTGCCACAGGGCTTGTACATAAGAGAAAGCTTATATACAACAAACTATCAAAAACCAGTTATTATGCATCCACTATATGTCTGATACCTTTCTATATATTATATCATTTATTTAATCTTCCTTTGGCCCTTTTAGATGGTTATTATCACCAATTTGCTGTTGAGGAAACTGAGGCTCAGGGATGTTAAGTATTTTGTCCAGTGTCATGATGGACAAGAAAATAAGCTAGGTCTCAAACTTAATTCTTCAGATTGAAATCTGTGTTCTTCTCTCATATGAGGCTAACCTCATCTTCCCTGGGTTCTTACCATTTATATGAAAGGGATTTGCATATCATTTGCATTTTATTATTGAACTACCCTATCAAATCCTGGAGCTTTTGCAGTTAATTTTCTGCTTAATAAAATGGTTAATTATACAAATCATTGTTAAAAGGGTTCAAAAAGCTTGCCTGTTGAACATTTTATAAATACTTAGGACAGACAATTAAAACTGTTTTAAGCACAATTATATACTTTGCTGAGTAATCCCTGGGTTTTGACTAGCAGTGAAATAGGCCAGACTATAGAGGATCTGTATCTGAAGACTGAATAAACATCCATCCATTGACAAGGAAGGTGAGTAGGCTAGACCTGAGCAACCCATATATTATCAGGGAAGGATAATGTCATTTATAATGTCAGGAAAATTCAACAACCGATGGGATCTCCAGTAGTCTGTAGAGGACCAAAACCCAAACCAAACCTGCTGCCATTGAGTCGATTCCAACTAATGGCAACCACATGTGTAACCGAGTAGAACTGCTCCACAGGGTTTTCTTGGCTATAATCCTTATGAAAGCAGATCACCTAAGATTACAACCAAGAAAACCTATGAAGCAGTTCTACTCAGTAACACATGGGGTCGCCGTGAGTCGAAATCGACTTAACATCAACGGGTTTGGCTTTTTGGTTAATCTTCACAGAAGCAGATTGCCAGTCCTTTCTTCCATGACATCACTTGATGGATTCAAACCAACAACCTTTCAGGTTAGTAGTTGAGTACAAACCATTTGCACCATCCAGAGGCCTTAGATAGACAGAATGTGATAACAAAAGAATCAAAGGTCTACTCAGCACGCAAATGGTCCTGGAGCTGATAATAGAAGTTCACTCATTGGGGCAGGACTGAAGTCTGTGAAAGAAACAAGAAAGACGCTCAGCTCTGTAGGAGGTAGCACAGCCTATCTCAGAAATGAGGCAGGGATTCAGCCAAAGGAGGGTGAGACAATACATCAGGAAGAAGAACTGGAGAGCAAGTTTCAAGTGACAGCAGCTGACTTGATGACTTAGGGCCTCTCACATTCCCTCTGCCCAAGGGCAGAAATGTTCCAAGGTATCATACAGGACTAAATCTATAGGTGATGGACATAATCCTCCAGTTATGAAGAGAGGAAAAGCAAGCAGAGATTACAATACCCTTCTGTATCAATGTCTCTCTCCCAGCGTGCCTATTTCTTTTTATATTCATCTGTTTCCACTCTTCTCCTGACTGCCTCTCTTTCTACATCGTTCCTGGCTGTTTAAAGGCTTTAATACATAATCAAAGTAAAGTTTGGGAGTGTTTTTCTAAATTATTGAATAATGTTTATTTTTCTTGTTCTGAATTTTCATATTACACTATAAAATAATGTAATATTCAATTGATTTTCTTTCCCTTTGAATTAGTAGCACTCTGTAGAATTCCTAACCTTGTTTTAACAAACTCTTTCTACTCTTTTTTTTTTTTCTACTCACTGGGCTGAATATTAAAAAGCCAGTTGCCATGGAGTTGACAACAACTCATGGTGGCCTCATGTGTGTCAAGAGTAGAACTGTGCTCCATAGGGTTTTCAATGGGTGATTTTGTGGAAGTAGATTGCCAGGCCTCTTTTCCAAGGCATCTCTGAGTGGATAGCACCTCCAACTTTTCCATTAGCAGCCAAGAGCATTAACTGTTTGCACCATCCAGGGACTCTGAACTGAATATGAAATACAATTAATCCAAACTGCATAGATTAGATTGATATTTGTAAAAATCCCTACACTACAAAAAGGTTAAGAGTATGCATGCTTCTTAAATATTTGCAAATGACAAAATGGTTAATTATTGTGCATTCACTTGATGCAATATGCACTGATTACAATGATATTTTAAAAATGCTAAAAAGTCAGGTATACAAATGTATATGTTTTAAAAAAAACTCAGAATTCATGACTACAACTAGGTACATTTTTAATAATTATCCAGGCAAAAATGCCAAGGAAATATGGAAAAACAACAACAAAAATATAGTTCACAGAGAGGCAGAAAGAATGGTGAATGGTGAATTTTATTTTGGGGGGATTATGTTACTTGAGCAATTAATCACATTTCTTAAAATTAAACATATATCCCATATATACCTTATTTTACATATATATTTAGCTTTTAATTAACTGACATGAGTATACAAGCTCACATAACATATACCGAATTTCAGTCACAATATTAAAAATGCTCAGCTATTCTGCTGTGATACTTTTAAAGTTGTTTAAAAGAATCATTGGGAGAGGATGCTGTAACTCCATGTATCTTTTTTTTTTTTTTTTTAAAAAAAGCCCCTCTATGATAGACATGACAAAGAAAGGAGTACCACAAAATAGGTTGGAACAGAGTGAGTCCTGCGTCAATCTCTATGCTCTCTTAATCACCCTTATCTCCCTGCTCCACCCTTCCCCATCCTCCTGCAATAGCATTTGGGGTTTGAAATTTGCCTCTAGTTCTCAGGATTCCTACAGAGAACACCAGAAGACTAACTTTTTGCCCTTCCTCTGCTTTCTGATATGTCGTCTTTTGGTTTCTAATTTAAATGCATTTAAATCCTGCACAAATTCTGATTGTGCATTTACCTTTTATTCTCTAAAAGTAGTTTTCCTTCCCAAGTTTATAGTAGTAGGCTGATAAAGGCCCACTTACATGCACAATTTTATTAAATTAATACACATTCAATGGAAACAGTCAGATATAATTGTTACTATTCATAATATATAATTTGTTTCCTTTGAGAAAACGTTTATTCTTCCAACAAATACCTTCAATAAACTACAATAGCATAAGATAGAATACATGGATAGGCTCTTTTCATTATGAGGAAATATAAACCTTATTAAAAATATGGACTTCTCCCATAAGAACTTCTTAAACATCATATCTAAAGAGATGCTGTAAAAGGCATTTTTATAATAGTATTAAAATTTGTGGCAGCTTAAACTAAAGTAAGATTCTGATATGAAAGTGGCTAATTTTTATCGTTTACATGTTCAGATTCATTGCCAGTATATTGTTTGGGCTGCTAGCTATGACCCAGTTTTTATTTGTTTTTATGTTCTATTGTTTTTTGCTTTTTATCTTGTGGCAAAGTACAAAATGCTAAGAGTTTATTTTAAATAACATCAAAGATTTTTATATAAACCATACTAGAAAAACATTAGCTTTAATAAATTTGGAATGGTGACTTTGAGGCAGGATCATGCTTGCTGTTTTCAACAATAGCTGGGAGACAGTACAGCTGGAGCCACTTGAGTGAGGAAAGGGTCAAATATAGGGATTAAGGTCAGAGAGATAACCAGTGGCAAGATGTGGGACCGAAGAGGTCTTTGCGTTTTATTATACATGCACTGGGAAGCTGCTGGCGGTTTTGAGCAGGGAGTGACATTCTTATTTTTGTTTTTAAAGGCTTCACCCTGGCTGCTGTGTGACAAACAGAATGTAAAGTGGGCAAGAGTGGAGGCAGAGTAATAATAATGGTGGCCTGAGGTAGATTGTTTTGCACTGGGTGGTAAAGCGTAGTCAGATTCTAGAGATAAAGATACCTCCAGACATAGTCTTTGCCCAGGTGTACCTATTATTTCTATTAGCCCCCTTTGCTTTATCATTTTCTTCTTTCTCTTTGTGTATGTATATATACTTTTCTTCCTTCTGAACCATCTGAGGGTAAATTACATATAGCATACATCATGGCCCTTTACTTCTAAATTCTTCAGTGTGTGTTTCCTAAGAAGAGGAATTATCTCTTACATAACCACAGTAAAATTATGAACTTTAGTAAATTTAACTCTAATACAATACTTTCACCTAATTATTTATTCCAATCTTGTCAGTTGGTTCAATACTGTCCTTCATAGCATTGTTCCCCTCTAGTACAGGATGGAGTATCACTTAGTCGTTACATCTCTTTAGACTCCTTTCTACAACCTTTCTTTGTCTTTCATGAATATATTTTAAGATAAAGCCAAATGGTAGGATCAACCATTTATATAGATGGATTTGATGTAGACTTTGAGGGAGTCAAGGATGACTCCAAGATTTTTGACCTGAGAAACTGAATGGATATCATTTATTGTGATAACTAATACAGCAAAACTGAGGGACAGGTTGGAGGGATAGAAACGGGACTTTTCATGCTCACCCATATCTGTTTCTCCTCTACTCGATGCACTGGAGAATTACATTTCCCCTCTACCTTACACCTACATGGAGCTATGTGATCAGCTCTGGCTAATGGATTGTGAGCTGACATGATGGTGTCACTTCCCATGTCAAGCATTCTCTTCTGCTGAGTCACTGACGAGGGAGGCTACAAGTTTTAGGTGGAGCAACTATAAGATGGCGGAGGCTATACCAGCCTGGATTGCAGAGTTTCTATATAAAGAACAGTTGTACTGGATAATTGTCCAGAACCACTACAGACTTTGTGTGAGCAAATAAATGCTTGTGTGTTAATCTACTACTAGCCTATCCTAAATCACCATTACCCATACAAGTGGAAAGGGTAAGTAAACATTTGGCTATAAGATCCTGTAGTACAATTTATCTTTTTTTTTTATCACTTGTATTTTATTGCCACATCTGAGAAATCACAAAGATTTTCCCCTATGTTTTCTTCTAAGAATTATATCATTTTTAGCTATTACATTTAGATCTGTGATCCATTTTCAGTTAATTTTTTATATGGTGTAAAAATCCAAAATCATCTTTTGCTTATGGATATTCAATTGTCTTAGTACCATTTATTGGAAAGAATTTTTTTTTTTTTTTTTTGCCATTGACTTTTCTTCTCACCTTGGTAGAGAAAACTGAGTGACTTTATAAAAGCATTTGACACTGTCTGACAAGAAGTCCCTGAGCTATAAAAAAAAAGAGCAAACCATTGTGGGAAAAAAAAGGATGAGGTTAAAACAACGATAACAAGAAGAGTATAAGATGAAATGGGTAAAATAAGAAAGAAATGTAAGGGAATATAATAATGCAACAGAAATATTAACATGCACAGTGAAGAGCCAAGGAAGAGCAGGAGAAATACTGAATATCGAGGAGCCTCTTCCACGAATACATTGTTGTTGTTGTTAGATGTCATCAAGTAGGTTCCAACTCATAGCAACCTTATGCATAACAGAACAAAATGTTGCCTGATCCTGTGCCATCTTCATGATTGTTGGTATGTTTAAGTCCATTGTTTTGGCTATTATGCCAATCCATCTCATTGAGGGTTTCTCTTGTTTTCACTGATTCTCTACCAATCGTAAGTTCTTTTCTAGTGATTGGTCTTTTCCTGATGACATGTTCAAAGTAAGTGAGCTGAAGTCTTGCCATCTGTCTTAGTTATAACAGAAATACCACAAGTGGATGGCTTTAACAAAGAGAAATTTATTCTCTCACAGTCTAGTAGGCTGCAAGTCCAAATTCAGGGCATCAGCTCCAAGAGAGGGCTTTCTCTTTCTGTTGGCTCTGGAAGAAGGTCCTTGTCATCAATCTTCCCCTGGACTAGAAGCTTCTCAGCACAGGGACCCTGGGTCCAGAGGACGTGCTCTTCTTCTGGTGCTACTTTCCTGATGGTATGAGGCCCCCTACTCTCTGCTCATTTCCCTTTCCTTTTATCTCTTGTAAGACAAAAGGTGATGCAGGCCACATCCCAGGGAAACTCCCTTTACACTGGATCAGGGATATGACCTGAGTAAGGGTGTTACATTCCACCCTAATCCGCTTTAACATAATCTAATCTTGCCTCATTAGCCACAGGCAGAGATTAGAATTTACAATATGCAGGAAAATTACATTAATCACAAAATGGAGCACAACCACACAATACTGGGAATCACGGCGTAACCAAATTTACACATATTTTGGGGGGACAAAATTCAGTCCATGACACCATCCTCACTTCTAAGGAGCATTCTAATTATATTTCTTCTAGGAATTATTTGTTTGTTCTTCTGGCAGTCTAGGCTTTATTCAATATTCTTTGCCAACACAATTTGAATGCATCAATTCTTCTGTCTTCCTTTTTCATTGTCCTGTTTTCGAATGTATATGAGGTGATTGAAAAGGCCATGGCTTAAGTCAGGTGCACCTTAATTATCCAAGTGACATCTTTGTTTTTAAAACTTTAAAGAGATCTTTTGCAGCAGATTTGCCCAATGCAATAAACAGTTTCCTTTCTTGACGGCTGCTTCCCACAGACCTTGATTGTAGAATGAAACTGTTGACTTCAATTTCTTCTTCATTTATCATGATATTATTTAGTGTTCCAGCTGTGAAGATTTTTGTTTTCTTCATGTTGAGGCGTAATCCATACTGAAGGCTGTAGCCTTCGATCTTCATTAGTAAGTGTATCAAGTTGTCATTTCTTCTGTTTGCTTTAGCCACTCTGTGATTAAGAACAAGTTTCAGAGTGTCTTATGACATTTATTTTGGTCTTTTCCTTCTTTCCTGTCTGTTTAATGATTTTATGTTTTCTTCATGTGTGGGGTCTTTGATGTCCTCCCACAGCTCCTTTGGTCTTTGGTCATAGTGTTCAGTGTATCAAATCTATTCTTGAGATGGTCTTTAAATCCAGATGGGATATATTTAAGGCGATACTTTGGCTCTCGTGAACTACCTTTGATTATTTGCAGCTTAAACCTGAAACTGCACATGAGCAATTGACGGTCTGTTCTGCAATTAGCCCCTGGCTTTATCGTGACTGATGATATTGAGCTTCTCCTTCATTTCTTTACATAGACGTAGTCAATTTGATTCCTGTGTAATCCGACTGGTGAGATCCATGTGTATAGGTGTCGATTTTGTCATTGGAAAAAAGTATTTCCAATGAATAAGTCATTGGTCTTGCAGAACTCCATCATATGATCTCTGGAGTTTTTTCTATCACCAAGGCCATATTTTCCACCTACTGGTCTTTGCTTCCAACTTTTGCTTTTCAAACACCAATAATGACCAATGTATCATGACTGCATGTTCAATTTTCAGACTAAAGTCATAAAAATCTTCATTCTATTCATCTGTGGCACTAGTTGGTGCATTTAAATAAAAGTCCTGTTACCTGGTTTTCCTCACAGATATATGGATGTTAACCTATTACTGATCACACTGTACTTTAGGGTAGATCTTGAATGTTCTTTTTGATGATGAATGAAATGTTGTTCCTCTTCAGTTAGCTGTTCTCAGCATAGTAGATGTGATTGTTGGGTTCAAATTGGCCAATACCAGTCTGTTCCAGCTCACTGACACCTAGGATTGATCTTCAAGCATTCAATTCCATTTTTTATGATTTCCAATTTTCCTTGAATCCCTGGTGGCACAGTGCTTAAGAGATAGTGCTGCCAACTAAAAGGTTGGCAGTTGGAATCCACCAGCTGCTCCTTGGAAATCCTATGGGGCAGTTTTACTCTGTCCTATAGGGTCGCTATGAGTTGGAATCAACTTGTTGATTCATATTTCCACGTTCTGTTACAAAAGGATGTTTGCAGCTGTTACTTCTCATTTTGAGCCACGGCATGACTCAGCTATACACACACACACACATTTGTTGTCTGCCGCTAAGTCAATTTTTGACTCCTAGCGATATATTCTGACAGAGTAGAACTGCCCCATAGGGTTTGTTAAGCTGTACTCTTTACAGGAGTAAATCTCCAGATCTTTTTCCCAATGAGCCACTGGGTGGGTGTGAACCAGCAACATTTCGGCTAACAGTTGAGTGCTTAAATGTTGAGCCACTGTAAGGTAGAGATGCAATATAAGAATTTTAAATGCTTTTCAATAAGAAATTAGAATAATTTGACAAATAACTGATCAGACATAACTGAAAAAAATCATTAAGTAAGGAAAAGATCTGAGTAGATAAACGAGAAATGCTTAGAGCTTTCCCTGGCAAAATCAAAAGAAATTTATACACAGACTTACCATGGAAAAAGGTATTAAAGGAAAATTCCTATAGAAACATCAGGTGGAGAAAAATGCTTCCCATCAAAGGAATAATTAGACCACTTCAGACTTCTCTACTGAATAATAAATGTCAGTAGATGGTAGGAAAATCCAGAGTTTTAAAGAAATAACAGGTTTTGTTTACCAAAGGCTTTGAAACATGGGAAAGCTATTTTTAATTGGAAAGCTACAGAGAAAATCTTAGAAATACAAGGGTTCAGAAAATACACCACCCATGTACCCTGTCGGGAAAATTTACTTAGAGATTGAGTTCTAGCACTAAAAATGATGAAACAAAATGGTATATCATTGTATGGTGAGTCTTCCCATGTTCATTCTTAACACTAAACTAATAATAATAGATGATATGTTTTCAAGGTAGATTTTGCTCTTTTAGGGGAAGGGTTGTGGGAGTGTTAAGAGCTAGAACCTATTTGTGATGCTTCACTTAGCTTTGTTACTTCAGGTCCTTTCCCAAAGAAATACGTTGTATTTTGTGAGTTATGATCTGTATTCTAAAACTTAGGGGCCCCACACTGTCAGTTTATTGCCGATTTTTCTCCTACGGAGGTAGTAATTACTGAAAACTGTTGTTTCCTTATCCAGAGCCTATGGCCATAGATTTTCAGTACATCTATCTCCTATGAGTCGGAATTGATTCCACAGCAACAAGTTTGGTTTAATCCCTTTGAGGGTAATTTGCTAAAGGGAACAAATATGGGAAGAGAGGATGAATGGCCTTTGGATAGTTTCATTTGGATTTAGGGTCATTTAATAGACAAGTAGCATAGAGGTCTAAACTCTGAGGTTGACTAAAGATTCACTTAGATTTAATACAAATAACCTGTAAGTTTTCTGTTTTCTTTTATGATTCCTTCTAAATCTTACAAGTAAAACCACTTAATCTTCACTTAGATGTCTGCTCCTCACCTCAGATGCTAGAAGCAGTCCTCACTAAGAACTCCTGGGAAGAGTCCGAAGCCAATTTGGTTTAACTCAACAAACTTATTTTTCATACTTGGCAGTGTACAAGTCACTGATGACAACATAAACATTCACAAAGATAAACCACAGGCTTTACTCATGAAATGATTGTAGTCTAATGCAGTGGTACTTTAATGCAAATACATTTAACAATTACCAGGGTGGTTATTAAACATGTAAGACCTAGCCCCACTCACAAAGGTTCTGATCCATTCATTCTTTTACGTGATCTTGAATGAGAGGTCTCTTTTTGGAAATAGTCATCTTGGAGCCAAGCACAGAACAGATATATTAATATAACATCAAAGTGCTGTGTTTGAATAATGGTTAAAATCACCCTCTGGCACCAGAAGACATAGATTTGAATCTACTACTACCGCTTACTACTTGTGTGGCATTGGATATGTTGTTTAATCTCTCTGTATCTCAATTTTATCAACAATAAAATCCTACCTCATATGATTGTTGTGATATTTAAAATAAGTGAGATAATTTAAAGTCTAAAGGAATGAACTAAAGCTCATTGTTTGACTAATTCTGTTTTAATAAGTAGGTATGGTACCAGAATGCCGGAATACGGTACCACTCCATTACAATAAAAGGACTTAAGAACCAGTGTGGGAAAAGGGAAGGATGGACAGAAGATCTAGAGCCTGCCTGGATGGAGAAAGAGATGTTGAAAGAGAGGAACAGATTTTTCTGCTGAAGAAGCTTACTTAAAACGTGCTCTGTTGTGTGCAAGGTAAGCTTCCTCAAGAAAACTTCATACTATTTATATTACTAACCAATATTTTGAAGTTGGACTTGCTTTTCCAGAGAATGCCGGGCAAAGTGTTGAGTCTATCTTCAAAGTGGGCTGGTTGCAAGAGAGGAGGCTACTCCAGGGTATAATCACATTTTCATTACATGAGTAAAAGGCTGGCACAGACACACACGGCACAGAAGCCCCCCAATAAAGAAGAGCTTTTGTTCTCATGATACCGTGGGCCCTAAAAAAGAGGTATGTAGTGGGCTAAATGGTGGCCTTCAAAAAGCTATGGCCACATCCTAATCCCCAGAACCTCTGACTATCGTTAAGACAAAAGAGGCGACTAAATTAAGGATCTTGAGAAGAGTGTCTTACCCTAAGTTATCTGGCTGGGCCCTAAATGCAATAGCATGGATTCTTACAAGACAGAGGCCAAGAGAGTTTTGAGACAGAATAGGAGGAGGCAATTGTGACCACAGAGGCAGAGACTGGAGTGATGCAGCCACAGGCCAGGGAACCCCTCCAGCCTCCAGAAGAACAGATTCTTCCTTAAAGCTTCCAGATGGCGTGCTGCCCTGCCAACACCTTGATTTCAGACTTCTGACCTCCATAACTGTGAGAAAATAAATTTCTGTTGTTTTAAATCACCCTATTTGTGGCCATTTATTCCAGCAGCCATATTGTTTGTACAAAAATACTTAGCCCACTTTGGGAATTTAGGGATTACTTTCTGGAGCTGAAGTAACCTTAAAGGGGGAGGAGAGACCCTAGTTACTGCTATATATAACATTTCAATTAAAAAAACAAATAAATAGAAAAGGACACCAGACATGAAACAGTGTGATTTGTCCTGTGAACTCCAATATGGTGTTACCAACATATAAACTGTAGATGTGCAGAAAGGTAAGAGATGAAATCAGAGATGTAGGCAAGTTCAAGTAGGTCTTTGAATGCCACACAGCTAAGGAGCCAAAACTGTTCCCTAAACCTTTGGTACTCAAAGTGTGATTCATGGAGCAGCATATTACCTCAGAAGTTTTTAGAAATGCAGAAATGCAGCCATATTTCAAAGCTACTGAATTAGAATCTGCATTTTTAAAAGATCCCTAGGTCATCTGTACGCACTTAAAAGTTTGAGAAATACTCCTGTAAGGCAAGGCTACCTTGAGATTTTCAAAGATTCAAAGCAGAGAAATGACAAGGTAATATTTGCATTTTAGATCAGTCCATCTGGTGGTATTACAGAGAACAGATTTAACTTGGGTAAAACCCAAATCAGAGACAAGTGACTATAATAATACTGGTTATGAAATTTTGAATAAATATGGTGGTTACAGAAATGGGAAAAAATGACTCAAATTTAAGAAACACTTAGACCCTGGTCTGAAATGTACTGATGCTTCTCACACATAGGTTCTACAATGTGTCTGTTTATTTGTGCTTCCATTTCTAATAGGATCTTAGAATGGGATTCTTCCTGTTTTAGTTTCTATTGACTCAACAGGAAATTGTAGGATACCAAAGTGAGTATGAGATGTAGTCTTCTCTCCATATACAGGTTTACAAAAGAAACAAATCCAAGAAGCTGTTACTTCATTCTTAAAGTGTTCAACCAAACCAAGGATATAGAAAAGTGTCAGAGGAAGAAGAGAAGTTTCTTTAGGGGATTACAACTGTGCTGTGAGTATCCCTCTAGGGGAAAGGTGTGGGTGGGTATTACCCTCTAACTTCAAGTCTAACAAGGGGAATTCCAAGGGAACCATAGGAAAGCTCTGAAATGAGCTGCAGCTGGAAGACCCAAATAACTAGTGTTAGACTGATGCCCCAGAAAGGCTTAAGTGAACTGTAAGTGGAGTCTGATTCCACCTCAGGAATTTAAAGGTTGAAAGAAGGACTGGCTGCTTGGTGGTGGAGCCAGGAGAGTGCTGTAGCTTTAAGACTGGCCTAGTACATCCCTAAATATTATCAGGACAAAAGATGTAAGCCAGCAGAAGACAGCTAGAGTGGGTCATCTTAGGTTCTGTTCAATAAAGCCATATGAAGGAGTCCTTCTCAGAAGATGTAGGTGCACAGTGGTCCTCCCAAGGCTGAAGCAGGAAAGATGTATAAGCCAGGGAATTGCAGGAGTTAGGAAGGTCTAGTTAGGAATCTTCAATGAGTGCTAAAAGTGTCCCCCAAGACAATCATCTTTAATCATTTACCACGAACTTCCAGGGGCCCCACCTTTAGACCCAGACAGGGAATCACTGGGCCTTGCAGACAAGTAAGAATTTCCCTTATCTCCTGAACTTCCCTCTATCCTTCACTTTCCAAGTGGGGATTGTGGCCTTGGAAATGATAGAGTGTGGTGGGTGGATGCTGTGATATGGAGAAAGTAGACAGCAGAAGACCTACTCCACTTCCTCAGTTCAGGCTTTCAGCCCCAAGTAGGCTTAAGCTTGAGTTAGGGAGAAGAATTAATATTAAATCTGGTTTTGTATTTTCATTATTACACTGTACCGAATAGTCTAATTACTCAATTGAGATAGTGTTTGTGACCTAAAATGGTTATGAGAAGTTATATTACTTAAAAGTAAACAATAGCAACAACAACCCCCCCCCCCCCAAAAAAAAAAAAGCTAAAGATTACAGCAGAGTTCTCATCCAGGGGCAAGGAATCTCCACCAATCTACCACCCAATAAAATTTAAAGGAACTGTGAGAGAAAAAAATTTGGTTATATCAAAAGCTGTGCTTGCTCAATGTGCAGATTAAATTTGAAATTTTAGTAGATCTTGCTCTTTAACATGCAACCCTTTGAGCCTGTAATCATTGGCAAGTTTAGTTGGCTCATTTCTTTTCGGTCAGAAGATAGCTAAACAGAAAAGAAATGGAATTTTAGGAGTGATGTCAATTGTGGGCATTAGTATTCCATATTCATGCCTAGGGGGAGGCAATCTCAACAAACAAGCTTGCTATTGCCAGGACATAGTTGTCTACATCCAGTTTCAGACTATGAGAGGATATTATACTCTTTCTGCTTTCATAAAAGGACACACTATAATTAGAGCTACATACATAATAACAAATTATTGCTTAATCTTGCTTTGCTTATATATGTACTTATAACTTCTGTGTTTTTGTGAGAGCTTAAAAGGAGAAATTCTCCCACAGAACGAACACACATTTATTCTGTAAAAATTTATGTTAGTGGTTGTTAAATAACCAGGTGTGTTCATAGTTGTATAAATCTGAGACTTTATGTTCAGGAAAGAACAATATTTTCTCTTTGTTCATTAATTGTAACCAGGTTTTAAATTTTAACATAAGAACTTGGTGGAATGAACATTACATTCTTAAGGGAGAACTTATTTTTATGCAATTTGCATATGTTTTAAATACTAATATACTAAATTTTTTTTTTTTTGCTTTTTTTTTATACTTAAATTAGCTGTCCCCATTTTTCTTTCTCCTGAGCTGTGATAAAACAGATCATCTTTTCTACTGGTACAGAAAATACTAGGATCCTAGAGGACAAAGTTTGTCATCTGTCCAGAGGTCAAGTCCTTCTTTGTGAAACTCCACATGTGGCAAAAAGATGGCACCCTTGTATCCAGCACAGAAGCTGAAAGTGATGGAGAATGCAAATCTGTTGCCACTGAGTCAATTCTGACTCATAAGGATTTTTCCCCCCAGACCATAGGAATTCTGTCCATCACATATGGCAAGGGCCTTTTGCTAGCCAGAAAGTTCAGCCAAGAGGGCGGGCCAACTGTCCCTGAGACATTCTCTTCCAGCCAGATGGTCAACTTCTCAGGGACTCAATTTCCTTATCTGTGAAATCTAGATAATAAAAGTAAGAATAAAAAAGTCTCTAGAGTTCCTGGAAGAAGTGCTTGGCACAATTCCTGTCAAATAGCAGGTACCTGAGTAATGAATGCTAGCCATCAAGGCAAGTACAGCGTATCTTGGCTGCTACCATTTCTGCTGACTCATAGTAAACCCCCCCGCCAAAAAAAAAAAACCTGTTGCCATTGAGTTGACTGTGACTCATAGAGACCCTACAGGACAGAGAACTACCCTACAGGGTTTCAATGGAGCAGCTGGTGGGTTCAAATAGCCAACCTTTTGATTAGCAGCCAAGTTCTCACAGTAGGTGATCAATATATTATCAATTGAAAGAACTGAATGAACATTCAAATCAACCTACAGAGGTTAAGTATAGCTTTCGGTCTGAGCCTCTTGAGACTGTGAAATCAAAATCTCCTGCCTGACTTGAACCTTACCCTTTCTGCCCAAGTATTCTATAATAGCTGCCTGCTCTGACCTGTGATGTGCTTGACTTCAGCTGCCTGGGTCCTGCTAGGCTGGCACTTCAGTTCCAGCCTGGTTCATCGGACTTAAGTCCTGTATCTCTACTATGCATTAACAACAAGAAAACTGCAAACTACATCTAAACTGGGAAGAGTGCTAAACCTATCAAAATAAAAAAAAATAGTAAATGAAAATTATATATATATATATACACACACACACATATATATATATATCACCCACCACCCTGTTGCCATCAAGTCAATTCTGACTTACAGCGCCTTTATAGGACAGAGTAGAACTGCCCCATAGAGTTTCCAAGGAGCACCTGGTGGAATTGAACTGCTGACCTTTTGGTTAGTAGCCTTAGTTCTTAACCACTATGCCACCAGGTGCTGTTGAATCGATTCCTATTTACAGCAACTCTGCAGGACAGAGTAGAATTGCCCCATAGGGTTTCCAAGGAGCGGCTGGAGAATTCAAACTGCCAACCTTTTGCTCTTAACCACTGCACCACCTAGATTCCATAGAAAACAAAGTTGACATTAATAAGTGGCATCTTAACGTTTACATCTTTTAATTCATTTTAATTTATAATAGTATTAGTTCTTCAGTGACTGCTTCTCCTCAACAACTTAAAGAATTTTCAAAATTTAGGAGTACTTTTTGACAATTTTACTGTTCTTTGTGGAGATCTTTGAGATTTTACAAAGTCTTCTAATAGAGTCTTGTACACTTGCCCAATCCCCAAGCCTCAAAAATCACTGAAATGTTGCTACTTAGCCTTTCTTTTCATTCATCCTTGGCTCTGGCATTACTGTCTACTGGGAAACTTTAAATATTATTTTGTAACTGTGGCCCTACTTTAAAAAGGACACCATTGTGGGTCAGTTAACTTGGTAGAGTCTTATACTTGTTAAGCAATGAGGGGGAAATACGTTAGTACACCCAATCCAATTTTAATTTTCTGGTCAAATAAGGGGAGATGCTTCATAATCATTCAGGATTTTTTAAAATAAAAATTCTAATGAAATTAATTATTGAGAAAAAAAAAAAGTTTGAAGAAACAATTTAATTGCTGGGTTTGGAAGAAAAGAATTCTCCAGATAGGGAAGGGAAAATTTAGGGGGTTTCCCAGTTTGAGTCTCAGTAAATTAACTTTACTATAATTTTATAAGTATCAAGCTATACTATAGTGGGGCAAGATGGAGGTATGCTGACTTTGAGTACCCACGTAGTAATTACCACCTGTCTTTGAAGTTTAAAGATCAATGACATTTTAAAAGTGTATTATTATATAATAAAAATACTTTCCACATTTAACATGAAATTTTCCCATAGGAAAAGACTTTTAAAATAAAAAAAAAGTGGAAAATATCTCTTTCAAGTGTCAACAGGCCTCATAAATTAAGTCCAGGGTAGAAACAAATGACAATGTTGAGTGACATACAATATAATTTCATTTATATTAAGTTCAAAACCAGCAATACTAATCTATGCTGACAGAAGTCAGAACAGTGGCTACTTTGGGATGCCCGGCATGAGGATGAGGGGGATTTGGATAGTGACTGGAAGGGGCCGTAAGGGAGTCCTATGGAGTGTTAGAAATGTTCTGTATCCTGATTTGGGTGCTGGTTACATGAGATGGTATACAACACCGTACACTTAATATTTGTGTACTCTGGTGCACCTCCATTTTTTACAAAAGTTACACATTAATTACAAAAAAAGTTCTGGGTCACATAAAAAAAAAAAAACACTAAGTGTAAAAAGGAAATTGTATTTATTCAGTATTTACTTCGTATCTACTATGTGTAAGGCATTCTGCTAGTACTTCAGAGTATGTTGTTGCTGTTAGCTGCAGTCAGATTTGGCCTCCAACTCATGGTGACCCCTGACTGTTGTGCCACTGGGTCCATAGGGTTTTCACTGGCTGATTTTTTGGAAGCAGATCGCCAGGCCTTTCTTCCTTGTCTGCTTGTCTAGAAGCTCCACTGAACCTGTACACCATCACAGTAACATGAAGGCCTCCACTGATAGATGGGCTCTGACTGAGCATCAGTGCATTGGCCAGGAATCAAATCTGGGTCTCCCACATGAAAGATGAGAATTCTACCATGAACCACTACTGCACATAGAGCAAAAAACAGAAACAACTGTTCATAGACTACAAACTTTTTCATCCACTTTTAGCCATTAAGCTACCATGAGCAACAGCTTAGAATTTAAAAATGCAACATGTGTTTATTCTCTAGAGTCAATACTACAAATAAAGCTTTTGTGACTTTGCAGAGGAAAAGTTTTATAAATAAATTTTACCTATTTTCACATGCTCAATTTCCACAAAGGCTTCTAGTCTCCTGCAGCCAACAGTGACCTATCTTTAATTGGATTCTTTTTATAATCATTAAAAAAAAAAAAAATTATCACACAATCCAGGACGTCATTGTTCTCCAATAGTCTTGTGAATATTAAATTTGTTCCCTATCCAAACTTTAAGTTCCTCTAATTTCCTAACGAGAATGGAGATCATATTTTCTTTGGAAAGTGTCAAAATGCTTAGGAAAACGTAGGCTGATACGTGCTTAATTATTATTTGTGGGTAGAGTGAATAAAGACTTGACTTGAACCATATTAAGCATGGTAAGAATAGTTTAAACTTTAGGAAAAAGCAATCCTTAAAATAATTGGTATCCAGCATTTTCTTTTGCTATTTTCCACTAACTCACTTTTGATGTATTTGAAAAATACAAAAGCTATTTTTGCCATTTTATTCTGTTGCAGTTTTGATGAGAAGTGAAGAGAGACTTTCCTTATCTGTTTAATGCTAGTATATTTGCTTTAACTGAGAAAGAGCACAATGGATGTAACATTTGTCTACAACTGTCTCTTTATCCCTCATGGTAATAGAATCTCTGCTTTTTAACTCAGTTTATAGTTACTCTCAGGGTCCTTGGGTGGTGAAAACAGTCTTGTGCTGGACTACTAACCCAAAACTTGGTGGTTCAAACCCACCCAGAGGCACTGCAAAGGAAAAGGGCTGACAATCTGCATCCATAAAGATCACAGCCAAGGTAGCCTCATGAAGCAGTTTTACTCTATAACACATGGAGTTGCCATTGAGTTGGAGCTACTCGACAGTAATGAGTTTGGCATATACCTATTTCCGCTGAGCCAATTCTGACTCAGCTACTCTTAGACAGGAAGATAAAATAAATACTGCATTTTCAATTTTCCCTTACAACTAGGTGTGGCCATGTGACTGAAGTCTAATAAATAGAATGTGACTGGAAGTGACAGGTGAACTTTCACCTGATATTCTCTTTTCCTTTGGATTGTTACTTAGCACATGGCCGTGACTGTGACTCAACTTGGATTATCGGATTAATACACCACCATAGAAATGGCACAGTGATAAGAGAGAAGCTGCTTGGGTGCCTGGATGACTAATTTGAAAAAGCAACTACACCATTCCAGGACCATTAAACATAAGCCTGTTATATCAGAGGGAAACTATTGTTTAAGACACTGTACTTTTGGGTCCTTTTACATGAAGCCTAATCAATATTTTAACTTAGCCATTGGGGAAATTATAGAATGGCAACAATTAACAAGGAATAATTCTTCCCTCCCTACACATAGATTTAAAGAATAAATGTATTTCAGCTTCAAACTTTGGGTAAATTACTGCTTGTGTAAGAAAATCAAACCTAGCTTCTGATGCCAAAAGGGTTCCAGTCATTAGTTTTGAAGCTAACTATATCCCCCATCTTCTTTCCTCCAAGAGCCATTCACACACACAAACACATATTCACATGCATTACCACCCCGTCACCCCCCAACGGAGTCTCATCTGGCATGTGACCAACTAATTGGATACCAAGTTAAACTAGGCAATGAAAACTGTGTGACTTATAAGTTTCATTATTATCTTTCAAATGTTTGAGTGGTGTTGATTTTTAACTCTAATGTGTCTCTGCATCCTTGAAAATAGGATTTTGTCTATATTTTGTAGTATTTTATGAAAATCTAATGTATTTTACTATCTTGCATCCACCACTTGTCTGTCATTCATCTGCAGGCACTGGTGAAATGCAAGGCTCCAGGAATTGACAGAATACTAACAGAAATGTTTCAAAAAAGGGATGCATTATTGGAGGTGCTCACTCATCTATGCCAAGAAATTCGGAAGACAGTTACCTGGCCAATCCACTGGAAAAGATCTACATTTATGCCTATTCCAAAGAAAAGTGATCCAACAGAACGTAGAAATTATTGAACAATATCATTAATATAACACGTGAGTAAAATTTTGCTGAAGATAATTCAAAAATGGTTGCAGCAGTTTATCGACAGGGGGCTGCCAGACATTCAAGCCAGATTCAGAACAGGATGCATGTAGCATAAGGGATAATATTGCTGATATCAGGGGAATCTGGACTGAAAGCAGAGAATACCAGAAAGATGTTTACCTGTGTTTTATTAACTATGCAGAGGCATTCGTCTGTGTGGATCATAACAAATTATGGATAACATTGCGAAGAATGGGAATTCCAGAACAGTTAATTATGCTCATGAGGAACCTGTACATAGACCAAGAGGCAGTCGTTCAAACAGAACAAGTGGATACTATATGGTTAAAAATCAGAGAAGGTGTGTGTCAGGGTTGTATCCTTTCATCATACTTATTCAATCTGTATGCTGACGGATAATCCGAGTAGCTGGCCTACATGAAGAAGAATGGGACATCAAGATTGGAGGAAGGCTCATTAACAACCTATAATATGCACATAACACAACCTTGCCTGCTGAAAGGGAAAGAGACTTGAAGCACTTGCTGATGAAGATCAAAGACCACAGCCTTCAGTATGGACTATACCTCAACATAAACCAAAACCAAATCCAGTGCCCTCGAGTCGATTCCGACTCACGGTGACCCTACAGGACAGAGTAGAACTGCCCCACAGAGTTTCCAAGAAGCGCCTGGCAGATTCGAACTGCCGACCCTTTGGTTAGCAGCCATAACACTTAACCACTACGCCACCAGGGTTTCCTCAACATACAGAGAACAAAAATCCTCACAACTGAACCAATATGCAACATCATGATAAATGGAGAAAAAAATGAAGTTCACAAGAATTTCATTTTACTTGGGTTCAAAATGAACACACATGGAAACAGCAGCCAAGAAATCAAAAGCTGTATTTCACTGGGCAAATCTGCCACAAAAGACGTCTTTTAAGTATTAAAAAGCAAAGATGTCGTTTTGAGGACTAAGGTGTGCACGACCGAAGCTGTGGCATTTTCAATCCCTTCACCTGTGTGGGAAAGTTGGATGATGAATAAAGAAGACCAAAGAAGAATTGATACCTTTGACTTATGGTGTTGGTGAAGAATATCGTATATACCATTCAATCTCTCTCAGAAAAATGAACAAGTCTGTCTTGGAAGAAGTACAGCCAAAGTGGTCCTTAGGAGCACGGATTGTCAAACTTCTTCTTAAGTACTTTGAACATGTTTTATTCAGGAGGGACCAGTTTCTGTAGAAAGATATCATCCTTGGTAAAGTAGATGATCTTCGAAAAAGAGGAAGACTGTCAAAAACATGGACTGACACAGTGGCTGCAATGATGGGCTCAAACATTGTAATGATTGTGAGCATAGCGCAGGACCAGGCAGCATTTTTTTCTGTTGTACATGATGTTGCTTTGAGTCCGAACCTGCTTGAGGGTACCTAACAACAAAGAGAACAAAGTGACAGCAAACTGCACCACCCAGCAACCTGTTCCTACAGCACTAAATTCCTTCAATTCAAAACTGAGGCTCCTTAGATGAGTTTTTTTTTTTTTACAATTTAAAACTTATTGTCGTTACCTTCCACTAAGTTACTCATATCTGCAGTCATGTTTTCGTCATATATTCTCTTTCTGAATAGTCCACCTCTTCTCATTAGGAGTCTTTATTTTATTCTCTTTCTAGGAACATTTGGGAAAGCTCCCAGGACTACTAAGAGGACTAAATTCAGTGAAGTATATTTTATTCTAGGCCAGGATTGTCTAAAAGAGATATAATGCAATCCACGTAGGTAATTTTAGATTTTCTTGTAGCCCCTTTAACAAACAGGTGAAATTGATTTTAATATTTTATGACTCAAGATATCCCAAATATTATTTCAAGAGGCAATCACCATAAGAATTAAGATATTTTACATTTGCTTTTTTATACTAAGTCTTTGAAATCTTGTATGTATTTTGTACATATTGTACACCTCAATTTGGATTAGCCACATTTTAACTGTCAATAGCCACATTTCACTAGTGGCGGACCTACTGGACATGACATTTCTAGGCACAGTATATTTTCAAGTTCTTCCTTCTCTCTTTAGCCTCCAGAATTGTGATCTGAACCATCTGTTTCACTTACTGTTAGCACCCCTCATCATGTGGCCTCCTGTATTATTTTTTGAGGCACCTGTCTCAAGCTAACTTGTAAACTCTTTGAAGGCAGGTACTAAGGACTCATTGAATCATAGGGTTGGAAATGGCTTTAACAAAATCATCAACTAATTCTTCTCTGGATGCATGACTTTTATGCACCAAGTGTCTTTTAAGTGATCTTTCAGAGTCTAAGACGCTAGTTTCTGTTGAGTCAGTTCTGGCTCATGGCAACTCCATGTGTTTCATGGAACTGTGCATTGGGTTTTCAATGGCTATGATCTTTTGGAGGTAGATCACCAAGCCTTTCTTCCAAGGCACCTTTGGGTGGATTCCAACTGCCATCCTTTCAGTTAGTAGCAGCATGGACTCTATTCAGAGTCTACCTGAAGTCAAATCCAGTGCTTGAAGTATCCACACATCATCATCATGTGGCAAACTTCTTGGCTAGTGCTAGAATGGAATTCTTCTTAGGATCTGAAAGCTGTCTCCCTGAAATTTCAATCTTTTGGGCCACATGGAATGAATCTACTTTACATGATGGCTCTTTATATATTTCAAGACAGCCCCAGTAGCTTTCTCTCTTCTAGGCTAATCCTTGCAAGGTCTATCAATACCTCACTAGTCATGGTTATGTATGATCTTCATCATTTTGCTCTTCTCTGAAATAATTCCAACTTGTACGAGGTCTTCTTAAAGTGACTGATCTAGAACTAAACACAGCACTTCAGATGTGGTCTGGCCGATGAACAGTATAACTGGCCCACTACTGGCTGCCTCTCTATAAAAAGACAGTTAAAAAAAAAAAATTTTTTTTTTTTTTTTTTTTTTACTAGGCCTCAGGCTACATTACCTTAGGTGGAAGGAGAAAGGAAGAGGAGAGCCACAACACGTATTAAGCCTTTCCATCTTTGCATGCCTGGCTTTTAGTTCAGAGCTCTATGCCGCATAGCCCTTCAGGTGGGTTAAATTTTCCTAATGTCATCTCCATGTCTTGTCAGTTGCCAGGGAATCTTCAGGCTCTTTGTGTTTAAGTGGGGGTCCTTTGACCATGGGGCCAACTGGTAGAAATGCCTTTAGGAGAACTGTATTGAGAATACAGAAAGGTCAAGGGACAAGGGGCTTAAGACCAGACAACCCTGTAACGTGTACAGGAGCCGAAGGGCTCTACTGGTGATAAAATGGCGATCACCTGGTTTTTCCTAGGGTACCTTCACTGATACTCACTATTCTGCTCTCCTTTACCTTTGATAGGAATTATTTCCTCAGTGTCTTCACCTCTAGAAGAAGGGTTGGAAAAAGAAGCAGGTGGCTCAGGTAACCGCAGGGAAGGACTTCTGCATAGCGAGCGGGAGGCGGAACGCTTAACCCAGTGACTGCCTCCATCACACCACTAACGCCTCGGGAGTGCGCGCACGCGCGCTTGCGCTCTCCCGCTCGTCCTGGGCAGGCGGGAGGCACAGCAGCGGCGCGTGCGCACCGGCCAGGGACGGAGGGAGGAAGCCGACGTATCGACGTTAGCGCCGCCGGCCGGCGTCGTGCAGTCCCGCTCCCGCCCCGCCCCGCCCCGCCCCGCCCGGTCCTATTTCTCCCAGCCGGGGCTGTGGGTTTGTCCGGGGGTCGGGTGGTGTTTTCGGGTGGTTCGCTGCGACTGGAAGCGATCTGCGCAGGCCTCGCGCGGGTAAGACGAGGGCGCTTGGGTGCGGCTGCCTACTGGCATCTTCGGCCTTACCCTCCGCTCTCCACTGAGCGTGAAAAGCAAAAATAAAACCGAAAGGGAGGGTGGCGCGGAGGCTGGAGCGGACGGAGTGATGGAAGTGCGTGAGCTGGGACCGAGAGGTGAAGAGGTGGAGGTGGGAAGAGGAGGAAGGGATCCCGAGGCCCCCGGGAAGCGGGCGGGAGCTGCGGGGCCGGCTCCGGGGCCCGGGGAGCCCCTCCGGCGATTTTTGTTCAGCCATAGAGGCAGAGCCCCGAGCTGTCATCACTCTCGGGGCCCGAGGACGTGTCCGGGGTCTCTCACTAGTCCCGTCCCACTAGAGGATTTCGTAGGTGGGGGTGGGGAGAAAAAAGTGAACACGAGTCACGTATTGCCCAGGTGTTAGGCCACAACGTGACCAGATGGGTGATTTTTTTTTTTTTTTGCAGGTGCGTGGGTAATTTGTTTTCATTAGTTTGTTTCGCTGCAAAGGCATGGTAACTTTTTCTTCACGTAAATTTTGGGAGCGAAATCTGCTTCCTTGTATTCCCCCCCCCCCCCCCGCACACTGTAAAGTAAATAGACTGAGTAGGGAGTTGACTGCAGTGGATTGTGGGTGAATTTAGCAGTCGAGGAATCTGTAACGTCATTTTGAAATAAATGTATGTGTGTGTGCTAGGGAGATGGTGAGGGAATGTGGAAAGCTGTTTTAGATTTATCATAAACTTTTAATTTATCAAAAATTAACTTACTCATGGAATGCAATGTGTTCGTGTATTTTACCACTTTTCATCTTAAATGAAGCACAATCTCAGTGGCAGTTAAAAGTTTGATATGAATGGTATCATACGTGTAATTCAAACTAGTAATCATATCTTCTATGTTTCCTTCCCAAAGGTTAGATTGAATAGTTGATATTTCCATCACTAGATTTCATGTTTCATAGAGTGAAATCATTTTTCTGACTTTCAAAGTGTTGTCAGAAGTTGAGACTTCAGGTTTTGATTTTATTCTGGTTCGTCCTTCTGTTCGGGTTGTAGCTTTTATTTCTAATGATAGTTATAATTGTCTTGCATGAGAAAAATGCCTTTTTTGTGCCTATTTATTACGTAAGTGTAGGCTTAAACCAAAACCAAACCCAGTGCCGTCGAGTTGATTCCGGCTCATAGCGACCCTATAGGACGGAGTAGAACTGTCGCATAGAGTTTCCAAGGAGTGCCTGGTGGATTCGAACTGCCAGCCTTTTGGTTAGCAGCTGTAGCACTTAACCACTGGGCCACCAGCGTTTCCAAGTGTAGGCTACATAACCGTATTTGTGTGAGTAAATTAATTTTTTATGATTTAGCCTTCTTGTACCCTGTGAACTGTTTTCTTTTGTCATCCATCCATCCATCCATCTATCCCTTCCTTCATACCTGCCAGGCACTGTTCTGGGCATAGGGAATCATGAGAGATACAGTCCCAGTCTTCACTGAACTTTCTATATACAGTCCAGTGGTACCTTTTAAGAGAATTTTGGTTAGGATTTCTCTTCATGCTGTAGTTCTCTCTAGTTGACCAAAACAAGGCATTTTACCAGATCATTTCCTATGTTTATATGTAACTGGCATTGAAGGAGGAGCAGCTCATCTTATTTGAACAGCATGAAATGATTTTGCCTTTGATAAAAAGATAGTATCATGCCAGTGGTTTGCCAGTTAAGAAGAGTAAGTTTTCTTTTTGCAAAATTGGTTAAATATAATTTCACAATTGGAAATCATTTTTACCTCAAAAGGGGCTTTATTTTTCCAGTCATATACATTCGCCTGGTTGATCACTTAGGTGTTAATGACTTGTAACTCTTAAGAATGCTATTCACAGAGCATATTCATCAAGAACATGTATGATACTTTTTGACTGAAGTAAATACATTACCCCATAATACCTTATGACCTTTCAGTTAGCGTAAGCCCTTTCAGTACAAAAATGTCTTGATATAAGGTGACACAGTTTTCAACTTTGATAATATCTACCTGAAATTGATATTTTAGCAAATGCAGACATTTATGGTAAAAAAAAAAAAAAAGCACATAATTACCAAGGGGAAGAGAGTGAAGTAATATATACTTAGCAACAATCAGGAAGCAGGCATTATGTGTCTTATCTCCTACTTATATTGTAAAGTTATTGAAAGTAGGCACTAGACCTGATTTAACTCTAGCCTAGCATAATATCCAGCACATAGAAGACAGGCGCAAGTCAGGCTCTTTCTAAATTCAACATATACCGTCTTATATTAGTCCTCTATTTTGCATGTAGATGAAAAAATGAGTATGAGGAATCTACTGTATGTTCAGTTTCATTTTTCTGCTTTTTGCAGTGATAATCTGTTTTACAACTCTTGGTAATTTGTTTCAGTTTATTTCCCTCTGTCTCTAACCCCGTGATTCAGAGTTTATGCTGTTTAATTCATGTTTCCAGTACCTGATTTAATCATATTTTTGAATCTGAAAGGGGCATTAGGAATAATTTTATAAAACCTTTTCATTTTATTGATGAGAAAACTGATACTCAAAGAAGTTAGCTGGTATTTTACCATCGAACACATGAACTCAGTTCTTTCTCTTCCCTACTCTTTCTACTGCTATATTTTTCTGCCTCTTGCTATTTTTATTTGAATAGACTGCATTAACTCTTGGTATCATTTTTATATCAAGGTAGGTTTCCATTGATTTTCCTGGTTTAGGTAAGTGTTGGACAGTCTTCCTCCACTTCTGTTTTTCAGTATTCATAGTAATTGCATTCACTGCCAAAGGTTTGTGCTGATGTGCAAGATTAGAGTGAAATTTGGAGAAAAGTATAATTTAAAAACCTAGTAATATGTAAAAAATTTATAATTAACAGTAAACATTTTAAGGATATACGTTAACAAGATAATTGCCAAGAAATATTTATATTTGAGGAAGAGATAGTTCACTTCTGGTTATTTAATGATTAAACCAAAGGTTGTTAAACTGCTGAAGCAGAGTGTCTGGTAGTAATGTCTGGAAATGTGTATTTTAAAGAAGTTCCCAAATTGATTCCAATGCAATCAATTCATATTGTTGAGGAACCTCTACTTTTAACCATATGAATTAAAGATTATCTTAATTTTGGGTAATATCTGCTCTGTTAAACCAAACGTTCAAAAGAAGGAAAGTAATTTATCTCAGGATTATTGAGTAGTCTGGGAAGTGGGTGATAATGTTCTCTAGCATTTCCAAAGACTTCTAGGTCATTTTGAAATCTTCAGGTATTATTGTTAGTATTAAGCGAATGACTAAGAGAGTGAAGAAATATTTGCAAATATATTAACACTGCTTGGATTCTTGGTGGCGTAGTGGTTAAGTGCTACAGCTGCTAACCAAAAGGCTGGCAGTTCAAGTCCACCAGGCACTCCTTGGAAACTGTATGTGGCAGTTCTACTCTGTCCTATGGGATTGCTATGAGTCGGAATCGACTCGACGGCAATGGGTTTTTTTTCGGAGAGGGGGAGGGCTTGAATTCTGGTGCCCTGGTGGCGAAGTGATTAAGAGCTGTGCTGCTAAGCAAAAGGTCAGCAATATAAATCCACCAACCACTTCTTGGAAACCTTATGGGGCAGTTCTGCCCTGTCCTATAGGGTCACTATGAGTTGGAATCAACTTGATGGCAATGGGTTTACTTGGGCTCTCGAAATTCAGGTGGTAAGTAATAGCCTAAAATCATTTCTGAGCAGCTTAACAGATTTATGCTCTGAGTGCACATCATTGAACAAATATTTTTTGAACTCCTTGACACAGGCCCCAAACCATGCCAGGTGCTGGGGAAAAACAAGGCATAAACTACTCTGTACCCTTGGATGGTGTAGTTGAGATGTTGGCTTCGTCAGAGCATTCAGAGTATCAACTTTAGGCAAGGAAAAATAATGCCTGGCCAGTGAATGTTTCCCTGGTCAGCCTGAATTTAGCAAAGTAGAGGTTTTGTCACTGATTAAAAAAAGTAAAAATGTTAGTATCCGAAGTCACTGATTTTGACCTTTTTTTTTTCAGCTTGGATAAAAATGAATTATTAGGAAGTTTGAAGAGTGGCTTTTTTGTGTGTTTATTAAAAGCAAAACACAGGAAGAACATTGCTAAAATGCTAAATCTAATGGATATTTTACCACACTGTCTCAACTTGACTGCACTGGGTTGGTTTTTTGGGTGGGTCTTGATTACTATAGCTTTTTGTAATAAGTCTTGAAGTTGGGTCATGTCAGTCCTCCAACTTTGTTTTTCTCTTTCAATATTGTATTGGCTATTCTTGGTCTTTTGCCTTTCCATATAAACTTCAGAATCAGTTTTTCAATATCCATGAGATAACTTGTTTGGATTTTGATTGGGATTGTATTGAATCTATAGGTCAATTTGGGAAAAACTGACATCTTAACAGTGTTGAGCCTTCCTATCTGTGGACATGAAATATCTCTCCATTTATTTAGATCTTTTTTGATTTCTTTCATCAGAGTTTTGTAGTTTTTCTCATAGAGATACTGCACATGTTTTGTTAGATTTATGCCTAAGTTTTTCTTCCTTTTTTGGTATTAATGTAAATGATGTTGCATTTTTAATTTCAAATTCCAGTTGTTCACTGCTGGTATACAGAAAAGCAATTGACTTTTATGCATTAGCCTGGTATCCTGGGGCCTTGCTATAATCACTTTCTATTTTTTTTTATTTCCCTGAGGGGTTTTTTTTTTGGTCAAAACGTTGAGATTTTCAACATAAGACAATCATGTCATCTACGTGCAAAGTCAATTTTATTTCTTTTTTTCCAGTATTTATACCTTTTATTTCCTTTTCCCATTTTATTGCATTAGCTAGTATTTCTAGTATGATGTGGAATAGGAGTGGTAAGAGAGGGAACATCCTTGCCTTGTTCCTGATCTTAGGGGAAAGCATGTAGTTTCTCACCATTAAGCGTGATGTTAGCTCTAGGTTTATTTTGGTACATGTTCTTTATTAAGTTGAGGAAATTCCCCTCTATTCGTAGTTTGTCGAGAGTTTTTATCATGAATGAGCGTTGGATTTTGTCAAATACTTTTTTGGTATCTATTGATGATGATTATGCGATTTTTATTCCTTAGTCTGTTGTTGTGATGAATTACATTAATTGATTTTCATGTGTTGAACCAGACTTGCGTACTTAAGATAAAACCCATTTGGTTTTGTGTCAAATTCTTATATATTGTTGCATTCGATTTGCTAACATTTGTTGAGGATTTTTTCATCTATATTCATGAGAGATAGTGGTCTATAGTTTTTCTTGTAATGTCTTTGCCACGTTTTGGTATTACAGTAATGCTGGCTTCCTAGAATGAGTTAGTGTTCTCTCTGGTTCTGTTTTCTGAAAGACATTGTAGAGAATCGGTATTGTTTCTTCTTAAGTGTTTGGTGCAATTTACCAGTGAAACCATCTGAACCTGGTGCTTCTGACTCAACCTCTTTAATAGCTATAGTTCTATTCAAGTTATCTATTTCTCCTTGTGTAAATTTTGGTAGATTGTGTCTTTCAAGGAAGTGGTCGATTTTATCCAAATTATCAAATTTGTAAGCGTAGAGTTGTTCATAATATTCTTTTATTATCCTTTAATGTACATGGGATCAGTAGTGATGGCTTCTATTTTACTTCTGTTGTTAGTGATTTGTCTTCTCTTTTTTTTTTTTTTTTTTCCCTTGATTAGCCTGGCTAGAGGTTTATCGATTTTATTAATCTATTCAAAGAACAAAGTTTTGGTTGATTCTCTCTTTTTTTTCCAATTTCATTGATTCCTACTCTAGTATTTGCTTGATTGCTGTTTAGCAATCTAATCTGTCAGTCTTTTGATTGCCAAATTTAATTCATTTACAATTTATTGTAATTATCGATATATTTGGACTTGTTCTTATTTGCCCTGCTTAATCAATACTTTGTCTGTCTTTGATAATATACTGAGTTATTCTTTAGATCTCTTCCAGGTTGCTGCATCTCTCTTTAGCTGTGTCTAATCTTTTGTTAAATCTACCCATTGATTGTTATTAAATTCAATAGTTTAATATTTTTATTTCTAAAAGTTATATTTTCAAATTTGCCTGGTCCTGCTTTATTTCTTTTTTTCGTTTTTCATTATTTTTTGCTAAACATTTCACACAGTTATTTCATGTCTAATTATTCTAATGTGTGAATCAGAGATTTTTCTAAGTATTAAACTTTACAATTTCAAAGATACAAGCAACCAACATGACGAGCAGTAGTAGCAGGGAGGGGCCTGGGATATTCCTTATGGCCCCCTAGTTCTTTCCTTCCTGCATCACACACATACTCTTTGGCCAAAATAATCAGTGAGGTCTCTTGATTAAGATGAGTTGTTTAACATTGTGAGAAGTCTAGGTTGTAAAATGTCTGTGTTTTATACTTTAGAGTGGGTTTTTTTAATCTTGGCACTGTTAACATTTTGAGTTGGATATTTCTTTGTCATGGGAGACTGTCCTGTGCATTGTAAGATGTATAGCAGCATCCCTGCTATCTACTCCCACATGCCAGTAGCCCACTCTTCCTCCGAGACGTGACAACCACAATACCTCCAGGTTTTACCCAGTGGCCCCTTGGGGCAAAATCATCCCTAGGTGAGAACCACTGCTCTAAAGACTTGTATAGTTTATGTAACATTGTCTACAAACCACATTTTTTAAACCTGTATAGACTATAACCAAAAAAAAAAAAAAAAGGTTAAGTTGATTCTGACTCATAGCGATCATATAGGATGGAGTAGAACTGCCCCATAGAGTTTCCAGGGAGCGCCTGGTGGATTCAAACTGCCAACCTTTTGGTTAGCAGTTATAGCTCTTAACCGCAATGCCACCAGGGTTTCTGTTATAGACTATAGATTTGTTTTAATAAGCAATCTTCAACTAAGAGCAACACTTTATGAGTATTTCATAGATAAGGATGCTCCTCATAGTAAATATTATTAATCTGTTTGCTTGGAGGCTAGTTGTTTAGCTGTTAGCACATTAACAAGAAGATTAGATAGGTCACCTACTTTCTCTCCCCTTCCCCCAGTTCCTTTAATTCTTTCCTTGCCTGTTGCACAGTTTCCCTGTTACCGTTATCTCCTTTTCTCCATTTTTCTTCCTTTTATTTATTTAACAAATAATTATTGAGTATCTAAGATAATCTCAGTGCTGATCTGTTTGCTAGGGGAGAGCAATGAATACAGGTCTTTTTTAATCATGAAGCTGACTTTTTGTGGGGTAAAACAACACATAAAAACTAAACAAGAAAATGTTAAATTTTAGTTAGTCCTATAAACAAAATTAACATTTTGTGGTTTGATTGGCAGTGACTGTGAAGCTACCCTGTCTTAGATTAGGTGGTCAGGAAAGGTCTCTCTCAGGAGGTGTCTTTTAAGCTCAGACCTACATGTCAAGGAGCCAGTTATCTGAACATCATGGGGAAGAGCATTACAAATAGGGGGAACCACTACTGCAGATGCATTTAGGTGGAAATGTATGGCGCTTCAAGAAAAGAGTTATGACTCTGATAACAGTGGGGAAAGTTGTATGAGGTGAGATCTGTAAGCATAAAACAAAAATGGAGCAAAGATTGGCAAGTGCTTTCACCTTTCCATGTTTTCTACAGTAATAGTATAGTATTTGAGGCCTGTACTTGGGAATCTATAGAATTCATTTTGAGGGAATGTTATAGTAATACTCTGGAAACAAATGGTTTATGTTTGTTTCTTTTTTTTTTCCTATAACCAGATGCATTATAAAAAAAAAAAAATACAACAAAAACAAAAATTCTTCAGAGGTAATGAATGTGTCAGGAAAATTTTTCAACATTGGTAGCCATTTTTAACTAATTGGATTTTTTTTCTCTTGTATAGGTCAATTGTTTAATTACTTTGCTTTTTCCTCCCTCCCCCGCAACAGCTAAATGTCATCTTGTTTTGTTTTATTTTCAGATTTCTCATTGTATGGATCACTGATTGAATAATATATGGCTTTACCTCGTCTTACAGGAGCCTTGCGCTCCTTTTCAAATGTCACCAAACAAGATAATTACAGGGGAGAAGTGGCTGACATAAAGGTAAGTTTTTTCAGATGAAGACCAGTATAAGCACAGAGTATTAACGAATATTTGACATTATTTTTCTCAGTTCTGTGCACTTAAAATGGAAGCTTTATCTAATTTGCTATTAGAATAAGAAGGGGAGTAGGTGTACTGATGCTTCTTAGAAGAATGCTTACCTTTAGCATCTATGACTCTGTTGTTCAAGGCAGTAAGCAAAGCTATGGTAATGAATTGTAGATTATTCATTTTTTGTAGTTTTTGCTGAGGTCCCCGCTGTATTTAATTTTGTAATTGGATCTAATAATTTACCTCTGGATCCTGTGAGCAAGTTTTAGGTCTCTGGTGATTTTCTTATCAAATGAGTAGAAGCAGTGTCTGTAATATAACATGGAAAATAGTAGTATGAATGTTAATCTCTTAGATTTATGTGGTCTCATAATTGGCTTCTGTCCTGCCCTTATTATTGGTAAGAAGGCATTTAAGTTTTAAATACTGGTCCTTTAAATAGTCACTTTATGACTAAAATTTCAGAAACAGGTTTTAGTGAAAAAGAAAAGTGCATAAACTGTAGACTCTCTTGGCTTTTATATAAAAACTGACTCCTACTTTAGTATTAATTAAGGTGTAGAAAAGGTTTCTGCGCATGAGCCAATTTTAATAATAAATAATACTAATATGACGCCTACAAACATAGTTGGATCCTACTAGGTCAAAATGATGATCATTTTGAAATAAGAGAATTTGCCTTTTGAAGGAGTATCTTTAGTCTGTTTCCTGCATAAGCTCAATGACTGTATTTTTTGAACCACAAATTAGGACGTATGATTTGATAAGGAGCTCTGATAGGTATATTTATCTATATAAATCTTACAAAGCTAGAAAATAATATTTAGTTATATCTTAACACCATTATAGAAGAAATAAAATTATATGATATCAAGATTTCAGAAAATTCTGGATATGTGGTTATAGCATATTTAGAGGACAGATCCTTAGGAATATCTTAGATACATGGATTCTGATCATTTGGTAAATGTGAGAATGTTTTCATTTCTATGATGAACTTATTTTTTTTTTATCTTTAAGATACTGTAGCTTATTCTTGAGTGCAGTTTTACAGTTTGTACAGCTACTAATTCAAAAGGCAGAAGAGACAAAAGAAAAACAGGTGCCATTCATATCATTTTTAAGTATTTTTGATAATTTTGAGATTATCTTTAAATTGCTGTAATTTCTAAAAATAAATTGAAACTTAAATAGCAGAATTCATGTTATAGAGACATTTAAAGACAGACAGTTACTTGACATTTCATAAGGAAGGTGTAAACATTTTAGAAGCCCAGCCATAATGTTGTGAACTTTATAGGCTTGAAGTTATATGAATTGTACATGTGAAGCAGTTGCCCAGATGCTCTTTGAAAACAAAACAAAAAATATGCATTTAATTGTAGGCTCCTTATTTCACTCTTGTAGAATTATAACATCATTTCCCAGTAGGTTGGAGTTTTATTGAATAAAGTTCTTATATGCAGTTTTAAAATCAAATAACTTCACTTAAAGATTGACACTAGGAAGAAAAGATTTGTAACAGTCTTTAGATGAGAAAAAATTTCCTCCCAGAAGTGATACACAATTCTGTTAGACAAGAGACACAGTTAACCTTCTTTACAATGGCAGCTATTTTTCATTTTTCACAGCAATTAAAATAAGAATATATTCTGTATAGTTAAATAATATTGCCGTCTTAAACTTGAACCGTTTCCACATCCGCAAAGGTCCATTGCAAGTTATTTCGTGTTAAGGATACTACAGGATATGTTACGTTTTGAAAGTGTATAAAGGTTACATGCATATCCTGTGTAGTTTCACTTATTCTTGTAGACTTTTAAGCATTTTTTCTAGGGAAGGAAAGTAGCAAATATAATTAGCCTCATTTTATTTTAACTATTTATCTTGGAAAATGTCCAACATACACAAGAAGGAAAAGTAAGATGAAATGTTATATGCCTTTTACCCCATGGTAACACTTAAACAACTCATGGCCCATCTTATTTCATCTCTACCTTTTCCCGTTCTCCTCCTGTACCCAGATTAATTAGCCCTGTTTTAAGTTAGAAAACTGAGGCAGCGAAGTAATGGTGAATTACGCAATGTCATTAGTACAACCAGGGATAAAATTAGTTTTCTACTTGATCTATGGAAGTCTCATGGATCTTTTTTGAGACTCGAGCATGGAAAGATTTATAGAAAGGAGTGTTCATAGTTGTTAAAAATTTCCTGTGTGGCTAATTTGTTCTAGAATCATTCGTGTGAAAGTAATATATTGAATATATTGAACCCGTCATGGGAATCTAATTTTCTTTAAATGCCTGTTTAAAAAAAACTTGATACAAAGCTTGAAAGTTTAATATAATCTGAGCTATGTTAAAAACAAGCAGTTAGAAAAATGGAAATGGGCATGCGGGATGTTATGTTGCTGTTAACTGGATGTTGGACTTTTTGCTTTTTATTTTGCTGTGTGAAAATTTCATAATGAGCATATGTTGTGATCAAAACTTTAAAAAAAAAAGAGAACCTTTTATTAAACACTTTTTTAAACAAATGATATTCTGTTAAATCACATTTAAATAAAATACTACTGGGAGCCATACATTTGGGTGTGAATAGATAGACTTTTGAATTCTTATGGGTAATGCCAACTTGTATACCATAATGCAAAAAATACATGTGTTAAATGGTGGATTTGAGAAAAACTTTAACCTGTAATTCTCTATATTATGTAATCTTTTTCAGATGAAACGATCCAAACTTCATGAAAAAAATTTAGATTTGGGCCTGACATGGACGAAGATAGTAAAATTTTTGAATGAAAATCTGGATAAGAATGAAGTACAAAGTGTAAATGAAGACTTAAAAGATATATTACAGGCTGCAAAACAAATAGGTATAGTTTTTTTTGTTTTGTTTTTTAAAGAACTACTAAGGTTCAAAAATAGACCCTTTTAAGTTATATAATAAAAGACTAAAATTTTCGGCAAGTATGCATAATTACGAAAAACAGTCTTATCTATCAAGGAGCTTCTGATAGAGTAGGAGAGCCAGAAGTAAACTATTATAATACATCAACATAAGGGGTTCACAGGAATTATCTGGGGTTTGAAAACCACCGTCATGATTGAAATAAATACGGGGTAAATTAAACATGGAATGTAGCTTGAAGGAACCTTAAAAACCTGTATTTCTGTCTCTTCTTATCATAGATGCCCACCTAGTATACAGTGAGTGGCAGCAACTGAAACTGAACTTTGACTTCTGCACTTCTCATACCACACTAACATTCTCACTGATTGATTACATTTGAAGAAAATTATAATTTGAGGATTTAATACTGCGTACTTAACTAAGATTACCTTCCCAAGGTTATAAACAAAAGAAAACAAGTGATTCTTTGGTAACAAACACCTGAGTTTGTGCCTTGGAATTTTTCGTATCATTCCAGACACTGATGGCTAAAAAGCATATTTAAAGCTACTATATATCTATAGTGTCCAGTTTGAGCAGGTTTGTGCTCAGAAAAAGTCTAAACTCGTACTCTGGCCCTGTGTGATCTGGCATCCACCTTTCTCTCTGACCTTGTATCATTTTTGTCCTCATCACCTATCTTTCGGACACAATGGCCTGTCAATTTCTAAAACCCACCAAACGGCTTTTTGGGGGATCTTTACACATGTTCCTTCCTTTGTTGGGAATTCTTCATTCTTAATCTTAGCATAATAGGTCGTTTCTTGTCGTGGTGAACTCAGCTCAAAAATTATTTCCTCAGGGAAGCTTTCACTGACCATCCAAACTCAAGTTGACATGCAGCCACTCTTTATCTTATAATCCTCCATAGCATTTTTTATCATCTGATATTTTGCTTGTTTATTGATTACCTGTGTTTTGTTATTAGAATGTAAGTTTCGTGAGGATAGGGATCTTATTTTTCTTTTTTGACATACCATTCCCAGTACTTAGAATAGTACCTAACATATTTTAGGATCTTAATGAAGATTCGCTGGATAAATAAATAAAAAGGTGTTCTCAGTTAATTACTTGGTAGAGAGAAAATTTAGATCCGTATTTCATCACATCATCTGTTAATTGGCAGTTTCGTTCCCTGTGCCAACTTGGAAGGGTATTTCTGTTATATCCCATAGACTTGAAGACTTCTTATTTATAATGGTCAAATATTTAAATTTTTTCTTCAGATATTTTTACTTTTTTGGATATTTTATTTAACTGTCTTGGTCTGTAATTTGGAAACCCTGGTGCAGTAGTGATTAAGTGCTATGGCTGCTAACCAAAAGGTCTGCAGTTTGAGTCCATCAGGTGCTCCTTGGAAACTCTGTGGGGCAGTTCTACTTTGTCCTATAGGGTTGCTATGAGATGGAATCGACTTGCTAGCAATGGGTTTGGTTTTTGGTTTGGTCTGTAATCTAATATGATATTGAACTTAATGTCCTCATAGTTTTGTTTTAAGTTGTGGAAGTACAAAATAAATGTCATACTTGTTTTTACAGTGAGATTATCTTCTGAAATTCAAGGACTTTAGTCAGAAATTGAGTATGCTTAAACCAAAGGGAAATACAGCACACTGGATGAGATTTATGATAACATTTGGCATGAAATCACACCAAATATTTTAAGAATATAGAAGCAATAAGGTTCATTGGAAAATGATAAAAATGCAAAGACTGTGGTCCACCTATGTCACCTTGACTATGACCTTAACCTTTGTGGACCTCAGTGTCTGGCTGTGATGAATACTTTTCAAACACTGTACAGTCTATCCTTCCTCTTCCTCAGTTCCATTATAAAAATGCCCCAGATGATTTAGTGAAAACAGTACTAAAATACCAAGCCTTTTCAGTATCATAACTAGATTATAAGTAATGGTAGAGATTAAGAATTTTTAAAAAGTTACCTTTTAGATTACATTCCCGAATATCTCTGGCCACAAATCAAGAACCATTTCTTTAAGTACCAGCCATTAAATGTAATCTTATGGGTTTTGCCTGTTGGGAAAACATCTGATTCATACTCAAGGACTGATGTGCTCTCAGGCATTGCTTGTTTTTAGATGCAATATCTCAAAAGAGTATTTCCAGTGACAGGTAAAGTCTTAGTGTTGGATTTAGGCAAATGATCTGTTACACCTGCTTTTTAATGCTGTGCTAAACTTGGATAGCTCTGAGTGAAACTAATAGCTGAATTGAAGTTAGCTCCTCTTTACAAATGAAAATTCTGCCGACACTGGAAATGTAGTTATAACCAGCAGCTTTGAAAAGATTAGTTTCATGAGAACAATGTCTTTGTGATTTCTCTTACATCTCTTTTAGAACAGGTAATGTTGGTGTAATTATGTTAAAAAGGTAGCATGAGAAGATTAAGGAAAATAACAATAACTTATATTTAATTGTTTTTAGTATAATAAATAGTATGAAACACTTGTTTAAGACTCTCTGTATTGATTAACCAGAGTTTTAGATGCTTTAAGCTGGAGGGGACATCAGAGAACATCTTGCCCAATTCCTTCATTTTGTATATAAAGAAATAGGGCCAATGAAAGTTAAGTGAATCCCATGGAGGTTAAGTGAATCCCATGATTCATAGTGAAGGGAGGCTTAGAATCAAAGTTCTAAGAGATAGAAATAGAAGCATGATAAAAATCCTAGATACTTAAACCTTTTGTTTTCTTATATTGAAAGGTCATGTTCTCTATACTTCTCAACTATTCTTAAATTTACTCGCATTACATGTTTAACATTGCCCTAATTCAGGCTTTTACTATCTCATGCCTGAACTACTACAATAAACTACTGTTTCAGCCTTCCTTTCTACTGTAACTTCCACACACACTAGACTGATCTTTGTTAAAGGCCAAGCTGATGGTTATTCCCAACTTATTTTTTGTACCAGATTCCTTAGGATGGTACATGGGAAAGGCTCTTTTAAGAATTGACACAGTTTACCTTTTCATCTCATCTGCCATCCTCCACATGCAGCCTTTACTCCAGTATATGCAAACTTTGCTGTTAATTTTCTGAATAGCACATACTGTTTTTTCTCTTTATCTTTCATGTGTTAAAATAACTTTCTCCATTGGGTTCACCTGGGGAAAAGCTCATCTCTGAAGAAATGGCTTAGGTTCCATTTATGTCATCATGAGTCCTCTCTGATCTTCAGTAGACGATATTCCATTAGTCTAGCACCTATCCTGTACATTTTTAAAGTGCTTTTCTCATTGTTTGTTGTTTACCTCTGTCTCCTCCGTGATGGACCGTGAACCCCTTCACAGTACGGGGACTTCAGTCTCTGTACTCTAGTGCCCAGTACTGTGCAGGGGATACAGTAGATGTTTTATATATAAATGAAGTATTGAGAATTTAACTAACAGCTTTTTATGTCTTCACTGCCTGTGATGCTGATGATGCCTTAAAAATTGTAACTTTTCTCTCTTTTGTTATTTTTAAGTATTTTCCCCCTCACATTTACATGTAACACATTCTTGTACCTTTTTACAATTTGATTGTTCCCTCAAGATTATTTTAACAATAATACTTAGCTTTTTTTTTTAGGGAGAAAATATTATAAGCTACTTTAAAAGTAGTTTTCTTGGTCCTTAATCTTCATGTATCCCAATATTCATTGCAGGCATAGCCATCTTCTTTTTTATCTATACATTTTGGGGGGTAAGCACCATCATATTAACCTATGTCCTCTTGGTGGTGAAACATTGTCAATATATTTTACATGCTCAAAGTAAAAAGTTTTTGAAAATAAAGACGTTAAGTTTAAGAGTTGCAGTCAACGAAATGCATTGTGTCTTAGCCATGTATATTACTTGGAATTTTAAATCATCATTTCATGAGACTCGTAAGACATGTACAGTTAGAGCAGAAACGGATAAGGATGTTGAATGGTAGATAGGTCAGTAGAAAGACCCCGCAGTTGCCCCATCAGCTTTGTAACTGAATATCTCTTCCAGATCCAGAACAGAATCTTTGAATTTACTCCTCAATGCACTGATCTAGTGATTTTACTTTAGATGCGATATAAACCAAGACCCAGCCAAAACTGAACTAGTTTCTTTCAGTAATCAAATTATTTTGTGACACAAAAATTACATTGTCTCTATAACTCCTGATTTATTTAGGTTCTGACATTGTTTTGCACCTTACCTTCAATATCTTTGTCTTTAAGAAAGTATGAATCAAAAGGTAGGTTGCATGTCTGTACAGAAGTATTTTACAAGGTGTGGTTTAGGAATTTTGGAACTCCATTATGGTTCTTGAGTTGTCAAGGAAAGATAATTTTTACTATTAAAAAGTGAGGAACCTGAACCTAGGGTGGAGAGCAGTTTATAAAGTAATGATTAGAAAAGACAGTATAAAAAGATACTAGCAGGATCAGGCAATTCTGTCTGTGGAAATAAGGATAGACATTTAAAATAATAAAGACCCGTTGTTTATGGGATGTGGCAGGAGGTTATTCAGGAATATTTGTGAAAAATAGCTATTTTGAAAATCACAGATTCCAAAAACTATTCAAAGACTTTCACTTCCCATGAAATGGCAGATAAGGTAATTTGGAACATCCGTCTGCTGAGAATAACTAGAAAAACTCTGAAGTATAAAATTTGTTTGGAGGTATTAGAGAGCTCCCAAAGCAATGAATAATTGTGGGGCCAAAATCTGGAAGCAGAAGTAAACCCAGAAATATTTTTCTGGCATTTGGGCCACTTTCCCCTAGAGATGAGTGCCTATTCCAGAAGAGAAGGCTAGGGGACAAGAAGTTGAGCAGAACTCTTGGCAGATCAAAGGACTAGGAGGACAAAAATAGCTAATATGAACAAAAAGAGAAAACAAAAAATTAGAAAATCTGAATAGCATTTAGCTATTAAAGAAATTAGATCCATCATTAAAAATCTTCACACCAAGAAATCTATATGCCTTGATGGCTTTAGGGACTTGGGAATGTGATATAATGCCATTAAAAACAGTATGCGGATACTATTGTAGATGAAAAGAGATTAAAGGCATACAATATCAAATGTACTGTATTACTCTTGGTTGAATCCTGAATCAGAAAAAATAAAATTATAAAAGATACAATTTTTAGAGGATATATGGGTGGTCATTTTTCTTTCACTTTTCCTTTGGAACTTTTCAAAATAAATAGGGAAAAATAGTGTGATTCATGGCAAAGCAATAAAGGTTTGAAAGTCACATGATTATTCAGTAAAAGAAGACAAAGCATTTTTTAGAAACCTAACACCCAGTTTTGATGAAAGTTCTTAGCAAACCAGGAATAGAAGATGACTTTTTTAATCTGATAAAGGGTATCCATATAAAACCTGGAGCAAACTTCACATGTAATGGTTCAATGTTGAAACCTTCTACTCTGGTGGAATTAGAAAGGAATACTTGCTATCACCACTTCTGTTTCTCACTTTACTGAAGAAGACCTTTATTAATGTAATAAGACCAAAAAAAAAAAAAGAAGGAAAAGGTATAAGATTAAGGGGGGGAAACTTGCCACTATTCATGTGACTTTATTTGTAGAAAGTAAATTTAATAAGGTGAGTATGAAAATTTTATTTCTACTTAGCAGCAAATTAAAAAAAATACCATTTACAAAAGTGTGAAAAAACATCAAATAACAGGAGTAAATTTAACAGAAGCTAAGGAAGACTTCCTCAGCTTGAGGAAATTATTCTTGAGAGAAATTAAAGAAAATCTTAAAAAAAAAAAGGATATACCAAGAACTGGAAGACTCACTATTATAAAGAAATCATTTTCACCCATATTTATCTGTAGATTCAATGTGATCCAAATCAAAATCTCAGCAGATTTGTGTTTGAGGGTATGTACTTGTGTATGTGGAAATTGACTTTAAAAGTTACCTGGAAATTCAAAGACAAAGAACTGCCAAACAACCTTGAAAATTAAAGTCAGAGAACTTACTCTACCAGATATTAAGACTTTCTTTAAAGCTCATTAATTTTGACAGTGTGGCTTTAGTACAAGGATAAACACACAAACCAGTGAGAATGGAATGGAGTCCAGAGACTCACCCACATATCGTAGGACACGTGATTTATTACAAAGACCATTGAGTAGTGAGATAGGACGGCTTTTTGGGTCAACTGGATATACATATGAAAAAAATCTGCCTATAAAAATAATTCCAAGTGCCTTATGGAACTAAACATGAAGCTTAAAACAATAAATCTCCTAAAAGATAATATAGAAGAACATCTTCATGATCTTGTTATATGGAAAAAGTTACTAAACAGAAAAACAGCGCTTCTTAATTGGTAAGTTGAACTACGATTTTATAATTTTTATTCATCAAGAGTAAATAGGCAAGCCATGTAGTGTGGGAAGTATAGCTGTCACATATATAGCCAAAAAGAGAGCTTGTATTCCAGATTACATCAGAACTCATACAAATTGGTAAGAAAAGGACGTATCATCCTGTTTAAAAATGAGCAAGAGCCTTGAACAAGCACTTCACAGAAGGTAATCTGAATGGTCAATAAATGGTACTCCACCTCACTGGTAATCAGAGAAATGAGATGTCACTATATGTCCACTAGAATGGTTAACACTGAAAAGACTGACATACAATTTTTGATCAGGCTCAAGGATGTGAAACAACAGGAATTCTCATCCACTATCGGTAGAGTTTAACTGTTTTGTAGCATCTGCTGTGATTGGGTAAATGAAATTCTAAATCTTGGTACATAAATATCCAATAAAAATGCCTGTGCATATATGTGTGTCCATGGTAATGTTTTTGTAGTAGCCTTGAACTGGAAACAACCTGATTCACTGAAGTAGTGGCATAGGTAAATAAATTGTGGTGTATAGACTATTACATGACAATAATGAATTACAGCTATATGTAACATTGTGAATGAAAATCTCATAATGTTGAGTGAAAGAAGACAGACACAAAAAGAATACCTATGGCCCCATCTACATAAAATTGAAAACTGGGTATGACTAATCTATGGTTATCAGAAGTGAGGATAGAGTTTACTTTTGGGGAAAGAGATAATGACTGGGAGTGGGTGTAAGAGAGCTGATAATCTGTTTCTGGGAAGAATTACTCAGATTATAGAGGTATGTTCATTTTGTGATAATTCTTTGAGTTGTATATGTACTGTATATGTTGTTATTTTCAATAAAAAGTAAAAATGAGTCTAAAGTTATACTTTTTCATATCAAAGTTTTTAATGAAATATTTTAGATAATAAGATTTTTAAAAAATATAACAAATACTTGTGTATTCACCATTCAGCTTAACACTTGTTTGTGTTCAGATTTTCTTTTTTAAGAAATAAAATCTTACCAATGTGGTCAGGATTCCTGTGCATCCTGCTCAGTCCTTGGTAACCAGTATCATAAATGTAATAAATAAATTGGTATTTATCATCTTCATGCCTATTTTATGTTTTATTAGGCTTTTACATATCCATAGACTATGTACATGAGGAATGTATTGAGCTCAAATATAACCTACTGCAGTGACAAAGAGACCGAGAGTGTTTGTTTTATCCATCACAAACTCCCTAGATTCAGCAGCCTGATAATATTAGTGTCCAAGTCTCTGCTAATCACATGGCTTTTTCTTCACATTTGTTGTCTTTTCTTTATCAGATGTGTGCTTCAGTTCCAGGAATCATATCTCTGTACTTAGAAATTTCTCCTTTAATTTTTTTGAGAGTAGATTATATTGCTAGATTTCCTGATAATTGAACTACCTTTGTATTTCTGGAATGAACTCTTATTTCCTTATAGTCTATTTTAGGTATATTGGTGGATTCAGTAAGCTAATGCTTTGTTTAAAATACCACAACTATATCTTTGGTACCATCATTACTGGTTTTTGGTTTTAAGTTTTCGTGAAGTTAGTTTCCAATGGCCTGCAACAATTTCAACAATGCTAGAATTATTTGGTCTTTAAAGATTAAAATAAAACTCAACTCTGCATCCACCTGGCCCTAATACTTTTTGCAGTGACATTTGTTTACTGTCTTTATATATTGTGATTGATTGCTTTAAGCTATTCTATTTTTCTTCAGTTAATTTTTAAATTTTCCTTGCTAGAAAGTGGTTGATTTTATTTTTGGTTTTCAAATTGTCACAGAGTTGGTTCTAGTAGTCTCTTAAAATTCTTTAAATTTCCCGTTTTTCTTGCCTACTTTTAACTTAATTAGACTTCCAGGATTTATTATTTCTCTATCTTGTGAAAGTACTAGCTTTTAGATTTGTCCTGTCTACTTTGATGATCTTTCATTGTTATTTTTTCTCATTTCCACACTCCTTCCTCATTTTTTGTTTCTTTTGTCATTCCATGCCTACTCTATACAAGACCAGTGGAGAAGGAATAAGACATTCTACTTGCCCTCAAGAGACTTATACAGCTAGTTGGAGAGATATTTCAAGTTTCAGTTAATATATGTATGTACAAATTCAGTTCTGTCATTTATTAGTGGGTAACTACTAACTAGTATCACTAACCCTGGTTTCTCATCTATAATGTAATGATGGTAATTCTTACCTTGTATAGTTGTTGTGAGGTGAAGCAATACTACAAAGTGCCCTGAGTAGCACCTAGTAAATATGGCTGTCAGTGAATAATTTTATTATACCCTAGATGCACCACGGAAACCAAGTGGTACAATGGTTAAGAGCTTGGCTGCTAACCAAAAGGTGGGCAGTTCGAATCCACAGCCACTCCTTGGAAACCCAGTGGAGCAGTTCTGCTCTGTCTTATTGGATTGCTATGAGTTGGAATCGACTTGATGGCAAGTTTGGTTTTGGTTTTTTAGATGTACCACTACTAGCCATCGGTAAACAGTTTTTGTACATGGATGAAATGTTACGGTAGATGTATGTGCCCAGTGAGGTCATGGCACAAAGGGCAGTGAACCCTCTTTGGTTAAGTCAGGAGACCATTTATAGAACAATGCTTTGGATGGAATTAGATTGTGTTTTGAATTTTGTTATATCTATTTCATAAGAGAAATTATAAAAGAGCTGAATAACTTAATGAAAACTAGATGACTGCAGATGTATCAGATTACTTGGGGTTATAGCAAAACAGTTATAAATTGAATTGATATTGTATCATTTACAGAGTAGGACATAGGATCAAGGTTTTCTGACAGTTTGCTTTAGTTTATGTACATTTACAGAGTTGAACATAGGATGGTTTTCCGACAGTTTGCTTTCATTTATTCAATAGATTATATGCACATTAATTATGATTCCTTAAGCATAAGAAAATTTACAGTACATTCTTTTGTACAGTTTTAAGTTTGCATTTAATTTTTTTAATAGTATTATCTAGTGTTACTAAACATCTGCTATATGAATACAGCACTGATGAAGCATGTACTTTAAATCATCTTCTTTTTCATGTTTTTCCTGGCACTTTAAAAAAACTAAAATGGCAGTTAAATCTCAGTGAGCTTTGTCATTTGTTTAATGTGTATTTGTTTCCTTAGTGATGCTTAAAATAAGGGGTTTATTATAGAAAGCTTTTATGTATAAATCTAATTGAGACTTTTATGTTAGCCATTTGGTTTCTTGGGAAGACAAGTTGTAATTTGATGCAGAATTTTATAGTACTAGAAATGGTAATATAGTGGCTGGTTGCTGACTTAAACATTTACACTGTAAGATAAGTATTCACATATTACAATGAATATACATAAAATTAAATGGCTGGCTTTAAAATATAGAGAGGTGTCTTGGACTATTTTAAATCCCTGTTTCTCTTTTTGTTTTCTTTTAATTATTTGCTCAGCCTGAATCCAATAATTTCTTTGTAAGTGTAGGAATAACCTTAACATTTAAGCAGCTCCTTCAGATAATTACATTGAATATTTCTTGAGCACTTTTCTTACATAATACTGTTGGAGGTGCTTTGATGCACAGTGAGAGTAATACTTTAAAATAAATGCGGCTCATTAAATTGTATGACTTAGGAAATTTTAAATTTATATCACAAATTGTTTAAAAAGCCAGATGGTAAATGTTTATTATTAAATAAGTTTTTGTGATGATTTGTTACCATATGCAAGATGGTGATCATTTGAAAGATAATATAATGCAAAAAAGAAAAAAAAGAACCTGGTTTTTGTAGGCTCAAGTTTGTTATTTAATCTCTCTATATAAATTTCTCTGTAAAAAGGAAAATATTTGGAAGATTCTTACAGGAATTTTAGATACCATACCATAAACCAAAAAAACCAAACACGTTGCTGTCGAGTTGATTCCGACTCATAGCAACCCTGTAGGACATAGTATAACTGCCTTATAGAGTTTCCAAGGAGTGCCTGGTAGACTTGAACTAGTGACCTTTTGGTTAGCAGCCATAGCACTTAACCACTACACCACCAGGTTTCCGATACCGTAAAGGTAGGTGTTAACAACAACAACAACTAAAAAAACAGGTACTGGAGGAGAAAATATAGAGGGAAAAAAATGGTATAGTATATAATTTAAGTTGAATCATTATTTTTGTACTTTAATGCTGTTCTAGGAAAACTGTTAGTACAGATATTTTGTATAAAGTAAAACCTGCAAAAGCCAGAACCTGTGTAAGGCAAAAACCTGTCAAGAGTAGGAAAATTCAGATATTTATTTCCCACTAATCTTTTCCCTGTCTCTATGGCTTTTCCATCATAGTTATTCAACTTTCAGTTACAATTTCCTATTCATCTTTTTTTAGTAATTTCCTCAATTAGTAAGGTAGGCTATTAAAAAGTTACTGCTTACAACTATTACTATTTTGCAGGCAAAGGAAGATACAGAAATAAATTGTGCTGAGGCTGATTTAAGATTGTAGCCATCATTTATAACTCTGATGAAAAAATTTCATAATAATCTTACAGTAATAACTCATAAATAACTAATTGTATCTCTTTGTATGTTAAGGCTCTAAGGATTAGTTTTGTAAAAGTTTTGAGATGACTGATATAATGAAAGAGCACCAGGCAGCTAGCCAGATGGGTTCTAATCCTTGCACTGATGCTTGAAAATGTGATTTTTGGCAAGTCTTTTTCACTTTTGATTCACTTCACTTATGATTCCTTAAGCATAAGAAAATTTACAGTATATTTTGCAGAAACAGTTTGAAGTTTGCAGTTAATTTTCTTTATAGTATTATGAAGTATTACTAAGCATCTGCTATATGAATGCGGCACTGATGAAGTACATACTTTAAATCATTTTTTTAATGTTTTTCTGAGCATTCAGAAAAATGCTTTACAGTTTACCGTGCATTTCACTACATCTTTTTTGCTCCATAACTGTGAAGTAGAGAAAGTATAATTAATTAAAAAAAAAGTATTCTAGTGACCTTTTAAGTTATTTAAGTATGTGGCAGTTGATGTGCCAGGTGTGTAGAGCCATATTTTTGGTTTACAGCCTGTCTTGTTGAGTATTTTATGGATAAAAAATTAGATACCCAGATGGTTAGGTATCTAGGCTAGCATCCTTAAAGATTTGGTGTTCTGAAGTTTAATTCAAACTTAAATCAATTATTAAGCATATGTTTTATTCTTTACTAAGACTCTATCTTGAGGACAAAATAAGTCTTTTAAAATCCCTGTTCCTTTCACAGAGAGTAGCACAGTCAGTGATGTGAAGGCAATAGAAAAAGCTTGAAGAATTGAGAGTAAATGTTAACTGACCAAAGCGCTTCAGCCTAATAAATCATTAAAAGATTAGGCCGTACTTAATTTTATGTAAAATATAAAGGGAAATGTATAAAAAAGGTTATCTGGGAACAAGATTTGCACAGTTAATTAAGCATTCAATTTTGGATGTGGTTAAGAGCAGGACTGCTTATTACAAATTCCTCCTGTAGAAGCATGCTGCATTATTCCAAGGCTGCACGGATTCTTCCAATGTTGACAGTTATTTGTGAGGTGGTTCGGCAGCTGATAGAGAAGCACGCCTACGTTTCCCTTATAATTCTACCTATGTTGAGAGGAGATAGAGCTTGCCAAAGCTTTGATAAGTTAGACAACTGACAGCATGTATTCATTCTCCGGGTATTTTCTGTAGTTTTACAAACACTTTTAATGCATTTGGCTTCGTAGGTGGGCTGTATTAGTAAATTGGAGTGATTCCTTTGTAGCTACCCGGCCTGAGGCCAAAGTTCTGTTGCAGTCCCGCCGTTTTAGAAACTGACGTGTCAGTAGGACGTGCTGCTGATAGCCAGTCCCCTGCAATGACCTACGTCATCACATGCGGACCGAGCGCTGCAACGCAGGTCTCAGCCGCCGGCGACGTAGACACGCTTAGCGTGTGGCTCAGCCGCCGGCGACGTAGACACGCTTAGCGTGTGGCTCAGCCGCCGGCGACGTAGACACGCTTAGCGTGTGGCTCAGCCGCCGGCGACGTAGACACGCTTAGCGTGTGGCTCAGCCGCCGGCGACGTAGACACGCTTAGCGTGTGGCTCAGCCGCCGGCGACCTAGACACGCTTAGCGTGTGGCTCAGCCGCCGGCGACCTAGACACGCTTAGCGTGTGGCTCAGCCGCCGGCGACGTAGACACGCTTAGCGTGTGGCTCAGCCGCCGGCGACCTAGACACGCTTAGCGTGTGGCTCAGCCGCCGGCGACCTAGACACGCTTAGCGTGTGGCTCAGCCGCCGGCGACCTAGACACGCTTAGCGTGTGGCTCAGCCGCCGGCGACGTAGACACGCTTAGCGTGTGGCTCAGCCGCCGGCGACGTAGACACGCTTAGCGTGTGGCTCAGCCGCCGGCGACCTAGACAAACGCCTAGCGTGTGTGGTTGGGGGAAGGGCGGCGTGGTTGAGAGTCGTCATCTCGTGATGAGAGTCATCTCGTGTTACAAATTCCCGAAAAAGTTAATTTGTTTTCAGAGTGCAGGAGTTGGTTCTCTTTGCTTGTTGGATAGCCAAGCGAGGTGACCAACTGTGTTTCCTAGTTCTCAAAAATGGAACTCCTAGACCCTGAGAGTAGCACTGTAGATAGAGATTAGCTTTTGAGAAACTTGATGTACATGGCGTGAACACATGTCCATACTTACAAGCCCAACTCAAAGAAACAGTGAATTAGGCGTCTATTCTTGTAAGCTCAATTCAAAGAAACAGTGAAGTAGGCTGTGTAGGAGAGTTAAGGAATTGGGTTAAGGGTTTTTCTGAAAAATCAACCATTGAAAACCCCGTGCGCAGCAGCGTTCTACTCTGACACAAACGAAATTGCAATGAACTGTAGTTTTTTTTTTTTTAATTGACATTTATAAAGAAGCATCACTGCTCCACTAAGTTTAAAATCTTTTAAGTATTTGTTACTTTTGAAAAATTACGGACAAGTTAATACTCAAATTTTTTTTTAACTTTTATTGAGCTTCAAGTAAACGTTTACAAATCAAGTCAGTCTGTCACATATGAGTTTATATACACCTTACCCCATACTCCCACTTGCTCTCCCCCTAATGAGTCAGCCCTTCCAGTCTTTGCTTTCGTGACAATTTTGCCAGCTTCCAACTCTCTCTATTCTCCCATTCCCCCTCCAGACAGGAGATGCCAACACAGTCTCAAGTGTCCGCCTGATACAAATAGCTCACTCTTCATCAGCATCTCTCTCCTACCCACTGTCCAGTCCCTTCCATGTCTGATGAGTTGTCTTCGGGGATGGTTCTTGTCCTGGGCCAACAGAAGGTTTGGGGACCCTGACCGCCAGGATTCCTCTAGTCTCAGACCATTAAGTATGGTCTTTTTGTGAGAATTTGGGGTCTGCATCCCACTGATCTCCTGCTCCCTCAGGAGTTCTCTGTTGTGCTCCCTGTCAGGGCAGTCATCGATTGTGGCCGAGCACCAACTAGTTCTTCTGGTCTCAGGATGATGTAGGTCTCTGGTTCATGTGGCCCTTTCTGTCTCTTGGGCTCTTAGTTATCGTGTGACCTTGGTGTTCTTCATCTCCTTTGATCCAGGTGGGCTGAGACCAATTGATGCATCTTAGATGGCCGCTTGTTAGCATTTAAGACCCCAGACGCCACATTTCAAAGTGGGATGCAGAATGTTTTCATAATGGAATTATTTTGCCAATTGACATAGAAGTCCCCTTAAACCAATATACTCATAAAATTTTGAAGCTCCAAAGTTTTTATCTTCGTAGATGTTTGAGTCTACAATTGTTTTCTCCTTATTAAAGAATAGACTCATAACTTACTTTTCTCCTGTTTAATATGTCATAGATGTTATTTTATGGCAAGATATATGGGTCCACTGGGTCGCTATGAGTCGGAATCGACTCGACGGCAGTGGGTTAGTGGGGTATTATAGTTAATGAGTGCATTATATGGACTAGCATAATTTAATAATGTATTGGTGGGTATATGTTTATTTCACTTGTAGTAATATAACTAAAAATATCCTATTTATTGCTTTACTTCCTATGATGATTCATTTTTTTTAAGTAAACAAGTATTAGAGGTAAATATATTTTCTAGGAATTTATAGCAAATCAGTATGGTGTAGTGGAAAGAAGTTTGTTTAGGAGTTAGAAGACTAACGTGAATCATCATTAATCCTTTGATAGCTGGTTGATCTCTCCCATGTTGTTTAAACTCAACTCTCCAGTTTATCAACTATAAACTGGAAGTAATAGTTTTGTTAAGACCAAGTGAGATAATGTGAGAATACTTAGTCAATTGTTTTAAAAGAAAATTCCAAGATGCAAGATGATGGTAATACAGTTTTTAACAAAAGAGTACATGTTAGATATAGAATGAGTTTGTAAATGTAAACCCTATTTTTCTTTAGAATTTTATCAGTGGTTCCAACCCTGAGTTATCTATAAAATTATCACAATATGTTACCCAAAACTAATTTCCCCAAGCATTATGTGTAGGCTGAATAAAGATATACACAAGTGTTATTTAATTAATTAAATCAAAAGCATTTAACTTATAGAAGCATTTTTCACATGTTTTCCCTAATACTGAAAGAATAATTATATATCAGATGGTGTTCTATAAATTCTTTATACAGCGAAACCTGTGAAAGCTGGAAACTGTAAAGAGGAAACCTGTCAGAGAAGGAAAACAAATATTTTCCACTAACAGAAGAGTAGCAAGAGTGCACCCTCTCAAAGATGGAAAACTTGTGAGACGTGGAAAAACAAGGCAGTGCTTTTGAGTTCTGGCTCTTACAGGTTTCATGGTAATAGTAAAAGTAGACTTCATACTTGAAGAAATTGAGGAATAGATAAACATTGTAAAATTCTTATTACCACTCATATAAAATGTTAGTCTTCTGCACACATATGTAAACATCAAAGATAATAAAAAGTTACTGAAGCTATGTAGTGTAGTGAAAAAGCAGTCTGATGGCAGGGAGGCCATGGTTCAGTTTAATTGAATAAATTTCTGCTGAGTCACCAGTTTTGGGGGCAGATATGGTGAGAGAATGGAACAGTGGACACCACATTGTACTCGCTTTGGAAAAGGAGTTGAACTGGATTCTGAAACATGGGTGGGATTTGAACAATCAGATGTGTGGAGGAAGGATAAACAGAAGCATGAAATAGGGATAAAATAGGTCAGGACCTGTTTTTTTTTTTTTTTTTTTTTTAGGGGGAATATTAAATCCTTGTTGGCTGGAGCAGGAAATGTATAGCCCACTGCCATTGAGTCAATTCTGACTTATAGTGACCCCATAGGACAGAGTAGAACTGCCCCATAGAATGTAAATCTTTACGAAAGCAGACTGCCATATCTTTCTCGCATGGAGCGGCTGGTGGGTTTAAACCACTGACCCTTGGGTTAGCAACCAAGCATTTTAACCACCGTACCACTAGGGCTTCTCTAGAAAATGTACACTAACGGAATAAAACAAGGGAAAAGCGTGAGACTGATTCCCAGAGTTCCTTGAAAATGAAGTGTAGAAGGTTCAATTTCATTCCTGGGTTATAGTAAGCTATTCAAGAGTTACGATTAATGACATGATTGGAGCTGTGCTTTCAGGAAGATACTAAAAAAAAAACCAAAACAAACAAAAACCCACTGCTGTGGAGTCGATTCCAACTCAGTGATCCTAGGAGACAGAGATTTCCACGGCTGTAAGTCCTTACCAAAGCAGACTGCCATCTCTTTCTCCCATGGTGCGGCTGGTAGATTTGAACTGCCAACCTTACAGTTAGCAGCCAAGTGTTTTAACCACCATGTCACCAGGGGTCCTGTAGCAAGATACTAGTGTTACATTTTTAACTTTAGCAGTATTACTTTAGGTAGATCACATTGACTTTGGGGGGCCTTGAAGATTTAAATACTTTTTTTGTGCTCTAAGAATGTTCTTTGAAGTCTATGGCACAAATGCAGGTTCTTCTTTTATTTGAGAAAATTATATGTGAGAAATTAATGACTCAAATGAATAAATTAGGGACTTATCCTAAACCTCATCTTATTTTGGTAAAGATTACTTCTGGCTTCTTGTAAACAGCAAAATTATGTTCTGTAATATGGCGAAGTTTTTTTTGAAAGATTCTATTTATATGCAGCTTTGATGGTACTAATTTTTTTTTTAATGAGAACTATATAAATCAATTTCTTGCCATCTCAGGTTTATAGAGCAAATTGGAAAGAAAGTTATAGATCTCTGAAGTTTCCTTCCAGTTCTAAATTTTACATATATATATATTTTTTTAATGAACTTTTTTTGTTTTAATTAACTAGTTCCTCAAATGAAATTTTACAAATTTGGTTTTAAATAAGTTTTTGGTAATGTCTCATGTTTTTTTTAGAAAGGTAAAGTGTTGTTATTATATAGTTTCTGTACTTAGAGATAGAATAATTACTGAAAGTGATTTATTTAATTTTTTGAATTTGGGAATGAATGTAAAGTGATATTTACTGATCCTAAACGGTTGCCTTTATTAGTATGTTTTGACTGTAATATTCCCTAAGAAAGATATTTGTAGTAGTCTTTTGAATATATTTGAACATGGTAACCTGAATCATGATTCAATTGAGCTAATACTATTTGTATTGTCTTTGAATAGTTGGAATGGATAATGGACAAGAAGCAATTGAAAGTGGGGCCGCATTTCTCTTCAAGACATTTTGCTTGAAGAACTTCCTTGGTGACAACGAGATAAAGGAAATCAAACTGATGTTTGGTCCCTTTCCATTATCATCTGCCACTGCAGCTTGTAAAGCCACTGGTCGAATTACTGCTCATTTTAGTGAAGACCGTCTTACTGCTCTCGTCCAGAAGACAGAAAAGGAAAATGAGGAAAGAGTTATATTTGGTAAAAATATAGCATTTTCATTTGATATGCATGATTTGGACCACTTGGATGAACTGCCAGTAAATGGTGATGATCAGAAAACAATAAGCCTAGATTACCAGAAGTTTCTGAATGAACGTTTTCAGGAGACGTGTACCCCAAAAGTCAAGTCCGTGGAAAAAACAGATGGTTCCTTTTTATGGTGTGAAGTTGAGAAGTACTTAAATGCAACTTTAAGAGGAACGACTGAAACACCAAGAATAGAAGATCTTTGCTGCACTTTATATCATATGCTTGCTTCTGTTAAAAGTAGTGATGAACTTCAGAATGAGGTATAGTTGAAGATGAAGTTTTATATTAATGTGAATAGTCTTAATGAAATAATCTTTATAATGTGGGTGGTTAGCAAAGTACTCTTAATATTGTTCTACAGTAGTCATATATGGTTTTATAGTAGCTAAATGGTTTTACATAAGCAGGCATGATTGTACTTTTACTCTGGGTAATTATAAGAGGACCGTGAGTGTAATGAGTAGTAGAAAAGTAGGAGGAAATTGAGTGTCTGTGTGTCTTGGTTTACTGGAATAGTCTTGGTTTAAATCTACGCTTTTGTAATAATTAATAGTACTCCTTCTACTCTTAAGAAAAACTGTCCTGGCTTGAATGGTAAGTTATATAATCACCCTTGTAGTAACTATTAACATCTGTAAAGCATTTTGTATTTCTAAGAGTTCTTTGATGAAAATATAATAAACTCCAAAATATTAGAAAATTCGTTTTACTTGTGAATATATATGCATTTAAATATATTTAGAAAAATAACTTATTTGTATTTGAAATAATAAGCACTGAAAAACAGATTGACCTAGAGGTAATTGAACTACTTGGTATTTTAGATCACTTGTTCAATAAAGAAAAACATTATTTTTATTATTTTCTATGGCAGCATTTAGTTATATGGCTACTCAAAGTGATGAAATTAAGTTCACTGCCACCCGAAAAGTTTATCTTGAGGGTTTTAGTTTTGCCTTCAATCTGGCATCGTATTCCTTTCCTAATAGACATTTAAAATGATGTCAACCCAATTTAATACTGGACAGAGTTGTTGAGTAACGTATTTAATGAAGGATTAAGAGAGGTGGCATACTGTGTGGAAAGAACAGAGAAATTGAAATGAGAGAATCTTTTCCTTGTCCCTTACTGGAGTGTGACTTTAAATAAGTGAATCACCCAGATGCTCAGTTTTCTTTATGGGAATATCTCAAGGAGCTATAAATACCAAGACCATAGAATTGATATAAGCATTTAATGAGATATCATGTGTGAAATAGTAAATAGCACAGGATGAACAATCACTGCATTGGTAGCTGTAAATATTTTTGTTACTGTTATTATTGTAGGAATTAAGAATTTTTAAATCACACAGAATATAAGGAATAAAAAAAGTTAGGTTTTTAAAAAAATTTTTTAGAAAGACATTAGGGAACGGGTTAAATAGGTATTGTAAGACTAAATCATGGTAAAAACCCATTGCCGTCGAGTTGATTCTGACTCATAGCAACCCTACAGGACAGAGTAGAACTGCCCCATAGGGTTTCCAAGGAGTGGCTGGTGGATTCAAACTGCCGACCTTTTGATTAGCAGCCATAGCTCTTAACCACTGTGCCACGAGGGCTCATGGTAGTGACAGCTATTATACTGATTAGTTTGGAATTAAGGTACCATCTTGTTCTATGATCAGTCTCATTTACCTTGAGTGTTTTATACTTGTTTTAATGTATATCAGAACTGCTATATTCTTAAATGGATTTCTCTAACATTATGAAAATAATATTATTTAAAAATTTGTGATTATAAAGAAAATCTTACTGATACTTGCTTATAGTTGAGTGCATAGCATTTACCTATTTTGATTATAGTAAACTGAGACTTATAAATATTGAATTAATGGAAATTTTATTTTCTGAATGAGCCATAAAACTATTCTTTTTACTTTTGAACATTTTGGAGGGAAGTTTGCATTTCTTAGTTCTTCACCACGTTCTTTAAGTGTGTAACTGAATCTGATTGTTGGAGGAAGAGTGTTTTCTAGTTCTCATGATTTTTTCATAGTCTGTTTCATTGCAAGGTCATACTGACTTAATGCGTTGGTACATTTATCAAATATTTATTATATACTTACTATATACTAGGTGTTGGACATAAAATGATGAATAAGATAAACTTGTACCTAGGGGATTATTGTTTATTAGCAGGAAGTCATGTCAACAAGTAACTGTACCCAAATACCATATGTATTATGATACTATGTAGAGTGAATACGGAGGCGTAAAAGCAAATCATAGATTCTGTAGAGGAGTTAATATGTAGGAAAAGTATTCATAGAGGAGGTTTACCTCGAGTCACATCTTGAAATATGACTAGATTTAACTTCTTTAAGAAAGGTATACCACGTGCTTGTTGCTGTCGAGTTGATTCAGACTCATACTGACCCTATAAGGTTTCCGAGGCTGTATCTTTAGGGAAGCAGACTGCTGCATCTTTCACAGAGGCGCAGGTGGGTTCGAACTACCAACCTTTCAGTTAGCAGCCAAGAGCTTAACTACTGTGTCACCAGAGCTTCAAGAAAGGTGGGGAGAAAATTTCAGTCATGAGAAAGAGCATGTATATTAGAGAGAGCTGCATTTACGTACAGGAAGTGTTCAGTGTGCAAAGAGGTATGATGAGGGAAAACGATGGCCACCTAGGCAAGGGCCAAATCATGCCAGGCCTTGTACATGTAAATCCACTCTGCAGCCTGTAGATAGACCCTGTGTGGTCTGGCTCAATGGTGTTTCAATAAGGGTTTATTGGACGGTTTAACACATGTAAGGTGAATGTTTCACATTCTGCAAGTGGCTTGAATAGTAGAGTTTTAAATGGTTCATCACCTTTATGTTTTTTGGTTTTCTTATTTGTGAATGAAAATGAATAATCGTTATGACAAGTTTTTGGTTTACACTATAGGTTATTCATGTTTTATATATTAGACCTGCTTCTGTGCAATTATATTGTGTTAAAACAAATTTTCTGTGTAATTTTGGAGTACTGAAATATATGAATATAATGGACTGTATAAATTCATGTGGGCTAATAATCAGCATCAGAGCCCTGGTGGTGCAGTGGTTAAGAGCTTGGCTGCTAACCAAAAGGTCAGCAGTTCAAATCCACCAGCCTCTCCTTGGAAACCCTATGGGGCAGTTCTACTCTGTCCTGTAGGGTTGCTATGAGTCAGAACCAACTTGATGGCACATAATGACAACAACAATAATCAGCATCAGTACAAAGCTGGCTCCTATGAGGTGGAGATCAAGTATATCTCTGCCTTCCCACTTCATTATTTCTGACAGCATCCACTCCCCCCACAGCACTCTCTACTTCTCTGCAGGGTTCGATAATTAATTGCAATGACCACGCAGAACTCACAGACCATACTTATAATGATGAGGTTTATTATGGAAATAACAGGCTGTAACTCGAGATCAGGATTGGGAAACACATGAGCAAGGTCTGGAAGGATCCCTGAAGTGGAGACCACATTGCTTTCTTCTTCAGTACAGGGCAGCTTCCAACCAGGGCAATTCTTAGAGCAAAAAGGCCCAAGGAACAGATGAGCTCTCCACTGAAACAGCTCTAAAATTGTTCTGCATGGTGGCTGCCTTCTCTTCCAGAAGGGTGCCCTGACACAGCGTCACTGCCAGACAACTGCCTTCTCTGCTGGGCTGGCCTCTCCACCATTGGGCTCTGCAGTTGGCCTCTCTGCTGTAGCAGCTTTCAACTGCTGCTCTCTGAGCAGCAGCACTCAGCTGCTGGGCTTCACCTGTTGTCAGCCCTCTCTGCCATCTAGCTATGTGCTGTCTGCTCATCTCCATTGTGTTCTGCCACTAACTGGCCCATCTCATAGCCAGTGAAGCAGCTCGCTTAGCTATCTCAGCTGCTGCTCCCCTAGCAGCAGCTTGCCATCATCAGGCCTCTCTGCTGCTGGGCTTCTCCAGCACCAGGCTCTCTGCCATCAACTAATTGACCCAGTTCATTGCCAGTGTAGCAGCTTTGGGACCACTCTGCTCCCACATGGCCAGCTTCTCTGCCAATCCAGCTCTCTCTGCCAATCCAGCTCTCTACTACAGCTTTTTCAGCTAACTGGCCCAGCTCTTAGCCAGCACCTCTCTCAGCTGTAGTTTTTTTTTTTTTTTTTTTAACCAGGCCTAGGTGGGTTTTAAGCACAGGGCTCAGTGTCCAAAGGACATGCTCCCCTCTCAGCTCCTGAAACTTCTGGGTTTCAGCCCTTTATATAGTCAGTTTCAAGGTAGGGTCTCCCTCACCAGACCAGAGCTCAGCCAATCCTGTGAGATGTCATTCAACTCAGGTATTGTACAAAAGTAACATTTTCTGCTGGCGCAGACAGCTCCTCTATGGGCAAAGCCCTTGGGGTAGAAAGCAACCTGGGAGGTCACTCAAATTATTTCTCAAAAAAACTAGGACAAAGATAACAACTCCTCGGGGTTTAGGGGAAAAAAATCTCCCAAGCTGTTTTTCCAAAGAACCAAGGCAAAAGACCACGTAAATAAACTCATTGTACCACAATTATTTATAGCAAATTTTATGTGTAATTTTGAAGTGATGCTTCAATAGCAAAATCTTCTAATAGAAGTTCTCTTGACCATTGTGATTTTCATTTAAGTTGTGCTGTAACTTTTGTGTATCTTTGTTTCAGAAATTTAGGAGAACCATGGGAATATATTTTTACGTAAAAGATAAAAGAAGCACATAATGCCTTGAGGTAGGCAGTGCTGGATTAAAGACCACTGGAAACGCTAAACACTGAAATGATTTTGCTCTGAAACACTTCTCTCCTGTCAGATATAATTATAAATAAAAACAATAGCATTTTAAAGCAAAATAAGAGAGTCTAACAAAATTTCACATTTTACCGTAATCACTAATTTGATGTCTTTTTCAAACATCAAGTTAGTTTTAAAAAGTTTTTCTTATTTTTGGTACCTTTGCTGATTTCTTAATGTGCCTTCATCAGCCTCATTGCTTACACTGGAGGTAGGTATTTTATAGATTAGCAAAATGAGTTTTAGAGATGTTGGGAAATTTGCTCTAGGCTACTGGATAAGTAGTGGAATCAGAATTTAAATTCAGACAGTCTGACTCCTGTGTGTTCTAACAAAACACCAGACTTATATTCTGCTAGAAATAAGAATAAAAAGTTTTATTGAAGGATAAAAAATCTCCCATAGCTGGGAGATATACAAGTATCCAGGGAGGATACTGCAGTGCTCCAAGTTTTAGGAAGAACAGTAAAATTTTTATCAGGTGGCGCAAACAAAGACTTATTGCTTGCAGGTACTGGGGATTCAAGAAAGGAAGGAAATGAAGGTCCCGAAAGCTTGACTCCATCCACGTCTTTAAGGTCAACTGTACTTTGAGGAGGCAGCACCTCCCTAGTCGTCTTCCCCAGTCCTTTTTGAGTGCCTTCCAACCTGAGGGGCCCATCTTCCGGCACTGTATCAGACAGTGTTCTGCTGCTATTCATAAGGCTTTCAGTGGCTAATTCTTTTCAGGAGTAGACCCCCAGGTCTTTCTTCCTGGTCTGTCTTAGTCTGGAGGGTCAGCTAAAACCTGTCTGTCACAGGTGACCCTGCTGGTATTTGAATACCTGAGGCATAGCTTCCAGCATCACAGCAACACACAAGCCCCCCCTCCACAGTATGACAAACTGACAGATGCGTGGGGGACAATCACTATTTTAACATTTATGTCTAGTTTCTTGGAATATGTTTGATCAAGACCTTCTTTTGAACATCAGCAAGTCTTGTAGTTAACATCCCGGGAACAACTGAGTCAGCTTTCTACATGTTTGCTTTTTTCTCTTTTCTTAAAGAAACAAGCTATACTTCTACCTTAATTAAAGATTTTACAAAAAGTAAGTAGAAACAGGGTAAAGGTCTTAGTGAGTGAATAAAGTCTGGTTTTAGAAACTAAATTAGATTAAGACTTGGCTTTTATTTCATTTTGGTTACTTAACACATCACTATTTTCTAAGCTCCTGTTGGGCGAAGTATTTTTTCCCTAGGTCAAGCTGTGTAAACATTCTTGACAAACACCTTTTAGCAACAACTTTTA